>NC_091326.1:8033768-8133768 GCF_038502225.1 Cherax quadricarinatus | reverse complement strand
GTACTGGTAGAAACCTTGGTAATAGATACCAAGAAGTCGGTCCCAGGATCGAAACGTTTTCTAATAAATATATCCTAGAGTTTACTTACGTATTTTTCTAGACTACCTCAGGTACTAATCACACCCCGTCCATATCACTCATATATCTGTCAAGTCTCCTTTTAAAACTACCCAAGGTCTTAGCTTCTATTACCCTACTCAGAAGACTGTTCCACATTGAACACATTATATTTCCCCTTCCTTCTAACCTTGTGTCTCCAGAACATCTTAATCTGAGCGCTGTCTCATAATTAATTGTTATAATCATAACCATAATTTTTAAAGGGGTGGAGGGGTAAGCCAGTGGAAGGCCTCGGTCAGATAACCAAAAGCACCAGCTACGGGTCTTCATATGGCTAAGATCCACGTTAGGAAACACTTGTCCTGTTTCCTGACAAACTTTACCTAACCTAACCTAACTACTCGTGCATATACAAGCCAATTAGAGCAACAGACGACCAGGTAAAGGTTTTCTCCTTAATAAACACCAGGTAAAATTTGCTCGAGTGACACAGACAACCCGTTCATAGAAGAGAAGCTTACGACAACGTTTCGGTCCTATATGTGGGTTATTTGCGTACTGTTCCAGTGATGGTACTGTGCCTTGCTGTTCTTCCTTGATTAACCCAACACTCAAAAGATTTCGAGAATGCATAGACCCACAACTACACTAGAGCCGCAGCTCAGGGGAACCACTGAGGGGATGTACAACTCACGTTAAGGTAGATATGATCATGATATACGAGATATTCACAGGTAATGGCAGGGTGGACAAGGAGAGAGTCGTCCTGAAGACGAGTACAAGAATACATAAGCGCTTTGATGGAAATTCTACACCCGGATAACCTACACGGAATACGGAGAATTATCATTACGTGTAAACTTATGTTAAAAGACTGCAACAGGCTGGATGAGGAGGTGATACAAATAGGTTTACTACGCAGTTTCACAAGTAGGCATGGCAGTATCCCAAAGGCAGAGAACTAACAACAATGGTCAATCATGTATTATTTTCTTCTGGTCAGCAGCTGAGAATTGACGATAACATGGGAGTACATCAAAGTGCAGGAGTACATCAAAGTGCAGGAGTACATCAAAGTGCAGGAGTACATCAAAGTGCAGGAGTACATCAAAGTGCAGGAGTACATCAAAGTGCAGGAGTACATCAAAGTGCAGGAGTACATCAAAGTGCAGGAGTACATCAAAGTGCAGGAGTACATCAAAGTGCAGGAGTACATCAAAGTGCAGGAGTACATCAAAGTGCAGGAGTACATCAAAGTGCAGGAGTACATCAAAGTGCAGGAGTACATCAAAGTGCAGGAGTACATCAAAGTGCAGGAGTACATCAAAGTGCAGGAGTACATCAAAGTGCAGGAGTACATCAAAGTGCAGGAGTACATCAAAGTTCAGGAGTACATCAAAGTGCAGGAGTACATCAAAGTTCAGGAGTACATCAAAGTGCAGGAGTACATCAAAGTGCAGGAGTACATCAAAGTGCAGGAGTACATCAAAGTGCAGGAGTACATCAAAGTGCAGGAGTACATCAAAGTGCAGGAGTACATTAAAGTTCAGGAGTACATCAAAGTGCAGGAGTACATCAAAGTGCAGGAGTACATTAAAGTTCAGGAGTACATCAAAGTGCAGGAGTACATCAAAGTGCAGGAGTACATCAAAGTGCAGGAGTACATCAAAGTTCAGGAGTACATCAAAGTGCAGGAGTACATCAAAGTTCAGGAGTACATCAAAGTGCAGGAGTACATCAAAGTGCAGGAGTACATCAAAGTGCAGGAGTACATTAAAGTTCAGGAGTACATCAAAGTGCAGAAGTACATCAAAGTGCAGGAGTACATTAAAGTTCAGGAGTACATCAAAGTTCAGGAGTACATCAAAGTGCAGGAGTACATCAAAGTGCAGGAGTACATTAAAGTTCAGGAGTACATCAAAGTGCAGGAGTACATCAAAGTGCAGGAGTACATCAAAGTGCAGGAGTACATCAAAGTTCAGGAGTACATCAAAGTTCAGGAGCACATCAAAGTTCAGGAGTACATCAAAGTGCAGGAGTACATCAAAGTGCAGGAGTACATCAAAGTTCAGGAGTACATCAAAGTTCAGGAGTACATCAAAGTTCAGGAGTACATCAAAGTTCAGGAGTACATCAAAGTGCAGGAGTACATCAAAGTTCAGGAGTACATCAAAGTTCAGGAGTACATCAAAGTTCAGGAGTACATCAAAGTTCAGGAGTACATCAAAGTGCAGGAGTACATCAAAGTTCAGGAGTACATCAAAGTTCAGGAGTACATCAAAGTGCAGGAAGCAGAGATTCGACCACAGCGAGAGAGAGAGAGAGAGAGAGAGAGAGAGAGAGAGAGAGAGAGAGAGAGAGAGAGAGAGAGAGAGAGAGAGAGAGAGAGAGAGAGAGAGAGAGAGAGAGAGAGAGAGAGAGAGAGAGAGAGAGAGAGAGAGAGAGAGAGAGAGAGAGAGAGAGAGCGAGAGAGAGAGAGAGAGAGAGAGAGAGAGAGAGAGAGAGAGAGAGAGAGAGAGAGAGAGAGAGAGAGAGAGAGAGAGAGAGAGAGAGAGAGAGAGAGAGAGGCAGTTGAACATGTATCTCAACTTTCCTTCCAGTGGTGCCGTGACTGCCTTCAAGAAGCAACTTTCTGGAGCACTCAGCAGCGTGCCTTCTTGATTACGACCAGGTGAACGTCTTAGGGCCCGCCCATACACCCACCCACCCCGCCCTCCCAACCCCGACCTTCCACACGCCGCGATCTCCCAGCCCCGCCCTCCTATCCACCCACCCACCCACCCCGCCTTCCCAACCAACCACCCATCTACCCACCTCATCCCGACCCGTCTTCATCTTCATTATTAACAAAATTCAAGTTGATAATATTTAAATTCACTAAGGTAACAATTTTAACAAGTTTATGCTAGATTCTTAGTGTTAGATTAAGTTAACATTAGGTTCATAAATTGTTAAGTCAGACCCTATAAAATTATATTAACTTAAGTACATTTTAACAAGGTTAAGTTGATGCTTTGGAACTATATCGATCCAGACCCTGAAGCTGAACTCTTATCCAGGCTGAGGGACTGACAACCTTGTTCCAGACCCTGAAGCTGAACTCTTCTCCAGGCTGAGGGACTGACCACCTTGTTCCAGACCATGAAGCTGAACTCTTCTCCAGGCTGAGGGACTGACCACCTTGTTCCAGACCCTGAAGGTGAACTCTTCTCCAGGCTGAGGGACTGACCACCTTGTTCAAGACCCTGAAGGTGAACTCTTCTCCAGGCTGAGGGACTGACCACCTTCTTCAAGACCCTGAAGGTGAACTCTTCTCCAGGCTGAAGGACTGACCACCTTGTTCAAGACCCTGAAGCTGAACTCTTCTCCAGGCTGACGGACTGACCACCTTGTTCCAGACCCTGAAGCTGAACTCTTCTCCAGGCTGAGGGACTGACAACCTTGTTTCAGACCCTGAAGCTGAACTCTTATCCAGGCTGACGGACTGACCACCTTGTTCCAGACCCTGAAGGTGAACTCTTCTCCAGGCTGAGGGACTGACCACCTTGTTCAAGACCCTGAAGGTGAACTCTTCTCCAGGCTGAAGGACTGACCACCTTGTTCAAGACCCTGAAGGTGAACTCTTCTCCAGGCTGAAGGACTGACCACCTTGTTCAAGACCCTGAAGCTGAACTCTTCTCCAGGCTGAGGGACTGACAACCTTGTTTCAGACCCTGAAGCTGAACTCTTCTCCAGGCTGAGGGACTGACCACCTTGTTCCAGACCCTGAAGGTGAACTCTTCTCCAGGCTGAGGGACTGACCACCTTGTTCAAGACCCTGAAGGTGAACTCTTCTCCAGGCTGAGGGACTGACCACCTTGTTCAAGACCCTGAAGGTGAACTCTTCTCCAGGCTGGGGGACTGACCACCTTGTTCCAGACCCTGAAGCTGAACTCTTCTCCAGGCTGAGGGACAGACCACCTTGTTCCAGACCATGAAACTGAACTCTTCTCCAGGCTGAGGGACTGACCACCTTGTTCCAGACCATAAAGCTGAACTCTTCTCCAGGCTGAGGGACTGACCACCTTATTCCTGACCATAAAGCTGAACTCTTCTCCAGGCTGAGGGACTGACCACCTTGTTCCAGACCATGAAACTGGACTCTTCTCCAGGCTGACGGACTGACCACCTTGTTCCAGACCATAAAGTTGAACTCTCCTCCAGGCTGAGGGACTGACCACCTTGTTCCAGACCCTGAAGGTGAGCTCTTCTCCAGGCTGAGGGACTGACCACCTTCTTCCAGACCATGAAGCTGAACTCTTCTCCAGGCTGAGGGACTGACCACCTTGTTCCAGACCCTGAATGTGAACTCTTCTCCAGGCTGAGGGACTGACCACCTTGTTCCAGACCCTGAAGCTGAACTCTTCTCCAGGCTGAGGGACTGACAACCTTGTTCCAGACCCTGAAGCTGAACTCTTCTCCAGGCTGAGAGACTGACCACCTTGTTCCAGACCCTGAAGCTGAACTCTTCTCCAGGCTGAGGGACTGACCACCTTGTTCCAGACCCTGAAGCTGAACTCTTCTCCAGGCTGAGGGACTGACCACCTTGTTCCAGACCATGGAGCTGAACTCTTCTCCAGGCTGAGGGACTGACCACCTTCTTCCAGACCATGGAGCTGAACTCTTCTCCAGGCTGAGGGACTGACCACCTTGTTCCAGATCATGGAGCTGAACTCTTCTCCAGGCTGAGGGACTGACCACCTTGTTCCAGACCATAAAGCTGAACTCTTCTCCAGGCTGAGGGACTGACCACCTTGTTCCAGACCATGGAGCTGAACTCTTCTCCAGGCTGAGGGACTGACCACCTTCTTCCAGACCATGGAGCTGAACTCTTCTCCAGGCTGAGGGACTGACCACCTTGTTCCAGACCATGGAGCTGAACTCTTCTCCAGGCTGAGGGACTGACCACCTTGTTCCAAATCATGAAACTGAACTCATTTCCAGGCTGACGGACTGACCACCTTGTTCCAGACCACGAAACTGAACTCTTCTCCAGGCTGAGGGACTGACCACCTTGTTCCAGACCACGAAACTGAACTCTTTTCCAGGCTGAGGGACTGACCACCTCAAATACTTTTTCTCCAAGGTTGATGGACTGATTACCTCATCTTCACTTCACTACTACACCTATTGTCTGTTTATTTGACTGAAGACGTCTACTGTCTAGACGAAAGGTTTCATCATTGAAGATACCCAACTGTCGCACATGTGTTTTAATCATCAACTTGTCGGCATTTTATACCATTTTCAACACAAATTAACTCTAGCTTGTTAAATTTTGGCTTAACAAGCTACAGGGTCTTAACAAGCATCCGGGTCTTTCGGATGCGCCTTAGGCTGGCATTCGAAAGACCCGGGTTTGATCTTGGGGCTGGTGGAGACGTCAGGTATGTCTCCTTAGACCTTTTGCCCCCATGTTTGCCTGCCAGAAAATAGGTACCTAAACGGTAGGTGACATCTGTGTGGTCGCATCCTGGGGTAAAGACAAGCCAAACTGAAATAAGCCACACTGGCTTCCTGGACGTATCCTGGGTTACTAACCCGTCCTGATTAACGAGATAATTCGGGTTATGGACATTTCAGAAAATAGTTTGGATTCTTACGCAAGAAAAACATGTTCTTGTCACGAACCTGTGTGTCAGTTCACTATGGTAAATGGTAGAGAACGATGTATTTCGAAATATATCACCTGTGCAAGTGATATGTCCACAGCTGTAACACTATATTCACAGGACACGTTATTAGGAAAAGCATCACTCTTCAACTGATCCACAGGTAGTCGGTCACCAGTGAAACCATGTGGCATAATCTGTGACAATCCATGTGGCATAATCCACGTGAACCGCGAGTGAGGGGAGTGGTGGTGATCAGAGTGGAACCCCTGGTGGTGGTGGTGGTCAAAGTGGAACCTCTGGTGGTGGTGGTGGTGGTGGTGGTCAAAGTGGAACCCCTGGTGGTGGTGGTGGTCAAAGTGGAACCTCTGGTGGTGGTGGTTGTCAAAGTGGAACCCCTGGTGGTGGTGGTGGTGGTCAAAGTGGAACCTCTGGTGGTGGTGGTGATCAGAGTGGAACCCCTGGTGGTGGTGGTGGTAAAAGTGGAACCTCTGGTGGTGGTGGAGGTCAAAGTGGAACCCCTGGTGGTGGTGGTGGTGGTCAAAGTGGAACCCCTGGTAGTGGTGGTGGTCAAAGTGGAACCTCTGGTGGTGGTTGTGGTCAAAGTGGAACCTCTGGTGGGGGTGGAGACCAAAGTGGAACCCCTGGTGGTGGTGGTGGTCAAAGTGGAACCTCTGGTGGTGGTGGTGGTCAAAGTGGAACCTCTGGTGGTGGTTGTGGTCAAAGTGGAACCTCTGGTGGGGGTGGAGGTCAAAGTGGAACCTCTGGTGGTGGTGGTGGTGGTCAAAGTGGAACCCCTGGTGGTGGTGGTGGTCAAAGTGGAACCTCTGGTGGTGGGGTGGTCAAAGTGGAACCTCTGGTGGGGGTGGAGGTCAAAGTGGAACCCCTGGTGGTGGTGGTGGTTAAAGTGGAACCTCTGGTGGTGGTGGTGGTCAAAGTGGAACCTCTGGTGGTGGTGGTGGTGGTCAAAGTGGAACCTCTGGTGGTGGTGGTGGTCAAAGTGGAACCCCTGGTGGTGGTGGTGGTGGTCAAAGTGGAAACCCTGGTAGTGGTGGTGGTCAAAGTGGAACCTCTGGTGGTGGTGGTGGTCAAAGTGGAACCTCTGGTGGTGGTGGTGATCAGAGTGGAACCCCTGGTGGTGGTGGTGGTCAAAGTGGAACCTCTGGTGGTGGTGGTGGTCAAAGTGGAACCTCTGGTGGTGGTGGTGGTCAAAGTGGAACCTCTGGTGGTGGTGGAGGTCAAAGTGGAACCCCTGGTGGTGGTGGTGGTGGTCAAAGTGGAACCCCTGGTAGTGGTGGTGGTCAAAGTGGAACCTCTGGTGGTGGTGGTGGTCAAAGTGGAACCTCTGGTGGGGGTGGAGGCCAAAGTGGAACCCCTGGTGGTGGTGGTGGTCAAAGTGGAACCCCTGGTAGTGGTGGTGGTCAAAGTGGAACCTCTGGTGGTGGTGGTGGTCAAAGTGGAACCTCTGGTGGGGGTGGAGGCCAAAGTGGAACCCCTGGTGGTGGTGGTGGTCAAAGTGGAACCTCTGGTGGTGGTGGTGGTCAAAGTGGAACCTCTGGTGGTGGTTGTGGTCAAAGTGGAACTTCTGGTGGGGGTGGAGGTCAAAGTGGAACCTCTGGTGGTGGTGGTGGTGGTGGTGGTCAAAGTGGAACCCCTGGTGGTGGTGGTGGTCAAAGTGGAACCTCTGGTGGTGGTGGTGGTGGTCAAAGTGGAACCTCTGGTGGGGGTGGAGGTCAAAGTGGAACCCCTGGTGGTGGTGGTGGTTAAAGTGGAACCTCTGGTGGTGGTGGTGGTCAAAGTGGAACCTCTGGTGGTGGTGGTGGTGGTGGTCAAAGTGGAACCTCTGGTGGTGGTGGTGGTCAAAGTGGAACCTCTGGTGGTGGTGGTGGTCAAAGTGGAACCTCTGGTGGTGGTGGTGGTCAAAGTGGAACCTCTGGTGGTGGTGGTGGTCAAAGTGGAACCTCTGGTGGTGGTGGTGGTGGTCAAAGTGGAACCCCTGGTGGTGATGGTGGTGGTGGTCAAAGTGGAACCCCTGGTAGTTTTGGTGGTGGTCAAAGTGGAACCCCTGGTGGTGGTGGTCAAAGTGGAACCCCTGGTGGTGGTGGTGGTCAAAGTGGAACCTCTGGTGGTGGTGGTGGTCAAAGTGGAACCTCTGGTAGTGGTGGTGGTCAAAGTGGAACCTCTGGTGGTGGTGGTGGTCAAAGTGGAACCTCTGGTGGTGGTGGTGGTCAAAGTGGAACCTCTGGTGGTGGTGGTGGTCAAAGTGGAACCTCTGGTGGTGGTGGTGGTCAAAGTGGAACCTCTGGTGGTGGTGGTGGTGGTCAAAGTGGAACCCCTGGTGGTGATGGTGGTGGTGGTCAAAGTGGAACCCCTGGTAGTTTTGGTGGTGGTCAAAGTGGAACCCCTGGTGGTGGTGGTCAAAGTGGAACCCCTGGTGGTGGTGGTGGTGGTGGTCAAAGTGGAACCTCTGGTGGTGGTGGTGGTCAAAGTGGAACCTCTGGTGGTGGTGGTGGTCAAAGTGGAACCTCTGGTAGTGGTGGTGGTCAAAGTGGAACCTCTGGTAGTGGTGGTGGTCAAAGTGGAACCCCTGGTGGTGGTGGTGGTGGTGGTCAAAGTGGAACCTCTGGTGGTGGTGGTGGTCAAAGTGGAACCTCTGGTGGTGGTGGTGGTCAAAGTGGAACCTCTGGTAGTGGTGGTGGTCAAAGTGGAACCTCTGGTAGTGGTGGTGGTCAAAGTGGAACCCCTGGTGGTGGTGGTGGTGGTGGTCAAAGTGGAACCTCTGGTGGTGGTGGTGGTCAAAGTGGAACCTCTGGTGGTGGTGGTGGTCAAAGTGGAACCTCTGGTAGTGGTGGTGGTCAAAGTGGAACCTCTGGTAGTGGTGGTGGTCAAAGTGGAACCCCTGGTGGTGGTAAACTGCTGTGTAACTGGTAATCCAAAAGAGTGGAGGATGAAATTAGTGTTTAGCGCTGGTAAAGCTTGCGATTTTGGCTTAAATAGCAACTCTCTTAACATTAACATCAATGACAAAATATATCTTTAATTAAACGTATAAGAGAAAATTTTAGAAATAATTTAATTTTGAATGAGTTCTTGCTAATTGACCAATTTTACCTATTCGGCACGACACACACACACACACACACACACACACACACACACACACACACACACACACACACACACATATATATATATATATATATATATATATATATATATATATATATATATATATATATATATATATATATATATATATATATATATATATATATATATATATATATATATATATATATTCATTCTTTATAGCGACTAGAAATATTTAAAAACTATTGATGGTAGTTGTGCAGGTGAGGTCATGGCTGAAGATAAAATATACTTTCTCCTCATCAGGGTTTTGACTCACACTACAACAGTTCTATCTTCCTCTCCTCCTTCCCTACTCTCCTTTACACACCTTCACATACCAGGAAAACTTACTGAGAACTGTCTGGCATCACAAGGTAAGCTCGACCACACATAAATATTAATGCTGCTGCTACTACGATTACTACCAGTGGTGTTGGTAGTGGTGTTAATAATAGTAGTATTTGTAGTAGTAGTAATGGTGGTGCTGATGGTGGTTATGGTGTTGGTAGCAGCTCTGGTAGTGGCAATAGTAGTAGTAATAGTGGTATTATAAGTATTATTATTTTTGGTAGCAGTAGTAGTAGTAGTATTAATAATTAGTAATAGTAGCAATAGTAGTCTTAGTAATGAAAGTAACAACAGCAGTAGCAGTAACAATAGTACTAATAGTGGTAATAGTAACAGTAATAGTAGTAGTAATGGTGGTAGTAGTACAGTAGTGTGCAAATCAATTGGGACAGGGAGTAAATTTAGTGATTATCTCATGTCTTAATCTCTGGATTAATTAATGTAGTTTTGGCTCTTTTCTTTTCAGAAGAGTTTGCTACCGACCTCTGGCAACCATCCAGCTGTGGTGTTACCCTGCGACTCTCGCCAGTGCCACACCAGCTGTTGTTCTGTAAGGCTATTCTTGCAAGTGTGCTCTGCGAGTAAATATGGTTTTTGCCAAATTCTCCTCTTCAGTTCATGATTACTGCTGAAATTCATGATTAATTTTACACCTAGGAAGCGTGCAAGTATTGTAGTTTTTAGCAAACATGATGAGTATCAGATCGCCGAAAATCTGAGCCTAGCAAAGTCAACTGTTGGTCGGATTCTGAAGAGAGCTGACGACACGGGTGATTGTGGAGTGCTGCATCTAGGAAAATATGGAAGAAAACGCAAGACAATACCTCACGATGACAGGTTTATCATAAGAAATAGTGTGAAGGATCCCAAGAAAACCAGCAAAGATCTACAGAGAGATCTGGCTTCAGCTGACGTAAATGTTGATTCTTCAACTGTTCGACGAAGGCTCCTTGAAGTTGGCAGAACTGACAAAAAGCAGGTAAAGAAACAATTTGACTGCTGCGGTGGGTACTTGATCATTAGGGATGGACGACAGATGAATAGAGAAAAGTTATATTTTCAGATGAGGCGCATTATGAAGTACAACAGGTCCTCAAATAACGTCGTTTCGTTCAACGTTGTTTCATTATAATGCTGATGTAAAAAAAATTGAATGAATGCAATGAATACAAGTTATTGTAAAATAAAAATTCGTAAAGTATTCGAAAATCATATAAATGTATGATAATAAACGATGTCATACGTTTATTATCATATTTGTTATTGTTTGTTTTTGAACTGCTCTGTGATAGGAGGTGCTCCTTATAATTTTCGCTTTACATTTATTCCTTAATTTAACTCTATTACTGTGAGTGCTAAAGGTGCACTGTGCACCCCTGATTCTGTGACCACAAAAAACAAAAACAAAGGAAGAAGTGTGACATTAGTAACAAAACTAGAAGTTTTAAAGAGGTTTGACGATAGACGGTGAAGTGTGGTTTCGTTATACGTCATTTCGCTAAAAGTTGCAGTTTCCAAGAGCCTATCGACGACGTTAAGTGAGAATTTATTGTTCATGGGTACAGATGAGTAGTAAAGGTCCTGGATGACTTATTATTGTTGAGGAAACGATGAACAGTGACATATACATTGCAATAATAGCAACTCATTGCTTCCCATTGTGGGTAGAGACTTTCCTGATGGAGAAGGCATTTTTTCAGGAAGATCTTGCTCCATGCCACACTTCCAGAAAATGCTAACATTCTTCGGCGAGAATGGGCTAAGCGTTCTGAACTGGCCTGGAAACTTTCCTGACTTCAACCCAACTGAGAATCTATGGGCAATAACCAAACGCAGGATCGCGAAACACGACTGTTCAACAGTGGAGAAGATAACTGATGCTGCTATTAGGACCAGATACCACGACGAAGAACTTTCCAAAACTTGTCGAACACTGGTCGATTCTATGTCAAAGCGTGTAGCAGAGCTTATAACCGCAAACGTTAGTCATATCTTTTATTAAATCAATTATCATTACTGTGCATTTTCAGGACTTTGGGTAGTTTCAAATTTAGGTTGGATAAGTACATGAGTGGGAGGGGTTGGATTTGAGAGGGACTTGCACATCGGAGCATGTTTCTTGGGTGGCATTGAAAATTGGGTTGGTCAAATGTTTGTTAGTGGGATGAATTGTAAAGGACCTGCCTAGTATGGGCCAACAGGCTTGCTGCAGTGTTCCTCATCACTGTCCCAATTAATATTCACAATACTGTAGTAGTTGTAGTAGTATTTAACTGTTATTGAAGACTGATATTAAGAGGAGAAAAGTAAAGGATAAATTAATCTAGGTAAGGTGTAGCCAGTCAGAAGAGGGCATGGGAATGTGGGGTGGGCGTGTATGAGGGCGTGGGAATGTGGGTTGGGCGTGTATGAGGGCATGGGAATGTGGGTTGGGCGTGGGTGAGGGCGTGGGTTTACCACCAAGATCACCACCATCTTCCAGCACAAGGTGATGCGCTGTGACCAGCGCACATCACCTCGTGTCATGACCCAGTCAGCAATATTTATGACCCCGTACGGGTTTGCCGCAAGTTGTCACTGTATTAATTAGATTTCAAACCTCTCTATTACACGAGGGTCATGAAGACCACGTCGTCACCTGTACAACACAAGTCAAGAACCTTTTTATGTCTAAAATACGTATTAAATTAAACTCTCACAGTATATACACTGGGATTTATACGTTACATTCTTCAGAATTTATTAAATGGTGTAACGTTTTGGTAAGTATTCTCAGATCTTATTCATGATAAATAAAAATCTCCTACAATTATGAATGCACATCATTACACTTTCTCGCATTCATTGTAGCAAAAAAATTCACTTTTAATCTTTTGGCATTGCTATTTTTATTTTTTATTATTTGAATAATGTGAGCCGAACGCCCTACCACAGCCCAGCTTTGAAAGTGTAAACAAACCAGGATACGGGTGGGGTTTGAACCCATGGCAAGTGAGTGGTAAAACTCCAGGCCAGTGCGTAAGCCAATGGACCAGATGACTATAATAAGATTCATCCAGCTAAGTATATTTATGTTAGATGACTCTTACTGTAGCCAGGTGGCCCAGTGGTTTAAGCACTGGCCTGAAGTTTTACAAATGCACCTTGGTTTGTTTCCAATCGTGTTTTTTACGATTTCGTGAGTTAAAAGTATAAATTATTTACCTGATCCAAAGATTGTAAATGCACTTAGTGATAAGTAAGACACACGACCAGCAGTTAAACATATTTATTCTGAATTAAGATACCTAACTGTTGCTCATGTGTCTTAATAATGGTATACAGTACGTTGATAAGACACATGAGCAACAGTTAGGTATCTTAATTCAGAATAAAGATGCTTAACTGCTGGTCGTGTGTCTTACTTATCACTAAGTGCATTTACAATCTCTGGATCAGGTAAATAATTTACACTTTTAACTCACGAAATCGTAAAAAAACCCGATTGGAAACAAACCAAGGTGCATTTGTAAAACTTCAGGCCAGTACTTAGTTCTGGGAGCAGTGAGATCACCGCCATTTTTGAGGAATGGCTGCTATGGACATATGGCCATAGAGGAAGTCAAGGCCACAGTGTAAGAATGACCAGAGTGGAGGTCAAGGCCACAGTGTAAGAATGACAAGAGTGGAAGTCAAGGCCACAGTGTAAGAATGACCAGAGTGGAAGTCAAGGCAACAGTGTAAGAATGACTAGAGTGGAAGTCAAGGCCACAGTGTAAGAATGACAAGAGTGGAGGTCAAGGCCACAGTGTAAGAATGACCAGAGTGGAAGTCAAGGCAACAGTGTAAGAATGACTAGAGTGGAAGTCAAGGCCACAGTGTAAGAATGACAAGAGTGGAGGTCAAGGCCACAGTGTAAGAATGACCAGAGTGGAAGTCAAGGCCACAGTGTAAGAATGACCAGAGTGGAAGTCAAGGCCACAGTGTAAGAATGACTAGAGTGGAAGTCAAGGCCACAGTGTAAGAATGACTAGAGTGGAAGTCAAGGCCACAGTGTAAGAATGACTAGAGTGGAAGTCAAGGCCACAGTGTAAGAATGACCAGAGTGGAAGTCAAGGCCACAGTGTAAGAATGACCAGAGTGGAAGTCAAGGCCACAGTGTAAGAATGACCAGAGTGGAAGTCAAGGCCAAAGTGTAAGAATGACCACAGTGGAAGTCAAGGCCACAGTGTAAGAATGACCAGAGTGGAAGTCAAGGCCACAGTGTAAGAATGACCAGAGTGGAAGTCAAGGCCAAAGTGTAAGAATGACCACAGTGGAAGTCAAGGCCACAGTGTAAGAATGACCTCAGTGGAAGTCAAGGCGACAATGGGAGTCAAGACGACAATAAGTCTAAAGACTTGTAAGGAAAGACATAACACCCAGAGCACCATTGTTTCCTCCTGCCCTGACGCAAGACGTCGTTGAGTAAGTCGATGCTGTCAAGAGAACTTTTCCAAGATCTGACATTGACCGAGAAGATACTGAATCTCGTTTTTAATGCTGACAAAGACTTGAGAGTGAGGAAGATGTTGCGGATATAGTTCAAGACGATGCTCAGGCGCTTTCCAGGGTTTTTTCTTCTTCCCCAAGACTGGTGACTTCCCCAAGACCGGTGTTTAGAATGTTGAAGAGCAAAATTCTTGACTCTCAAGTGCCCTTGAACCGGGAAGTGTCTGAGCCTCTTAAGTGCGATGAACCCGGGTATTACCGTGGAACAAGAAGTGCTTCGACCTGGAGCATAGACTTCTCTCGCCGCGAGTCATTAACGGGAAGTTGCTTCTGATATCCAGACGGCTGGAAGACAGGTTTGGCGCCCCAGAGGGCGGGAAGCCAGGTCTGGCACCTAGAGGGAGGGATGCCAGGTCTGGCACCCAGTGGACGGGAAACCAGATGTGGCACCCAGAGGGTGGGAGGCCAAGTGTGGCACCCCCAAGAGCTCCTGGTGTCAAGCACTGCCTGCGTCTGGACACAACAACGAACTAACTCTCCTGGACAGGTGCCTTAAGACGAAACGGAAGCTGTCTTGACCTCGTCTCCCACCTGTGGGCTGAGAGACGACACAGGCAAGTGATTATACTGCACAGGAACATAAGCAAGGAGGAACACTGCAGCAGGCCTAGTGGCCCATACTAGGCAGCTCCTTATCAAACCCAAACCCACTACCCACGGAATAAGCTGTAATAACCCTAACAACTACAGTGCAAGTCCCACTCAAATCCAACCCCTCTCACTCATGTATATTAAGCTATTACATTAAGCATCTTAGCTGAAGAGTCCTTCAGTGCACCTTGTGATATCTTTCTCTCCATCAGAGGTCTTTCTCTTTCTATCCATCTGTCTTCTCCGGTCAGTTTGCCTTTCCCTTCTTACTTTCTCTCATCTTCCTTTCACCTTTCTCTACTCACCTTCACACCTGCTGCGTTAACAACTCTCCTGAGCTGGTCGGCACTCACGCACACTTTGCTGGTCGGCGCTCACACACCCTTTGCTGGTCGGCACTCACACACACTTTGCTGGTCGGCACTCACACACACTTTGCTGGTCGGCACTCACACACACTTTGCTGGTCGGCACTCACGCACACTTTGCTGGTCGGCGCTCACACACCCTTTGCTGGTCGGCACTCACGCACACTTTGCTGGTCGGCACTCACACACACTTTGCTGGTCGGCACTCACGCACACTTTGCTGGTCGGCGCTCACACACCCTTTGCTGGTCGGCACTCACACACACTTTGCTGGTCGGCACTCACACACACTTCGCTGGTGCACACTCACACACACTTTGCTGGTCGGCACTCACGCACACTTTGCTGGTCGGCGCTCACACACCCTTTGCTGGTCGGCACTCACACACACTTTGCTGGTCGGCACTCACACACACTTTGCTGGTCGGCACTCACACACACTTTGCTGGTCGGCACTCACACACACTTTGCTGGTCGGCACTCACACACACTTTGCTGGTCGGCACACACACACACTTTGCTGGTCGGCACTCACGCACACTTTGCTGGTCGGCGCTCACACACCCTTTGCTGGTCGGCACTCACGCACACTTTGCTGGTCGGCACTCACACACACTTTATTCACCTTCCAAAGTGTCTTCACCTTTAAATAAAGATAATGTCGAGTGTCTCGCTTGATGGGTCAGCAATATTTTAATGGTAATGTCAGCAACACTTTGACAGTACTGTCAGCAACATTAAGACGTTGAAGACTTAAGACACTTGTGCAACATCTGGTAATGCAAAATGTTACAAAACTGTCTATAACTGTTCTGTAACGTGTTGCTTTTGTAAGCCATTTATATCACGACTAAAACGTACACGTACGCTGTACTGGTGCCTGTGTGTGTGTGTGTGTGTGTGTGTGTGTGTGTGTGTGTGTGTGTGTGTGTGTGTGTGTGTGTGTGTGTGTGTGTGTGTGTGTGTGTGTATGTGTGCACGTCTTTCTGATGCAATGTGTGTGTGTATATCTCGTCTGTGTGTTTCTGGATGTGTGTTACGTCTGCTCGGCACTATGCGTGTGTATAAATCTGCAGGATACGCTGTATACGTCTATTTAGAACAATCAGTGGTGCTGTATGTTACGTCTGTGAGACGATGTGTGGTTTATTCTGATAAAAAAAATCGACTAACAAGGATGAACTTTTGTTGCCCAAGAGGCTTCCTGGGTATATGCCCAACGGGTTTAGTGCCTTAGTTCCGCCACGCCCTTGACAGAGATGGAGGAGGAGGCGCCCCTGCTTTGCTCTAGACTGGTCTCACGCTCACACCCACGCCCACGCCCGGGTCGACGGAGACGCTGGGGTCAAGAGGAGGAGCCCCTGCTCTGGGCTGGACTGGTCTCACGCCCAAACTCACTTGGGATTTCCTACCCTGGCCGCCCCCGCCCACCAGAAGATCAACACCAAACTTAGTAACACCCGGGAAGAGGATGCAGCCAGGGATGGCGATGTTTTCCTTAACAACTCCTACTCTTCCATTTTTGACTCACACACCTTGATAATACACGATGGTCCTTAATCTTGGGTGAAGGAGATACCTCATCTCTGCAGATAGTCTCGTTTGGATTTCTAAGTCCTCTGGTATCTGCCTTTCCTTGGTACTTGTACGTATTCTGCTGTACTGAATGATAGTTGCATGTAACTATGATAATGCTATTCAAGTTGATAAGAGGCTATATGACTCGTGTGGGTTTAGCGCTGTTTCGATGATGATGATGATAATAATAATAATAATAATAATAATAATAATAATAATAATAATAATAATAATAATAAGAAGAAGAAGAAGAAGAAGAAGAAGAAGGAAGAGGAGGAGGAGGAGGAGGAGGAGGAGGAGGAGGAGGAGGAGGAGGAGACAATTATGCAACAGTTAGATATGTCTGCTGCTTTTGCTTCCTCCTCCGTATCTGACTGAAGAAGCCTGCTGTGTAGGCGAAACGTTTCAGAATAAAGATACCTAACTGTTGCAGATGATAGTTAGATGGTGGGAACTAAAGCTTTGTCTCCCTATCACATATCACAAAATTTGGGTTAGTTATTAACGGCAATGAAACTCGTCATTCTGAGCTGGGAGACTTCAGTAGGATGATCAGGATGTCAGTCAAGGTTCCCACTGTGCGTTCAGAAGTTACGTTAGTTTCAGGCTTATAGTGTAGCATGTCTGGAGTTACTATTACCTGGAAATACCATTCCTCAGGATGGCCTATCACACACACACACACACACACACACACACACACACACACACACACACACACACACACACACACACACACACACACACGATAACGCTCTTGGAGCCGGAACAGAGTGGGCTTAGTAGCGACCAGAGAGGTGGGGCCAAGAGCTGTGGTTTAACCCCTGCAACCCCACACACAGAGGACATGCTTATCCTGCATGTTTAAGAAGGATTTCCCACCAGATATCGGATCCTATTTATCTACCATCATTTTAATAATTCTAATATGCTCCTGTGTGTATGAGTGATCCCTCTGTTCGTACCTACAAGGAGCAGGTACCTATTTACCGCTAGGTAAGTAGGGGCAGCAGACGTAAGGTGACTTGTCACATACAACCTTCACTCTCATTCACCATCACACACAACTTTCACTCACACAGTAAGAGTGAAGGTGATGGTAGTCAGGAGTGGAAAAATGAAAGTGGGGGGGGGGGTAGACAGGAGTAAAATAGAGTGACGGGTACTCAAGAGTGAGAGTGAAGGTAGACAAGAGTGAAACTAAGAGTGAGGGTGAAGGAAGACAAGAGTGAAAGTGAAGGTAGACAAAAGTGAAAGTAAGAGTGAGAGTGAAGGTAGACAAGAATGAAAGTAAGAGTGAGAGTGAAGGTATATAAGAGTGAAAGTAAGAGTGAGTGAAGGTATATAAGAGTGAAAGTAAGAGTGAAGGTATATAAGAGTGAAAGTAAGAGTGAGAGTGAAGGTAGACAAAAGTGAAAGTAAGAGTGAGAGTGAAGGTAGACAAGAATGAAAGTAAGAGTGAGAGTGAAGGTATATAAGAGTGAAAGTAAGAGTGAGTGAAGGTATATAAGAGTGAAAGTAAGAGTGAGTGAAGGTATATAAGAGTGAAAGTAAGAGTGAAGGTATATAAGAGTGAAAGTAAGAGTGAGAGTGAAGGTATATAAGAGTGAAAGTAAGAGTGAGAGTGAAGGTATATAAGAGTGAAAGTAAGTGAGAGTGAAGGTATATAAGAGTGAAAGTAAGAGTGAGAGTGAAGGTATATAAGAGTGAAAGTAAGAGTGAGAGTGAAGGTATATAAGAGTGAAAGTAAGAGTGAGAGTGAAGGTATATAAGAGTGAAAGTAAGAGTGAGAGATGCTATCATCAATCTGCCACAATATATAAGGCCGGACTTGAGTCCTGGAGATGGGAAGTACAGTGCATGCACTCTGAAGGAGGGGTGTTAATGTTGCAGTTTAAAAACTGTAGTGTAAAGCACCCTTCTGGCAAGACAGTGATGGAGTGAATGATGGTGAAAGTTTTTCTTTTTCGGGCCACCCTGCCTTGGTGGGAATCGGCCAGTGTGTTAATAAATATTTATATATATATATATATATATATATATATATATATATATATATATATATATATATATATATATATATATATATATATATATATGCACTGCCTCTAAGAACTCTATCCCTATCCTGAGGAGCTAACCTAACCACCCCTAACTAACACTTCCTCTAACTGTACAATGGCTAAAACTAAACGACGAATCTATCCATACCCTTAACTAACCACTGACTCTAACAACAGGTATCTAACTACCCACTGGAACAACCCCATTCTATAACTACAATTTTAACAACCACACCAACAAGGACCTTACACCGACAGTGACAAGTGACAGTGACCAGTGACGGTATTATTCAAGTCACTGGTCATTAAACCTAGTGAACAAGCAAGTCACTTACCCCTGACTAGTAACATAGCACTCCGATAACCTAACTGTATATATATATATATATATATATATATATATATATATATATATATATATATATATATATATATATATATATATATATATATATATCTAGCATTCAAGGCAGGCAATATCATGTTACATGCAGGGAACATTACCAGTAGCCTGAGATGTCTCGAGTAACCTGCAACACTGCAACAGAGATCAATTATGCGCACCTGCAAGTCACTTCGGCTACCGTAACTTGAGACCAGTGCCTGTAACAGATGCAAATTGGACAGATGTTGGGGACGCAAATGACATTGTTGACGTCACAGTGCCTCGTAAAGTCTGTTACACTCGCTGTAATATCCATGACCCAGCAAATATTTTCTTCCCTGATTATTTTTTCTCTTCTAAGATACTCTGGTCGAGGTAATTCTTTCGCTTCTGTCGCTGGACATTTGTTTATCTTCTCATTTCTTCCTCTTCTCGCGTTCCTTTCTTGGGTGAGAAAGTATTATTTACAACCGTGTTTATTTACAGTTTACCTGTCCTACACAAATGAATTATTTAATTGTATTAGGGATCCTATGGGCGTCCTTGTATTAACAAGCCCCGTAGCTCGATTGGTAGCGCAGCTCACACATTTAGGTGCGTGGTTCGATCTCCGATACGGGTGGAAACATTACGCGTGTTTCCTTAAGACACCTGCTTTTTCTGTTTATCTAGTAGTAAATAGGTTCCTGGGTGTTAGTCGACTGGTGTGGGTCGCATCCTAGGGGACAAAATTAACCTAAGTTGCCCGAAATGCTCTGCATAACATGTACTTGTGGAAATATTATTATCCACAGAGCGTACAGCAGCTCTATGTGGAGCTGCAACAGCTGCTTAACCCCCGGATCACCACACCAAACGGATCCTTGGATAGAGGATCAGATCCGTGAGTACAGGATATCAATTTTATAATAACTGAGGCATATTATCCGCAAATCATACGACACTACTCATCTGTATGTGGCTGCAAGGATTGAGTCACAGCTCCTGGCCCTGCCTCTTTGGTGGTCGCTACTAGGTCCACTCCCGGCTTCAAGAGCTTTATCGTACCTCTTCTGAAAGCTATGTATCGATCCCGCCTCCACTATTTCGCTCTCCATATTGTTTCCATTCCTGCCAACTTTCAGGCCGAAAAAAATACTTCCTAAGATCCCTAATAACTCATCTGAGTTTCCAACTGTGTCCAGTATTTTTATCTATATCTGCTATGGGAAAGAGAAACAGTGAAGGCGCCAGGACAGCGCCTTGAGGGACTGACGTGTACATGAATGATATACAGTTTACCTGGAGTTTACCTGGAGAGAGTTCAGGGGATCAACGCCCCCGCGGCCCGGTCTGTGACCAGGCCTCCTGACATGTGCAACATCTGGGTATCTTTATTGGTAGATGTCTCGCCATCCAGTGGCTTTATCAATACAAATTCCAGGACATAACTGGAAGACAACAGAGCTCCAAAAGACTACGGTGCTCTTCACCAACTCCATGGCTGAGGGACTGATTACCTCATCTCTCGTATATAGTGCTATCTTCCAGTTACATCCTTGAATTTGTATTAATAAAGCCACTGGATGGCGAAACGTCTACAAAAAAAAATACCCGGATGTTGCACATGTTCGAAGATACATTATCAATACATCAAAGGTGACCCAGAGAAGAAATCACATTCACCATCACTCGGTCACTAGCAGGGTTTACAGAAGTGGTGTGTATTGTGATTGTTTCTTAATAGATTCAAAAGTAAACCTATACATGTGTGTGTGTGTGTATGTATGTGTGTGTGTGTGTGTGTGTGTGTGTACTCACCTAGTTGTACTCACCTAGTTGAGGTTGCGGGGGTCGAGTCCGAGCTCCTGGCCCCGCCTCTTCACTGATCGCTACTAGGTCACTCTCCCTGAGCCGTGAGCTTTATCATACCTCTGCTTAAAGCTATGTATGGATCCTGCCTCCACTACATCGCTTCCCAAACTATTCCACTTACTGACTACTCTGTGGCTGAAGAAATACTTCCTAACATCCCTGTGATTCATCTGTGTCTTCAGCTTCCAACTGTGTCCCCTTGTTACTGTGTCCAATCTCTGGAACATCCTGTCTTTGTCCACCTTGTCAATTCCTCTCAGTATTTTGTATGTCGTTATCATGTCCCCCCTATCTCTCCTGTCCTCCAGTGTCGTCAGGTTGATTTCCCTTAACCTCTCCTCGTAGGACATACCTCTTAGCTCTGGGACTAGTCTTGTTGCAAACCTTTGCACTTTCTCTAGTTTCTTTAAGTGCTTGGCTAGGTGTGGGTTCCAAACTGGTGCCGCATACTCCAATATGGGCCTAACGTATACGGTGTACAGGGTCCTGAACGATTCCTTATTAAGATGTCGGAATGCTGTTCTGAGGTTTGCTAGGCGCCCATATGCTGCAGCAGTTATTTGGTTGATGTGCGCTTCAGGAGATGTGCCTGGTGTTATACTCACCCCAAGATCTTTTTCCTTGAGTGAGGTTTGTAGTCTCTGACCCCCTAGACTGTACTCCGTCTGCGGCCTTCTTTGCCCTTCCCCAATCTTCATGACTTTGCACTTGGTGGGATTGAACTCCAGGAGCCAATTGCTGGACCAGGTCTGCAGCCTGTGTGTGTGTGTGTGTGTGTGTGTGTGTGTGTGTGTGTGTGTGTGTGTGTGTGTGTGTGTGTGTGTTTATGTTAATGGGTGTGTGCGCACGTGCCTGTGATTGCGCTTGAGCGTACGTCCTAATGCATCGTATATGAGATAAAGACACTCATATACAGTTTAGGACATTTATTAAAGGAGACGTTTCGCCACTACTGAAAAAGTCACTCGTGGCGAAACGTTTCCTCTGATTAATGTCTTGGACTGTACCTAAGTGTCTTTTCCCACATCTTGCCGGTAATACCATACCATTTTTCAGTGTACATGTAAACCAGCGTACATGTACGTCCACGAACATTCGTAAGTGTGACCCATAGTTCCTCTAGGGCTCAACTCTCATAGAAATCTTAAAAATTAAAATTATGCGCAGCGAATCTTTTTAAGTTGTGTGTGGCATGGCTTATTATCACGAGGCTAAGTCTGCACGGGATGGCTTGCAACAGCCACTAGACACGCTACATGGATGCTACATCAGCCACTAGACACGCTACATGGATGCTGCATCAGCCACTAGACACGCTACATGGATGCTGCATCAGCCACTAGACACGCTACATGGATGCTACATCAGCCACTAGACTCGCTACATGGATGCTACATCAGCCACTAGACACGCTACATGGATGCTACATCAGCCACTAGACACGCTACATGGATGCTGCATCAGCCACTAGACACGCTACATGGATGCTACATCAGCCACTAGACACGCTACATGGATGCTACATCAGCCACTAGACACGCTACATGGATGCTACATCAGCCACTAGACACGCTACATGGATGCTACATCAGCCACTAGACACGCTACATGGATGCTACATCAGCCACTAGACACGCTACATGGATGCTACATCAGCCACTAGACACGCTACATGGATGCTACATCAGCCACTAGACACGCTACATGGATGCTACATCAGCCACTAGACACGCTACATGGATGCTACATCAGCCACTAGACACGCTACATGGATGCTACATCAGCCACTAGACACGCTACAAGGATGCTACATCAGCCACTAGACACGCTACATGGATGCTACATCAGCCACTAGACACGCTACATGGATGCTACATCAGCCACTAGACACGCTACATGGATGCTGCATCAGCCACTAGACACGCTACATGGATGCTACATCAGCCACTAGACACGCTACATGGATGCTACATCAGCCACTAGACACGCTACATGGATGCTACATCAGCCACTAGACACGCTACATGGATGCTACATCAGCCACTAGACACGCTACATGGATGCTACATCAGCCACTAGACACGCTACATGGGTGCTACATCAGCCACTAGACACGCTACAAGGATGCTACATCAGCCACTAGACACGCTACATGGATGCTACATCAGCCACTAGACACGCTACATGGATGCTACATCAGCCACTAGACACGCTACATGGATGCTACATCAGCCACTAGACACGCTACATGGATGCTACATCAGCCACTAGACACGCTACATGGATGCTACATCAGCCACTAGACACGCTACATGGATGCTACATCAGCCACTAGACACGCTACATGGATGCTACATCAGCCACTAGACACGCTACGTGGATGCTACATCAGCCACTAGACACGCTACATGGATGCTACATCAGCCACTAGACACGCTACATGGATGCTACATCAGCCACTAGACACGCTACATGGATGCTACATCAGCCACTAGACACGCTACATGGATGCTACATCAGCCACTAGACACGCTACATGGATGCTACATCAGCCACTAGACACGCTACAAGGATGCTACATCAGCCACTAGACACGCTACATGGATGCTACATCAGCCACTAGACACGCTACATGGATGCTACATCAGCCACTAGACACGCTACAAGGATGCTACATCAGCCACTAGACACGCTACATGGATGCTACATCAGCCACTAGACACGCTACATGGATGCTACATCAGCCACTAGACACGCTACATGGATGCTACATCAGCCACTAGACACGCTACATGGATGCTACATCAGCCACTAGACACGCTACATGGATGCTACATCAGCCACTAGACACGCTACGTGGATGCTACATCAGCCACTAGACACGCTACATGGATGCTACATCAGCCACTAGACACGCTACATGGATGCTACATCAGCCACTAGACACGCTACATGGATGCTACATCAGCCACTAGACACGCTACATGGATGCTACATCAGCCACTAGACACGCTACATGGATGCTACATCAGCCACTAGACACGCTACATGGATGCTACATCAGCCACTAGACACGCTACATGGATGCTACATCAGCCACTAGACACGCTACATGGATGCTACATCAGCCACTAGACACGCTACATGGATGCTACATCAGCCACTAGACACGCTACATGGCTCATACCGTTCAATGTAACTTGTACACATAAGCTATTTTATTCACTGACTATTAGGTCCATACGGTTTTATGTTCTTCAGAGGAAGTAAGTCATTTTGACTTTACTGGGTAATTTATATTTTTTTCTTTGTAAGAATATTGTCAAAATATAAACATTTTTAAGTAATCTAAACATAGGTAACGTAAGGTGACTCACGAAATCGTAATGACACGATTGCAAACAAACCATATCACGGGTGGGGATAGAACCCGCGATCAGAGAGTCTCAAAACTCCAGACCGTCGCGACGGTCTGGAGTTTTGAGACTCTCTGATCGCGGGTTCTATTCCCGCCCGTGGTATGGTTTGGTTTTTTAACGTAAGGTGGCTGGAGCCGTCGCATCCCTTAATGTAAACAACATAACGTGAATGCTGGAGATGGTAGGGTGGGGGTAGGGTTCACATGGTCTTGAAGCCGTGGCAACCCTTAAACCCAGCAACATACTGTGGCTGCTGGGAAAAAAAAAGTTGGGAGAATGAGGGTTTATATGGTCATCAAGCCATAGGAGTCCTTAAACCCAACAACATACTGTGGGAGGGTTCATAATGGTCGTGAAGCCGTGGCAAGAATATATTTTCACAGGCAGGGAAGGGAGAGAATGTTCATACGACCTTGGGATCGGCGCAATACTTTAACTTAGTCTTCAGTCGTGAGCCGCAGGCGCTACCACCGACCAACTTCCTAGTATCTTTATGGGAACCTTTCTCATCAGTGAAAATCGTGTCCTCTTGTTCTCCCTGAGAATGATGCTTATAATAATAATGATTATAGTAATAATCTTTATTTCTACAAGTACATGATACAACGTATAAAGAAACAGCTGACATCAATGATATACTGTACAGAAAACTCCTTGTTATGAAGAGTATTTAGGGCAACGTAGCTTAATTTTGTCCCCAGGATGCGACCCACACCAGTCGACTAACACCCAGGTACCTATTTACTGCTAGATGAACAGAGACAGCAGATGTCTTAAGGAAACACGCCCTAATGTTTCTACCCTTACCGGGGACCGAACCACGGACCTCAATGTGTGTTTCGTCGTATCCTTCTGTCATCTTATTTATCCTCTTTCCAGAAAAAAATGCAGCCATTATAGCAATAAGAAAAACAAATCAACGGGAATAATACAATAATCACAAGCGACATGAAATGGAAAATAACAATCGAGACAATTTTCGAGAGGAAAAAATACATATATAAGCATCGAATAGGATCTTATATATTAGAGGGAATATGATTAAGAGTGTGTTTACGAGACATGAAGCTGTAGCTCAGAGAAACTAAAACTTAAAAGGACTCAAAGATGTTTGTTGGTCACGGGAGATCAACTGAGGCGAGTGGTGATCACCTGAGGTATGGAGCCCAGACTCCATCAAATATTCAACCACAAGTGGCACTAGATGCAACACACTTGTCATTGGCTGACAAAAATCACTCCCTTACAACACACCCAAACTGGTCAAGCCATTTAACTTTTCTTGCGTCTCTCTTCCTCCTATCTACCCACAACCTTGTCTCTCCCTCCCCGTTTACCCACAACCTTATTCTTCACCAGTCAATCCCACTCCAGTCCTTTCCCTTCCAGTACCTGCCAGTCCTCTTATTGCTTAATAGAACCCGACATGTATATACCTTTCCACAAATTCTTGAGAGCCTATGCAGCAATATGGGCAATAATTTGAGAGTGAAGTCAGAACGATGCAGTCTTACATCACAGAAACAGTATTATGCAAATAACTGCAGGAAAACAACATTCTTTTATGAGTAGTTGATGAAGGCAAGACATTTCAAGAGGACTGTGCAACATCTATTACAACGTTAAATAATAATAATAATAATAATAATAATTGTAATAATAATAAGAATGAGACGAGATACCACGAGCATATGTACAATTTTGTGACCACAGGGAATTTCAGATACAAATAACATATATAAATAATATTTTTGTTTGTATTGCACTTGTTCTAATGATTTTCTTTCAGTTTTACCCAACACAGTTCCATGTTTATCCATCCCAGCTCAAAACTTGTTTATCCTAGCATAACATTTATCCATCCCAGCTCAAAACTTGTTTATCCTAGCATAATATTTATCCATCCCAGCTCAAAACTTGTTTATCCTAGCATAACATTTATCCATCCCAGCTCAAAACTTGTTTATCCTAGCATAACATTTATCCATCCCAGCTCAAAACTTGTTTATCCTAGCATAACATTTATCCATCCCAGCTCAAAACTTGTTTATCCTAGCATAACATTTATCCATCCCAGCTCAAAACTTGTTTATCCTAGCATAACATTTATCCATCCCAGCTCAAAACTTGTTTATCATAGCATAACATTTACCCATCCCAGCTCAAAACTTGTTTATCCTAGCATAACATTTATCCATCCCAGCTCAAAACTTGTTTATCCTAGCATAACATTTATCCATCCCAGCTCAAAACTTGTTTATCCTAGCATAACATTTATCCATCCCAGCTCAAAACTTGTTTATCCTAGCATAACATTTATCCATCCCAGCTCAAAACTTGTTTATCCTAGCATAACATTTATCCATCCCAGCTCAAAACTTGTTTATCCTAGCATAACATTTATCCATCCCAGCTCAAAACTTGTTTATCCTAGCATAATATTTATCCATCCCAGCTCAAAACTTGTTTATCCTAGCATAATATTTATCCATCCCAGCTCAAAACTTGTTTATCCTAGCATAATATTTATCCATCCCAGCTCAAAACTTGTTTATCCTAGCATAACATTTATCCATCCCAGCTCAAAACTTGTTTATCCTAGCATAATATTTATCCATCCCAGCTCAAAACTTGTTTATCCTAGCATAACATTTATCCATCCCAGCTCAAAACTTGTTTATCCTAGCATAATATTTATCCATCCCAGCTCAAAACTTGTTTATCTTAGCATAACATTTATCCATCCCAGCTCAAAACTTATCCTAACATAACATTTACCCATCCCAGCTCAAAACTTGTTTATCCTAGCATAACATTTATCCATCCCAGCTCAAAACTTGTTTATCCTAGCATAACATTTACCCATCCCAGCTCAAAACTTGTTTATCCTAGCATAATATTTATCCATCCCAGCTCAAAACTTGTTTATCTTAGCATAACATTTATCCATCCCAGCTCAAAACTTATCCTAGCATAACATTTACCCATCCCAGCTCAAAACTTGTTTATCCTAGCATAACATTTATCCATCCCAGCTCAAAACTTGTTTATCCTAGCATAACATTTACCCATCCCATTATTATTATTATTATTATAATCAAGGGGAAGCGCTAAACCCGGAGGATTATACAGCGCCTGGGGGGGGGATGTAGAAGGCATTCAGGCTTAATTCGGGGAACTGGAGCACAGATCCAATTTCCTAAATCAAGAGCCCCTCACCATTTACCCATCCCAGCTCAAAACTTGTTTATCCTAGCATAACATTTATCCATCCCAGCTCAAAATTTGTTTATCCTAGCATAACATTTACCTATCCCAGCTCAAAACTTGTTTATCCTAGCATAAAATTTACCCATCCCAGCTCAAAACTTGTTTATCCTAGCATAATATTTATCCATCCCAGCTCAAAACTTGTTTATCCTAGCATAAAATTTACCCATCCCAGCTCAAAACTTGTTTATCCTAGCATAACATTTATCCATCCCAGCTCAAAACTTGTTTATCCTAGCATAATATTTATCCATCCCAGCTCAAAACTTGTTTATCCTAGCATAACATTTATCCATCCCAGCTCAAAACTTGTTTATCCTAGCATAACATTTATCCATCCCAGCTCAAAACTTGTTTATCCTAGCATAATATTTATCCATCCCAGCTCAAAACTTGTTTATCCTAGCATAACATTTATCCATCCCAGCTCAAAACTTGTTTATCCTAGCATAACATTTATCCATCCCAGCTCAAAACTTGTTTATCCTAGCATAACATTTATCCATCCCAGCTCAAAACTTGTTTATCCTAGCATAATATTTATCCATCCCAGCTCAAAACTTGTATATCCTAGCATAACATTTATCCATCCCAGCTCAATCTGCATTCATCACAGCCCAAAACTAACTATTCATAAACCATAAAGTGGATTTATTTTCGCTTTCCTTAAGTTTAAAGTTTCCCGAGATTTAAGATTTCGAAGGATTTGTTTTTAACTTCATGAGATTTATTTAAGGTGAAATTTATTTATGGATCTGTTTCAGGTTTAACGGATTTATTTCAGGTTTTGCCAGATTACAGCATTTTCTTGGTTTTGTTACATAAAAACCATTAATAATTTTCAGAAGAGTTCATGTTTTGGGTCAATATAATCATGCACATGACCACATGAATTTTTCTCGTCATGGAAAAAATGGAATTCATGACTCTACGTAAATCTCACCAGCAGAAAATCATGCATTCCAATGTTTCTTGAAGTACCTTGCTGGAGTGGCCGTCACACTGGTCACATGTTTCTTGAAGTATCTGGCTGGAGTGGCCGTCACACTGGTCACATGTTTCTTGAAGTACCTAGCTGGAGTGGCCGTCACACTGGTCACATGTTTCTTGAAGTACCTTGCTGGAGTGGCCGTCACACTGGTCACATGTTTCTTGAAGTACCTGGCTGGAGTGGCCGTCACACTGGTCACATGTCTCTTGAAGTACCTGGCTGAAGTGGCCGTCACACTGGTCACATGTTTCTTGAAGTACCTTGCTGGAGTGGCCGTCACACTGGTCACATGTTTCTTGAAGTACCTGGCTGGAGTGGCCGTCACACTGGTCACATGTTTCGTGAAGTACCTGGCTGGAGTGGCCGTCACACTGGTCACATGTTTCTTGAAGTACCTGGCTGGAGTGGCCGTCACACTGGTCACATGTTTCTTGAAGTACCTGGCTGGAGTGGCCGTCACACTGGTCACATGTTTCTTGAAGTACCTGGCTGGAGTGGCCGTCACACTGGTCACATGTTTCTTGAAGTACCTTGCTGGAGTGGCCGTCACACTGGTCACATGTTTCTTGAAGTACCTGGCTGGAGTGGCCGTCACACTGGTCACATGTTTCTTGAAGTACCTGGCTGGAGTAGCCGTCACACTGGTCACATGTTTCTTGAAGTACCTGGCTGGAGTGGCCGTCACACTGGTCACATGTCTCTTGAAGTACCTGGCTGGAGTGGCCGTCACACTGGTCACATGTCTCTTGAAGTACCTCGCTGGAGTGGCCGTCACACTGGTCACATGTTTCTTGAAGTACCTGGCTGGAGTGGCCGTCACACTGGTCACATGTTTCTTGAAGTACCTGGCTGGAGTGGCCGTCACACTGGTCACATGTTTCTTGAAGTACCTTGCTGGAGTGGCCGTCACACTGGTCACATGTTTCTTGAAGTACCTGGCTGGAGTGGCCGTCACACTGGTCACATGTTTCTTGAAGTACCTGGCTGGAGTAGCCGTCACACTGGTCACATGTTTCTTGAAGTACCTGGCTGGAGTGGCCGTCACACTGGTCACATGTCTCTTGAAGTACCTGGCTGGAGTGGCCGTCACACTGGTCACATGTCTCTTGAAGTACCTCGCTGGAGTGGCCGTCACACTGGTCACATGTTTCTTGAAGTACCTGGCTGGAGTGGCCGTCACACTGGTCACATGTTTCTTGAAGTACCTGGCTGGAGTGGCAGTCACACTGGTCACATGTTTCTTGAAGTACCTGGCTGGAGTGGCCGTCACACTGGTCATATGTTTCTTGAAGTACCTGGCTGGAGTGGCCGTCACACTGGTCACATGTCTCTTGAAGTACCTGGCTGAAGTGGCCGTCACACTGGTCACATGTTTCTTGAAGTACCTTGCTGGAGTGGCCGTCACACTGGTCACATGTTTCTTGAAGTATCTGGCTGGAGTGGCCGTCACACTGGTCACATGTTTCGTGAAGTACCTGGCTGGAGTGGCCGTCACACTGGTCACATGTTTCTTGAAGTACCTGGCTGGAGTGGCCGTCACACTGGTCACATGTTTCTTGAAGTACCTGGCTGGAGTGGCCGTCACACTGGTCACATGTTTCTTGAAGTACCTGGCTGGAGTGGCCGTCACACTGGTCACATGTTTCTTGAAGTACCTTGCTGGAGTGGCCGTCACACTGGTCACATGTTTCTTGAAGTACCTGGCTGGAGTGGCCGTCACACTGGTCACATGTTTCTTGAAGTACCTGGCTGGAGTAGCCGTCACACTGGTCACATGTTTCTTGAAGTACCTGGCTGGAGTGGCCGTCACACTGGTCACATGTCTCTTGAAGTACCTGGCCGGAGTGGCCGTCACACTGGTCACATGTCTCTTGAAGTACCTGGCTGGAGTGGCCGTCACACTGGTCACATGTTTCTTGAAGTACCTGGCTGGAGTGGCCGTCACACTGGTCACATGTTTCTTGAAGTACCTGGCTGGAGTGGCCGTCACACTGGTCACATGTTTCTTGAAGTACCTTGCTGGAGTGGCCGTCACACTGGTCACATGTTTCTTGAAGTACCTGGCTGGAGTGGCCGTCACACTGGTCACATGTTTCTTGAAGTACCTGGCTGGAGTAGCCGTCACACTGGTCACATGTTTCTTGAAGTACCTGGCTGGAGTGGCCGTCACACTGGTCACATGTCTCTTGAAGTACCTGGCTGGAGTGGCCGTCACACTGGTCACATGTCTCTTGAAGTACCTCGCTGGAGTGGCCGTCACACTGGTCACATGTTTCTTGAAGTACCTGGCTGGAGTGGCCGTCACACTGGTCACATGTTTCTTGAAGTACCTGGCTGGAGTGGCCGTCACACTGGTCACATGTTTCTTGAAGTACCTGGCTGGAGTGGCCGTCACACTGGTCACATGTTTCTTGAAGTACCTGGCTGGAGTGGCCGTCACACTGGTCACATGTTTCTTGAAGTACCTGGCTGGAGTGGCCGTCACACTGGTCACATGTTTCTTGAAGTACCTGGCTGGAGTGGCCGTCACACTGGTCACATGTTTCTTGAAGTACCTGGCTGGAGTAGCCGTCACACTGGTCACATGTTTCTTGAAGTACCTGGCTGGAGTGGCCGTCACACTGGTCACATGTCTCTTGAAGTACCTGGCTGGAGTGGCCGTCACACTGGTCACATGTCTCTTGAAGTACCTCGCTGGAGTGGCCGTCACACTGGTCACATGTTTCTTGAAGTACCTGGCTGGAGTGGCCGTCACACTGGTCACATGTTTCTTGAAGTACCTGGCTGGAGTGGCCGTCACACTGGTCACATGTCTCTTGAAGTACCTCGCTGGAGTGGCCGTCACACTGGTCACATGTTTCTTGAAGTACCTGGCTGGAGTGGCCGTCACACTGGTAATATGTTTCTTGAAGTACCTGGTTGGAGTGGCCGTCACACTGGTCACATGTTTCTTGAAGTACCTGGCTGGAGTGGCCGTCACACTCGTCACATGTTTCTTGAAGTACATGCCTGGAGAGGCCGTCACACTGGTCACATGTCTCTTGAAGTCCCTCGCTGGAGTGGCCGTCACACTGGTCACATGTTTATTGAAGTACCTGCCTGGAGTGGCCGTCACACTCGTCACATGTTTCTTGAAGTCCCTCGCTGGAGTGGCCGTCACACTCGTCACATGTTTCTTGAAGTCCCTCGCTGGAGTGGCCGTCACACTGGTCACATGTCTCTTGAAGTCCCTCGCTGGAGTGGCCGTCACACTGGTCATATGTTTCTTGAAGTCCCTCGCTGGAGTAGCCGTCACACTGGTCACATGTTTCTTGAAGTACCTGGCTGGACTGGCCGTCAAACTGGTCACATATCTCTTGAAGTTCCTGGCTGGAGTGGCCGTCACACTGGTCACATGTTTCTTGAAGTCCCTCGCTGGAGTGGCCGTCACACTGGTCACATGTTTCTTGAAGTCCCTCGCTGGAGTGGCTGTCACACTGGTCACATGTTTCTTGAAGTCCCTCGCTGGAGTGGCCGTCACACTGGTCACATGTTTCTTGAAGTCCCTCGCTGGAGTGGCCGTCACACTGGTCACATGTTTCTTGAAGTCCCTCGCTGGAGTGGCCGTCACACTGGTCACATGTTTCTTGAAGTCCCTCGCTGGAGTGGCCGTCACACTGGTCACATGTTTCTTGAAGTCCCTCGCTAGAGTGGCTGTCACACTGGTCACATGTTTCTTGAAGTCCCTCGCTGGAGTGGCCGTCACACTGGTCACATGTTTCTTGAAGTACCTGCCTGGCGTGGCCGTCACACTGGTCACATGTCTCTTGAAGTCCCTCGCTGGAGTGGCCGTCACACTGGTCACATGTTTCTTGAAGTACCTGGCTGGAGTGGCCGTCACACTGGTCACATGTCTCTTGAAGTACCTGGCTGGAGTGGCCGTCACACTGGTCACATGTTTCTTGAAGTCCCTCGCTGGAGTGGCCGTCACACTGGTCACATGTTTCTTGAAGACCCTCGCTGGAGTGGCCGTCACACTGGTCACATGTCTCTTGAAGTCCCTCGCTGGAGTGGCCGTCACACTGGTCACATGCCTCATGAAGTACCTGGATGGAGTTGCCGTCACACTGGTCACATGTTTCTTGAAGTACCTGGCTGGAGTGGCCGTCACACTGGTCACATGTTTCTTGAAGTACCTGGCTGGGGTGGCCGTCACACTGGTCATATGTCTCTTGAAGTCCCTCGCAGGAGTGGCCGTCACACTGGTCACATGTCTCTTGAAGTACCTCGCTGGAGTGGCCGTCACACTGGTCACATGTTTCTTGAGGTCCCTCGCTGGAGTGGCCGTCACACTGGTCACATGTTTCTTGAGGTCCCTCGCTGGAGTGGCCGTCACACTGGTCACATGTTTCTTGAAGTCCCTCGCTGGAGTGGCCGTCACACTGGTCACATGTCTCTTGACGTACCTGGCTGGAGTGGCCGTCACACTGGTCACATGTTTCTTGAAGTACCTGGCTGGAGTGGCCGTCACACTGATCACATGCCTCATGAAGTACCTGGCTGGAGTGACCGTCACACTGATCAAATGTCTCTTGAAGTACCTGGCTGGAGTTGCCGTCACACTGGTCACATGTTTCTTGAAGTCCCTCGCTGGAGTGGCCGTCACACTGGTCACATGTTTCTTGAAGTACCTGGCTGGAGTGGCCGCCACACTGGTCACATGTTTCTTGAAGTACCTGGCTGGAGTGGCCGTCACACTGGTCACATGTTTCTTGAAGTACCTGGCTGGAGTGGCCGTCACACTGGTCACATGTTTCTTGAAGTCCCTCGCTGGAGTGGCTGTCACAGTGGTCACATGTTTCTTGAAGTCCCTCGCTGGAGTGGCCGTCACACTGGTCACATGTTTCTTGAAGTCCCTCGTTGGAGTGGCTGTCACAGTGGTCACATGTTTCTTGAAGTCCCTCGCTGGAGTGGCCGTCACACTGGTCACATGTTTCTTGAAGTCCCTCGCTGGAGTGGCCGTCACACTGGTCACATGTTTCTCGAAGTACATGCCTGGAGTGGCCGTCACACTGGTCACATGTCTCTTGAAGTCCCTCGTTGGAGTGGCCGTCACACTGGTCAAATGTTTCTTGAAGTCCCTCGCTGGAGTGGCCGTCACACTGGTCACATGTTTCTTGAAGTACATGCCTGGAGTGGCCGTCACACTGGTCACATGTCTCTTGAAGTCCCTCGCTGGAGTGGCCGTCACACTGGTCACATGTTTCTTGAAGTACCTGGCTGGAGTGGCCGTCACACTGGTCACATGTCTCTTGAAGTCCCTCGTTGGAGTGGCCGTCACACTGGTCACATGTTTCTTGAAGTACATGGCTGGAGTTGCCGTCACACTAGTCACATGTTTCTTAAAGTCCCTCGCTGGAGTGGCCGTCACACTGGTCACATGTCTCTCGAAGTACCTGGCTGGAGTGGCCGTCACACTGGTCACATGTCTCTCGAAGTACCTGCCTGGAGTGGCCGTCACACTGGTCACATGTTTCTTGAAGTAACTGGCTGGAGTGGCCGTCACACTGGTCACATGTCTCTTGAAGTACCTGGCTGGAGTGGCCGTCACACTGGTCACATGTCTCTTGAAGTACCTGGCTGGAGTGGCCGTCACACTGGCCACATGTCTCTTGAAGTACCTGGCTGGAGTGGCCGTCACACTGGCCACATGTCTCTTGAAGTCCCTCGCTGGAGTGGCCGTCACACTGGTCACATGTCTCTTGAAGTACCTGGCTGGAGTGGCCGTCACACTGGCCACATGTCTCTTGAAGTCCCTCGCTGGAGTGGCCGTCACACTGGTCACATGTTTCTTGAGGTCCCTCGCTGGAGTGGCCGTCACACTGGTCACATATTTCTTGAGGTCCCTCGCTGGAGTGGCTGTCACACTGGTCACATGTTTCTTGAAGTCCCTCGCTGGAGTGGCCGTCACACTGGTCACGTGTTTCTTGAAGTCCCTCGCTGGAGTGGCCGTCACACTGGTCACATGTTTCTTGAAGTCCCTCGCTGGAGTGGCCGTCACACTGGTCACATGTTTCTTGAAGTCCCTCGCTGGAGTGGCCGTCACACTGGTCACATGTTTCTTGAAGTCCCTCGCTGGTGTGGCTGTCACACTGGTCACATGTTTCTTGAAGTCCCTCGCTGGAGTGGCCGTCACACTAGTCACATGTCTCTTGAAGTACCTGGCTGGAGTGGCCGTCACACTGGTCACATGTTTCTTGAAGTCCCTCGCTGGAGTGGCCGTCACACTGGTCACATGTTTCTTGAAGTACCTGGCTTGAGTGGCCGTCACACTGGTCACATGTCTCTTGAAGTATCTGGCTGGAGTGGCCGTCACACTGGTCACATGTCTCTTGAAGTACCTGGCTGGAGTGGCCGTCACACTGGTCACATGTCTCTTGAAGTACCTGGCTGGAGTGGCCGTCACACTGGTCACATGTCTCTTGAAGTACATGGCTGAAGTGGCCGTCACACTGGTCACATGTTTCTTGAAGTACCTGGCTGGAGTGGCCGTCACACTGGTCACATGTTTCTTGAAGTACCTGGCTGGAATGGCCGTCACACTGGTCACATGTCTCTTGAAGTACCTGGCTGGAGTGGCCGTCACACTGGTCACATGTCTCTTGAAGTACCTGGCTGGAGTGGCCGTCACACTGGTCACATGTCTCTTGAAGTACCTGGCTGGAGTGGCCGTCACACTGGTCACATGTCTCTTGAAGTACCTGGCTGAAGTGGCCGTCACACTGGTCACATGTTTCTTGAAGTACCTGGCTGGAGTGGCCGTCTCACTGGTCACATGTTTCTTGAAGTACCTGCCTGGAGTGGCCATCACACTGGTCACATGTTTCGTGAAGTACCTTGCTGGAGTGGCCGTCACACTGGTCACATGTTTCTTGAAGTACCTGGCTGGAGTGGCCGTCACACTGGTCACATGTTTCTTGAAGTACCTGGCTGGAGTGGCCGTCACACTGGTCACATGTTTCGTGAAGTACCTGCCTGGAGTGGCCGTCACACTGCTCACATGTTTCGTGAAGTACCTGCCTGGAGTGGCCGTCACACTGGTCACATGTTTCTTGAAGTACCTGGCGGGAGTGGCCGTCACACTGGTCACATGTTTCTTGAAGTACCTGCCTGGAGTGGCCGTCACACTGGTCACATGTTTCTTGAAGTACCTGGCTGGAGTGGCCGTCACACTGGTCACATGTTTCTTGAAGTACCTGCCTGGAGTGGCCGTCACACTGGTCACGTGTTTCTTGAAGTACCTGGCTGGAGTGGCCGTCACACTGGTCACATGTTTCGTGAAGTACCTGCCTGGAGTGGCCGTCACACTGGTCACATGTTTCGTGAAGTACCTGGCTGGAGTGGCCGTCACACTGGTCACATGTTTCTTGAAGTACCTGGCTGGAGTGGCCGTCACACTGGTCACATGTTTCTTGAAGTACCTGGCTGGAGTGGCCGTCACACTGGTCACATGTTTCTTGAAGTACCTGGCTGGAGTGGCCGTCACACTGGTCACATGTTTCGTGAAGTACCTGGCTGGAGTGGCCGTCACACTGGTCACATGTTTCTTGAAGTATCTGGCTGGAGTGGCCGTCACACTGGTCACATGTTTCTTGAAGTACCTGGCTGGAGTGGCCGTCACACTGGTCACATGTTTCGTGAAGTACCTGGCTGGAGTGGCCGTCACACTGGTCACATGTTTCTTGAAGTACCTGGCTGGAGTGGCCGTCACACTGGTCACATGTTTCTTGAAGTACCTGGCTGGAGTGGCCGTCACACTGGTCACATGTTTCTTGAAGTACCTGGCTGGAGTGGCCGTCACACTGGTCACATGTTTCGTGAAGTACCTGGCTGGAGTGGCCGTCACACTGGTCACATGTTTCTTGAAGTACCTGGCTGGAGTGGCCGTCACACTGGTCACATGTTTCTTGAAGTACCTGGCTGGAGTGGCCGTCACACTGGTCACATGTTTCTTGAAGTACCTGCCTGGAGTGGCCGTCACACTGGTCACATGTTTCTTGAAGTACCTGGCTGGAGTGGCCGTCACACTGGTCACATGTTTCGTGAAGTACCTGCCTGGAATGGCCGTCACACTGGTCACATGTTTCTTGAAGTACCTGCCTGGAGTGGCCGTCACACTGGTCACATGTTTCTTGAAGTACCTGGCTGGAGTGGCCGTCACACTGGTCACATGTTTCGTGAAGTACTTGCCTGGAATGGCCGTCACACTGGTCACATGTTTCTTGAAGTACCTGGCTGGAGTGGCCGTCACACTGGTCACATTTTCTTCCCATGATTAGGAAAAAGTATTAATTTTGTGAAACAAAATTGTTTGTATTCATTGCTAGTGTTTGGTTATAATTCTTGTGAGATAACTTGCTTCAGAAGAAACTGCTGTCTAATATAATGTTTGAAAGTTGGCGTTTATATTTAGACAGCGCGTCTGTCTCTCACTTAGTGTACGTAGGATCGAGTCTCGTTTTGACTAGGAGTGGTTAGGAAGTGAAGGGACTTGGACTGGGAAGTGGTAGAGGCAGGATCTATACACAGCTTTAAGAACAGGTATGATAGGACTACGCAGCCACGAGAAAGTTAAACCAGTAACGAACAGAGGAGAGGCGGGGGCCAGGTGAAAACACACACACACACACACACACACACACACACACACACACACACACACACACACACACACACACACACACACACACACACACACACATGAGGCACTAAACTACAGACCTGTATCACTAACGTGTATAGTATGCAAGGTCATGGAGAAGATCATCAGGAGGAGAGTGGTGGAGCACCTGGAAAGAAACAAGTGTATAATTGACAACCAGCACGGTTTCAGGGAGGGAAAATCGTGTGTCACAAACCTACTAGAGTTTTATGACAAGGTGACAGAAGTAAGACAGGAGAGAGAGAGGTGGATCGACTGTATTTTTTTGGACTGCAAGAAGGCCTTCGACACAGTTCCTCACAAGAGGTTACTGCAAAAGCTAGAGGATCAGTCACACATAACAGGAAAGGCACTGCAATGGATCAGAGAATACCTGACAGGGAGGCAACAACGAGTCATGGTACGTGAAGTTGAAGACTCAGATGAATCAAAGGGATGTTAGGAAGTATTTATTCAGTCATAGAGTAACCATAGAATTAAATCTGATGAGGACCAGGCAGGACTTCAAAGAGACCTGGACAGACTGGACACCTGGTCCAGCAAATGGTTTCTCGAATTTAATCCTGCCAAATGCAAAGTCATGAAGATAGGGGAAGGGCACAGAAGACCACAGACCGAGTATAGGCTAGGTGGCCAAAGACTGCAAACCTCACTCAAGGAGAAAGATCTTGGGGTGAGTATAACACCGAGCATGTCTCCGGAAGCACACATCAACCAGATAACTGCTGCAGCATATGGGCGCCTGGCAAAACTGAGAACAGCATTCCGATACCTTAGTAAGGAATCGTTCAAGACACTGTACACCGTGTATGTCAGGCCCATACTGGAGTATGCAGCACCTGTTTGGAACCCGCACTTGATAAAGCACGTCAAGAAACTAGAGAAAGTACAAAGATTTGCGACAAGGTTAGTTCCAGAGCTAAGGGGAATGTCCTATGAAGAAAGATTAAGGGAAATCGGCCTGACGACACTGGAGAACAGGAGGGTCAGGGGAGACATGATAACGACATATAAAATACTGCGTGGAATAGACAAGGTGGACAAAGACAGGATGTTACAGGGAGGGGACACAGAAACAAGAGGCCACAATTGGAAGTTGAAGACACAAATGAGTCAGAGAGATATTAGGAAGTATTTCTTCAGTCATAGAGTTGTAAGGCAGTGGAATAGCCTAGAAAATGACGTAGTGGAGGCAGGAACCATACACAGTTTTAAGACGAGGTTTGATAAAGCTCATGGAGCGGGGAGAGAGAGGGCCCAGTAGCAACCGGTGAAGAGGCGGGGCCAGGAGCTAAGACTCGACCCCTGTAACCACAAATAGGTGAGTACAAATAGGTGAGTACACACACACACACACACATATACACACACAAACGAGGTACGATATAGCTCCTGGAGCAGGGAGGAAGTGGACCTGGTAGCGACCAGCGAAGAGGCGGGGCCAGGAGCTGTGACTCGACCCCTGCAACCACAAATAGATAAGCACTAATTCAACAGCTGTAGTTACCGTGCACACAAATTCTTTTATAGCACCAATGGACACTTTCTAATTTGACCAAGAATCAGTTAATACCAGACTGACAATACTACCAACAACCTGACGCATTGTTTCCCACTCTATTATATATATTCAGGTCGTAATTGACACCCTCTCACGTGTGAATATGATTCTGAACAGAAGATTTTCCGGCAATTTGCCGGGTTAGCCAGGTGGGGTTCCCATGGGTTATGTGATCCGTGAGTTGTGTGACCCATGAGTTGTGTGACCCATGAGTTGTGTGACCCATGAGTTGTGTGACCCATGAGTTGTGTGACCCATGAGTTGTGTGACCCATGAGTAGTGTGACCCATGAGTAGTGTGACCCATGAGTTGTGTGACCCATGAGTTGTGTGACCCATGAGTTGTGTGACCCATGAGTTGTGTGACCCATGAGTAGTGTGACCCATGAGTTGTGTGACCCATGAGTTGTGTGACCCATGAGTAGTGTGACCCATGAGTAGTGTGACCCATGAGTAGTGTGACCCATGAGTTGTGTGACCCATGAGTTGTGTGACCCATGAGTTGTGTGACCCATAAGTTGTGTGACCCATGAGTTGTGTGACCCATGAGTTGTGTGACCCATGAGTAGTGTGACCCATGAGTAGTGTGACCCATGAGTTGTGTGACCCATGAGTTGTGACCCATGAGTTGTGTGACCCATAAGTTGTGTGACCCATGAGTTATGTGACCCATGAGTTGTGTGACCCATGGGTAGTGTGACCCATGAGTTGTGTGATCCATGAGTTATGTGACCCATGAGTTGTGTGACTCATGAGTAGTGTGACCCATGAGTAGTGTAACCCATGAGTAGTGTGACCCATGAGTTGTGTGACCCATGAGTAGTGTGACCCATGAGTTGTGTGACCCATGAGTTGTGTGACCCATGAGTTGTGTGACCCATGAGTTATGTGACCCATGAGTTGTGTGACCCATGAGTAGTGTGACCCATGAGCAGTGTGACCCATGAGTTGTGTGACCCATGAGTTGTGTGACCCATGAGTTGTGTGACCCATGAGTTATGTGACCCATGAGTTGTGTGACCTCATGAGTAGTGTGACCCATGAGCAGTGTGACCCATGAGCAGTGTGACCCATGAGTTGTGTGACCCATGAGTTGTGTGACCCATGAGTTGTGTGACCCATGAGTTATGTGACCCATGAGTTGTGTGACCCATGAGTAGTGTGACCCATGAGCAGTGTGACCCATGAGTTGTGTGACCCATGAGTTGTGTGACCCATGAGTTGTGTGACCCATGAGTTGTGTGACCCATGAGTTGTGTGACCCATGAGTAGTGTGACCCATGAGCAGTGTGACCCATGAGTTGTGTGACCCATGAGTTGTGTGACCCATGAGTTGTGTGACCCATGAGTTATGTGACCCATGAGTTATGTGACCCATGAGTTGTGTGACCTCATGAGTAGTGTGACCCATGAGCAGTGTGACCCATGAATTGTGTGACCCATGAGTTGTGTGACCCATGAGTTGTGTGACCCATGAGTTATGTGACCCATGAGTTGTGTGACCCATGAGTAGTGTGACCCATGAGCAGTGTGACCCATGAGTTGTGTGACCCATGAGTTGTGTGACCCATGAGTTGTGTGACCCATGAGTTGTGTGACCCATGAGTTATGTGACCCATGAGTTGTGTGACCCATGAGTAGTGTGACCCATGAGCAGTGTGACCCATGAATTGTGTGACCCATGAGTTGTGTGACCCATGAGTTGTGTGACCCATGAGTTGTGTGGCCCCGAAAAGTTGTGACTATTAGTTGACAGTTTTATCAAAGCTAATGGTGTCAGTTTATAGTTTGTTTCCACAACGTAAAAACACAAACAACCCATACCCACATTTACGTTCACTCATACACCGCCTATAGCTACGTTCACAGCGACGCCCAGGTACACGTAGAAATACATTCATAAAGAGAGTGACCTGCTGAAGAGGACCTTGCTTGTAGTTACGAGACGACACCCTCACCACACCAATGTTTACATGTTATGCACCGGAGCTCCTGGAGAACTGGTGGACCTTAAAAGACGTCCTTTTTAATATAGGGCCTAGCCAGTACCTTGTAAAGTCGCGTGTCGGCGCCCCACATCCCCTGCGCCTTGCATTCCTATCCGCGTCCAGAACTCATAAGCTTTTATCTGCCTAGCAATTGGGTTAAGACCTGGTACTATCCCTTCCACTCACGAATCTTCCTCTCACCTACCTATTCTTCAACTATCTCCACTTCCCCGCTCACCCCATTGGGGTCTTACCTATTCTCTCTTCTTGTTGGAGAGCGAAACGCTGCGTTAGTGTCCTTTTACTGAACATACACACTGGAGTAGAGTGTATATCGTAGGAGTCTATAGTGAGGCTGCTTCTGGTGCCATAGCTCTCGCTTCACAAGGTGAGGGTCCGGGTTTGGTTTTCTTGCCGAATAAGGCAAGCGAAAATTTGTTTATGCAATAATTTCGCAAAAAATCATTCTGAACCCAACGAAAAAAATATATTTCATCGTGTCTGTTTATTATTACATGATTTTTAAACTTATCTAAAATATATTTAGTTGAATTAGGCTAAATTAAATTGCGCTTGTTATAATAAGGTTAGGTAAGTTTTCTAAGATTCTTTTGGTACAAAATTATTAATTTTTATAATAACTTAAATGAAAAATATATCTTGAAACGTATCAGGCGGTGGCGGACTGACCCTCCGTACAGCCAGGCTGTTGTTGCCCACCAGAGGTGAGTGTCACGATTCACTGGTTATAATGAGTCAAAAACAAAACATAGTTAACAACAACAACAACAATAATAATAATAATAATAATAATAATAATAATAATAATAATAATAATAATAATAATAATAATAATAATAATAATAATATTATTATTATTATTATTATTATTATTATTATTATTATTATTATTATTATTCATCCGGTGTGGTAAGGGAATGACAAAGTAATAAAACTTAAATTCCTCGTGACACTGAGACCGTATGAGTGACAAGCGGAAATTCACGCCTCGTCATGCCTACAGTGCCACACCACAGTGCCTCACAACAGTGCCTCGCCACAGTGCCTCGCCACAGTGCCTCGCCACATTGCCTCACCACAGTGCCTCACCACAGTGCCTCGCCACATTGCCTCACCACAGTGCCTCACCACAGTGCCTCAACACAGTGCCTCCCCACAGTGCCTCACCAGTGCCTTACCACGGTGCCTCAACACAGTGCCTCACCACAGTGCCTCATCACAGTGTCTCACCACAGTGCTTCAACACAGTGCCACTTCTAGGGAAAACAGTTACACACAAATTGCCACAGATGCCGATCATTCACGATAATATTCAGATCGACTCAATCTATTGTAGGGAAATATATGTGAGTGTAACACATTAAGTGTTACGTTACAGTGGTGTGTTACAGTGTCACTGTGACTGTGTCAAGGCTAGGACACACACACACACACACACACACACACACACACACACACACACACACACACACACACACACACACACAAATACACACACACACACACACACACACACACACACACACACATATTGGAGTATGCGGCACCAGTTTGGAACCCACACCTAGCCAAGCACGTAAAGAAACTAGAGAAAGTGCAAAGGTTTGCAACAAGACTAGTCCCAGAGCTAAGAGGTATGTCCTACGAGGAGAGGTTAAGGGAAATCAACCTGACGACACTGGAGGACAGGAGAGATAGGGGGGACATGATAACGACATACAAAATACTGAGAGGAATTGACAAGGTGGACAAAAACAGGATGTTCCAGAGATTGGACACAGTAACAAGGGGACACAGTTGGAAGCTAAAGACACAGATGAATCACAGGGATGTTAGGAAGTATTTCTTCAGCCACAGAGTAGTCAGTAAGTGGAATAGTTTGGGAAGCGATGTAGTGGAGGCAGGATCCATACATAGCTTTAAGCAGAGGTACGATAAAGCTCACGGCTCAGGGAGAGTGACCTAGTAGCGATCAGTGAAGAGGCGGGGCCAGGAGCTCGGACTCGACCCCCGCAACCTCAACTAGGTGAGTACACACACACACACACACACACACACACACACACACACACACACACACAGTGGGCGCCTGTGACCAGCGGGGACCCACAGGGGTCAGTCCTAGGACCAGTGCTGTTTCTGGTATTTGTGAACGACATGACGGAAGGATAGACTCCGAAGTGTTCCTGTTTGCAGATGACGTGAAGTTGATGAGAAGAATTCATTCGATCGAAGACCAGACAGAACTACAAAGGGATCTGGACAGGCTGCAGACCTGGTCCAGCAATTGGCTCCTGGAGTTCAACCCCACAAAGTGCAAAGTCATGAAGATTGGGGAAGGGCAAAGAAGACCGCAGACGGAGTACAGTCTAGGGGGCCAGAGACTACAAACCTCACTCAAGGAAAAAGATCTTGTGGTGAGTATAACACCAGGCACATCTCCTGAAGCGCACATCAACCAAATAACTGCTGCAGCATATGGGCGCCTGGCAAACCTCAGAACAGCATTCCGACATCTTAATAAGGAATCGTTCAGGACCCTGTACACCGTGTACGTTAGGCCCAAATTGGAGTATGCGGCACCAGTTTGGAACCCACATCTAGCCAAGCACGTAAAGAAACTAGAGAAAGTGCAAAGGTTTGCAACAAGACCAATTCCAGAGCTAAGAGGTATGTCCTACGAGGACAGGTTACGGGAAATCGACCTGACGACACTGGAGGACAGGAGAGATATGGGGGGGACATGATAACGACATACTGAGAGGAATTGACAAGGTGGACAAAGACAGGATGTTCCAGAGATGGGACACAGCAACAAGGGGACACAGTTGGAAGTTGAAGACACAGATGAATCACAGGGATGTTAGGAAGTATTTCTTCAGTCACAGAGTAGTCAGGAAGTGGAATAGTTTGGGAAGCGATGTAATGGAGGCAGGATCCATACATAGCTTTAAGCAGAGGTATGATAAAGTTCACGGTTCAGGGAGTGACCTAGTAGCGACCAGTGAAGAGGCGGGGCCAGGAGCTTGGACTCGATCCCTGCAACCTCAATTAGGTGAGTACAACTAGGTGAGTAAACACACACACACACACTCACACATAACACATACACACACAACACTGTGTGTTGTGTGTGTCATTCTTAAGTGTCACTTATTAACAGGGAAGTATATAGTATATACTGGAGACTTATTAACATGGAAGTATATAGTATATACTGGAGACTTATTAACATGGAAGTATATAGTATATACTGGAGACTTACTAACATGGAAGTATATAGCATATACTGGAGACTTATTAACAGGGAAGTATATAGTATATACTGGAGACTTATTAACAGGGAAGTATATAGTATATACTGGAGACTTATTAACATGGAAGTATATAGTATATACTGGAGACTTACTAACATGGAAGTATATAGCATATACTGGAGACTTATTAACAGGGAAGTATATAGCATATACTGGAGACTTATTAACAGGGAAGTATATAGTATATACTGGAGACTTATTAACAGGGAAGTATATAGTATATACTGAAGACTTATTAACATGGAAGTATATAGTATATACTGGAGACTTATTAACATGGAAGTATATAGCATATACTGGAGACTTATTAACAGGGAAGTATATAGTATATTCTGGAGACTTATTAACAGAGAAGTATAAAGTATATACTGGAGACTTATTAACATGGTAGAATATAGCATATACTGGAGACTTATTAACAGGGAAGTATATAGTACTTTTCCAGTGACTTCAAGTAAAGATATAGGTCTATAGTTCCCAGGTTGGTGGATGTCTTTATTGGGCTTAGGAAGAAAGATCATCCTAGCAGTCTTAAAAACAACTGGAAAATGTCCTGGAGACTTATTAACAGGGAAGTATGTAGTATATACTGGAGACTTATTAACAGGGAAGTGTATAGTATATACTGGAGACTTATTAACAGGGAAGTATATAGTATATACTGGAGACTTGTTAACAGGGAAGTATATAGTATATACTGGAAACTTATTAACAGGGAAGTATATAGTATATACTGGAGACTTGTTAACAGGGAAGTATATAGTATATACTGGAGACTTATTAACAGGGAAATATATAGTATATACTGGAGACTTATTAACAGGGAAGTATATAGTATATACTGGAGACTTATTAACAGGGAAGTATATAGTATATACTGGAGACTCATTAACAGGGAAGTATATAGTATATACTGGAGACTTGTTAACAGGGAAGTATATAGTATATACTGGAGACTTGTTAACAGGGAAGTATATAGTATATACTGGAGACTTATTAACAGGGACGTATATAGTATATACTGGAGACTTGTTAACAGGGAAGTATATAGTATATACTGGAGACTTATTAACAGGGAAGTATATAGTATATACTGGAGACTTATTAACAGGGAAGTATATAGTATATACTGGAGACTTATTAACAGGGAAGTATATAGTATATACTGGAGACTTAGTAACAGGGAAGTATATAGTATATACTGGAGACTCATTAACAGGGAAGTATATAGTATATACTGGAGACTTGTTAACAGGGAAGTATATAGTATATACTGGAGACTTGTTAACAGGGAAGTATATAGTATATACTGGAGACTTATTAACAGGGAAGTATATAGTATATACTGGAGACTTGTTAACAGGGAAGTATATAGTATATACTGGAGACTTATTAACAGGGAAGTATATAGTATATACTGGAGACTTATTAACAGGGAAGTATATAGTATATACTGGAGACTTATTAACCGGGAAGTATATAGTATATACTGGAGACTTATTAACAGGGAAGTATATAGTATATACTGGAGACTTATTAACAGGGAAGTATATAGTATATACTGGAGACTTATTAACAGGGAAGTATATAGTATATACTGGAGACTTATTAACAGGGAAGTATATAGTATATACTGGAGACTTATTAACAGGGAAGTATATAGTATATACTGGAGACTTATTAACAGGGAAGTATATAGTATATACTGGAGACTTATTAACAGGGAAGTATACAGTATATACTAGAGACTTATTAACAGGGAAGTATACAGTATATACTAGAGACATTAACAGGGAAGTATATAGTATATACTAGAGACTTATTAACAGGGAAGTATATAGCATATACTGGAGACTTATTAACATGGAAGTATATAGTATATACTGGAGACTTATTAACAGGGAAGTATATAGTATATACTGGAGACTTATTAACAGGGAAGTATATAGTATATACTGGAGACTTATTAACAGGGAAGTATATAGTATATACTGGAGACTTATTAACAGAGAAGTATATAGTATATACTGGAGACTTATTAACAGGGAAGTATATAGTATATACTGGAGACTTATTAACAGAGAAGTATATAGTATATACTGGAGACTTATTAACAGGGAAGTATATAGTATATACTGGAGACTTATTAACAGGGAAGTATATAGTATATACTGGAGACTTATTAACAGGGAAGTATATAGTATATACTGGAGACTTATTAACAGGGAAGTATATACTATACACTGGAGACTTATTAACAGGGAAGTATATAGTATATACTGGAGACTTATTAACAGGGATGTATATAGTATATACTGGAGACTTATTAACAGGGAAGTATATAGTATATACTGGAGACTTATTAACAGGGAAGTATATAGTATATACTGGAGACTTATTAACAGGGAAGTATATAGTATGTACTGGAGACTTATTAACAGGAAAGTATATAGTATATACTGGAGACTTATTAACAGGGAAGTATATAGTATATACTGGAGACTTATTAACAAGGAAGTATATAGTATATACTGGAGACTTATTAACAGGGAAGTATATAGTATATACTGGAGACTTATTAACAGGGAAGTATATAGTATGTACTGGAGACTTATTAACAGGAAAGTATATAGTATATACTGGAGACTTATTAACAGGGAAGTATATAGTATATACTGGAGACTTATTAACAAGGAAGTATATAGTATATACTGGAGACTTATTAACAGGGAAGTATATAGTATATACTGGAAACTTATTAACAGGGAAGTATATAGTATATACTGGAGACTTATTAACAGGGAAGTATATAGTATATACTGGAGACTTATTAACAGGGAAGTATATAGTATATACTGGAGACTTATTAACATGGAAGTATATAGTATATACTGGAGACTTGTTAACAGGGAAGTATATAGTATATACTGGAGACTTATTAACAGGGACGTATATAGTATATACTGGAGACTTGTTAACAGGGAAGTATATAGTATATACTGGAGACTTATTAACAGGGAAGTATATAGTATATACTGGAGACTTATTAACAGGGAAGTATATAGTATATACTGGAGACTTATTAACAGGGAAGTATATAGTATATACTGGAGACTCATTAACAGGGAAGTATATAGTATATACTGGAGACTTGTTAACAGGGAAGTATATAGTATATACTGGAGACTTATTAACAGGGAAGTATATAGTATATACTGGAGACTTGTTAACAGGGAAGTATATAGTATATACTGGAGACTTATTAACAGGGAAGTATATAGTATATACTGGAGACTTATTAACAGGGAAGTATATAGTATATACTGGAGACTTATTAACCGGAAGTATATAGTATATACTGGAGACTTATTAACAGGGAAGTATATAGTATATACTGGAGACTTATTAACATGGAAGTATATAGTATATACTGGAGACTTATTAACAGGGAAGTATATAGTATATACTGGAGACTTATTAACATTGAAGTATATAGTATGTACTGGAGACTTATTAACAGGGAAGTCTTCTTCTTCTGATGATGACCAGAGCTTTGGTAAGATGGGTAAGGAAGAAGGATGGGTAAGGATGGAAAAATTGGAAAAGGGTTGGAGGGGGGGGGGAGGTAGGATATAAAAGGTAAGTGGCCCAACCACTTTGGTGTAATTTAAAAAGTGTATGTGAATTAATAAAATATTCTTTAAGGGGTATAATACTAACCCATCAGAGTCACGTAGATATAATAGGTATATAAGTACATGACTCTGAATTGGTAGTAATTATACAAGTTGCAATTGCTTTTTTTTTTTTTTTTTTTTTTTTTTTTTTTTTTTTTCGCGATTGCACAACGGATATTTATACAACAAGAAAGGCATTAATTTTCTGGTCAGTTTATAAGTTCGTGACAATAGCTTCTTAATGGTGGTGTCCAACAATAGTCAATAGCATAATTTTCATTAGAAAGTTATTTAAGATGTCTCCCTAATTGGGGGCGATGATTTTCTCAGTATACATAGAAGGGTTCTGGTGGTATCCAATCTTCTTCGTCAGGTAAGTTGCTCAATATCATGGGTCGATGGTAATTATCTTTATGAATAAAACGACGGACCCTCTGTGGGAGAGTCATTCTTTGAGTCCTGTGAGGAGGAGTATTGATGATATAATCCGTGGTATTTACCACTTGTATAGGATGTTCTCTATCTGGCATGTATAGTTCTTGCATTGTATAAAGTTGTTTCTTTTTTAGGGTGTCAAGGCGTACATTTATGGCAGTAATATCTTGTTGTATGTGTAAATCTGCCATTTTAACTCTGTCTCTCCTCCTGGTATCGGTAATAAAGCGAAGAGCTCTATTCTGGACCCTTTGTAACCGTAGCATGTTGGTCTTTGTTGTTAATGACATTGGGACACAAGGGTATTCGAGTATAGGTCTTATTATCATTTTATATAGATGTTTTTTGACATGTTGAGGGGCTTGATTGAATCGAAAGGGTCTGCTAAGACCGGCTTTGGCTGTGTTGATCTTTTTAGTTACATGAGATGTTGAGTGGAGCAGCCTGTCTATTTCATATCCCAAGATCTTGTTAGGGTTTCTAATGGCTACAGGTGTACCTCTGATGGAGATACCCCCTTTATCTTCGATGGTTGATGCAAAACATCCTATCGTGCTAACAAGGACCTTGTCAGGATTAGTCGTAATTCTCCATTTCTTCTCCCAATTAGATGTTCGACGAAGTTCAATATTCATTTTTTCTATGACTCTCTCATACTTGTATTTTCCTGTTACTGGAGTTGATGAGACGACATGAATAACATCATCTGCAAACTGTGTCACAATTGTGTCATTAAACTCTGGTTGAGGAAGGTCATTCACATAAATGTTAAACAGAAGTGGACTGAGACAAGAACCTTGTGGAACACCAGCCGTCGGTATAAAAGGTTCTGTCGACTTGCCATGAAAGGTGGGAATGATTTTTCTTTGAGTTAAGAAATTATAAATTACTCTGAGAAAAGTCCAGTTATGGTCTGGTAGGTCAATGAGTTTGTATATAAGGCCATCATGCCATAAGCTATCAAAAGCTTTATGAACATCTCTGGTGGCAATTAAGGCAGGTTGCCCTGCTGTTTTAGACTTGCTACAGTGTCCAAAATAACATTTATTGCATGATTGGTACCTCTATGTGTTCTAAAGCCAAATTGTTTTTCAGTAAACAAGTGATTAAACTCCATATAGTAATTCAATCTGTTGGAAATGACTTTCTCAAGAACTTTTCCAGTGACTTCAAGTAAAGATAGAGGTCTATAGTTCCCAGGTTGGTGGATGTCTTTATTGGGCTTAGCAAGAAAGATCATCCTAGCAGTCTTAAAAACAACTGGAAAATGTCCTGGAGACTTATTAACAGGGAAGTATGTAGTATATACTGGAGACTTATTAACAGGGAAGTGTATAGTATATACTGGAGACTTGTTAACAGGGAAGTATATAGTATATACTGGAGACTTATTAACAGGGAAGTATATAGTATATACTGGAGACTTAATAACAGGGAAGTATATAGTATATACTGGAGACTTATTAACAGGGAAGTATATAGTATATACTGGAGACTTATTAACAGGGAAGTATATAGTATATACTGGAGACTTATTAACAGGGAAGTATATAGTATATACTGGAGACTTATTAACAGGGAAGTATATAGTATATACTGGAGACTTATTAACAGGGAAGTATATAGTATATACTGGAGACTTATTAACAGGGAAGTATATAGTATATACTGGAGACTTATTAACAGGGAAGTATATAGTATATACTGGAGACTTATTAACAGGGATGTATATAGTATATACTGGAGACTTATTAACAGGGAAGTATATAGTATATACTGGAGACTTATTAACAGGGAAGTATATAGTATATACTGGAGACTTATTAACAGGGAAGTATATAGTATATACTGGAGACTTATTAACAGGGAAGTATATAGTATATACTGGAGACTTATTAACAGGGAAGTATATAGTATATACTGGAGACTTATTAACAGGGAAGTATATAGTATATACTGGAGACTTATTAACAGGGAAGTATATAGTATATACTGGAGACTTATTAACAGGGAAGTATATAGTATATACTGGAGACTTATTAACAGGGAAGTATACAGTATATACTAGAGACTTATTAACAGGGAAGTATACAGTATATACTAGAGACTTATTAACAGGGAAGTATATAGTATATACTAGAGACTTATTAACAGGGAAGTATATAGCATATACTGGAGACTTATTAACATGGAAGTATATAGTATATACTGGAGACTTATTAACAGGGAAGTATATAGTATATACTGGAGACTTATTAACAGGGAAGTATATAGTATATACTGGAGACTTTTTAACAGGGAAGTATATAGTATATACTGGAGACTTATTAACAGAGAAGTATATAGTATATACTGGAGACTTATTAACAGAGAAGTATATAGTATATACTGGAGACTTATTAACAGGGAAGTATATAATATATACTGGAGACTTATTAACAGGGAAGTATATAGTATATACTGGAGACTTATTAACAGGGAAGTATATAGTATATACTGGAGACTTATTAACATGGAAGTATATAGTATATACTGAAGACTTATTAACAGGGAAGTATATAGTATATACTGGAGACTTATTAACAGGGAAGTATATAGTATATACTGGAGACTTATTAACAGGGAAGTATATAGTATATACTGGAGACTTATTAACAGGGAAGTATATAGTATATACTGGAGACTTATTAACATGGAAGTATATAGTATATACTGGAGACTTATTAACAGGGAAGTATATAGTATATACTGGAGACTTATTAACAGGGAAGTATATAGTATATACTGGAGACTTATTAACAGGGAAGTATATAGTATATACTGGAGACTTATTAACAGTGAAGTATATAGTATATACTGGAGACTTATTAACAGGGAAGTATATAGTATATACTGGAGACTTATTAACAGGGAAGTATATAGTATATACTGGAGACTTATTAACATGGAAGTATATAGTATATACTGGAGACTTATTAACAGGGAAGTATATAGTATATACTGGAGACTTATTAACAGGGAAGTATATAGTATATACTGGAGACTTATTAACAGGGAAGTATATAGTATATACTGGAGACTTGTTAACATGGAAATATATAGTATATACTGGAGACTTATTAACAGGGAAGTATATAGTATATACTGGAGACTTATTAACAGGGAAGTATATAGTATATACTGGAGACTTATTAACAGGGAAGTATATAGTATATACTGGAGACTTATTAACAGGGAAGTATATAGTATATACTGGAGACTTATTAACATGGAAGTATATAGTATATACTGGAGACTTATTAACAGGGAAGTATATAGTATATACTGGAGACTTATTAACAGGGAAGTATATAGTATATACTGGAGACTTATTAACAGGGAAGTATATAGTATATACTGGAGACTTGTTAACATGGAAGTATATAGTATATACTGGAGACTTATTAACAGGGAAGTATATAGTATATACTGGAGACTTATTAACAGGGAAGTATATAGTATATACTGGAGACTTGTTAACAGGGAAGTATATAGTATATACTGGAGACTTATTAACAGGGAAGTATATAGTATATACTGGAGACTTATTAATAGGGAAGTATATAGTATATACTGGAGACTTATTAACAGGGAAGTATATAGTATATACTGGAGACTTATTAACAGGGAAGTATATAGTATATACTGGAGACTTGTTAACATGGAAGTATATAGTATATACTGGAGACTTGTTAACATGGAAGTATATAGTATATACTGGAGACTTATTAACAGGGAAGTATATAGTATATACTGGAGACTTATTAACAGGGAAGTATATAGTATATACTGGAGACTTATTAACAGGGAAGTATATAGTATATACTGGAGACATATTAACAGGGAAGTATATAGTATATACTGGAGACTTATTAACAGGGAAGTATATAGTATATACTGGAGACTTATTAACAGGGAAGTATATAGTATATACTGGAGACTTATTAACAGGGAAGTATATAGTATATACTGGAGACTTATTAACAGGTAAGTATATAGTATATACTGGAGACTTATTAACAGGGAAGTATATAGTATATACTGGAGACCTATTAACAGGGAAGTATATAGTATATACTGGAGACTTATTAACAGGGAAGTATATAGTATATACTGGAGACTTATTAACAGGGAAGTATATAGTATATACTGGAGACTTATTAACAGGGAAGTATATAGTATATACTGGAGACTTATTAACAGGGAAGTATATAGTATATACTGGAGACTTATTAACAGGGAAGTATATAGTATATACTGGAGACTTATTAACATGGAAGTATATAGTATATACTGGAGACTTATTAACTGGAGTAACAGGGGAAGTATATAGTACATACTGGAGACTTATTAACAGGGAAGTATATAGTATATACTGGAGACTTATTAACAGGGAAGTATATAGTATATACTGGAGACTTATTAACAGGGAAGTATATAGTATATACTGGAGACTTATTAACATGGAAGTATATAGTATATACTGGAGACTTATTAACAGGGAAGTATATAGTATATACTGGAGACTTATTAACAGGGAAGTATATAGTATATACTGGAGACTTATTAACAGGGAAGTATATAGTATATACTGGAGACTTATTAACAGGGAAGTATATAGTATATACTGGAGACTTATTAACATGGAAGTATATAGTATATACTGGAGACTTATTAACAGGGAAGTATATAGTATATACTGGAGACTTATTAACAGGGAAGTATATAGTATATACTGGAGACTTATTAACAGGGAAGTATATAGTATATACTGGAGACTTATTAACAGGGAAGTATATAGTATATACTGGAGACTTATTAACAGGGAAGTATATAGTATATACTGGAGACTTATTAACAGGGAAGTATATAGTATATACTGGAGACTTATTAACATGGAAGTATATAGTATATACTGGAGACTTATTAACAGGGAAGTATATAGTATATACTGGAGACTTATTAACAGGGAAGTATATAGTATATACTGGAGACTTATTAACAGGGAAGTATATAGTATATACTGGAGACTTGTTAACATGGAAGTATATAGTATATACTGGAGACTTATTAACAGGGAAGTATATAGTATATACTGGAGACTTATTAACAGGGAAGTATATAGTATATACTGGAGACTTATTAACAGGGAAGTATATAGTATATACTGGAGACTTATTAACAGGGAAGTATATAGTATATACTGGAGACTTATTAACATGGAAGTATATAGTATATACTGGAGACTTATTAACAGGGAAGTATATAGTATATACTGGAGACTTATTAACAGGGAAGTATATAGTATATACTGGAGACTTATTAACAGGGAAGTATATAGTATATACTGGAGACTTATTAACATGGAAGTATATAGTATATACTGGAGACTTATTAACAGGGAAGTATATAGTATATACTGGAGACTTATTAACAGGGAAGTATATAGTATATACTGGAGACTTATTAACAGGGAAGTATATAGTATATACTGGAGACTTATTAACAGGGAAGTATATAGTATATACTGGAGACTTATTAACAGGGAAGTATATAGTATATACTGGAGACTTATTAACAGGGAAGTATATAGTATATACTGGAGACTTATTAACATGGAAGTATATAGTATATACTGGAGACTTATTAACAGGGAAGTATATAGTATATACTGGAGACTTATTAACAGGGAAGTATATAGTATATACTGGAGACTTATTAACAGGGAAGTATATAGTATATACTGGAGACTTATTAACAGGGAAGTATATAGTATATACTGGAGACTTATTAACATGGAAGTATATAGTATATACTGGAGACTTATTAACAGGGAAGTATATAGTATATACTGGAGACTTATTAACAGGGAAGTATATAGTATATACTGGAGACTTATTAACAGGGAAGTATATAGTATATACTGGAGACTTATTAACAGGGAAGTATATAGTATATACTGGAGACTTATTAACAGGGAAGTATATAGTATATACTGGAGACTTATTAACAGGGAAGTATATAGTATATACTGGAGACTTATTAACATGGAAGTATATAGTATATACTGGAGACTTATTAACAGGGAAGTATATAGTATATACTGGAGACTTATTAACAGGGAAGTATATAGTATATACTGGAGACTTATTAACAGGGAAGTATATAGTATATACTGGAGACTTATTAACAGGGAAGTATATAGTATATACTGGAGACTTATTAACAGGGAAGTATATAGTATATACTGGAGACTTATTAACAGGGAAGTATATAGTATATACTGGAGACTTATTAACAGGGAAGTATATAGTATATACTGGAGACTTATTAACAGGGAAGTATATAGTATATACTGGAGACTTATTAACAGGGAAGTATATAGTATATACTGGAGACTTATTAACAGGGAAGTATATAGTATATACTGGAGACTTATTAACAGGGAAGTATATAGTATATACTGGAGACTTATTAACAGGGAAGTATATAGTATATACTGGAGACTTATTAACAGGGAAGTATATAGTATATACTGGAGACTTATTAACAGGGAAGTATATAGTATATACTGGAGACTTATTAACAGGGAAGTATATAGTATATACTGGAGACTTATTAACAGGGAAGTATATAGTATATACTGGAGACTTATTAACAGGGAAGTATATAGTATATACTGGAGACTTATTAACAGGGAAGTATATAGTATATACTGGAGACTTATTAACTTATTAACAGGGAAGTATATAGTATATACTGGAGACTTATTAACAGGGAAGTATATAGTATATACTGGAGACTTATTAACTATATACTAACATGGAAGTATATAGTATATACTGGAGACTTATTAACAGGGAAGTATATAGTATATACTGGAGACTTATTAACAGGGAAGTATATAGTATATACTGGAGACTTATTAACAGGTATATAGAAGTATATAGTATATACTGGAGACTTATTAACAGGGAAGTATATAGTATATACTGGAGACTTATTAACAGGGAAGTATATAGTATATACTGGAGACTTATTAACAGGGAAGTATATAGTATATACTGGAGACTTATTAACAGACTTATTAACAGGGAAGTATATAGTATATACTGGAGACTTATTAACAGGGAAGTATATAGTATATACTGGAGACTTATTAACAGGGAAGTATATAGTATATACTGGAGACTTATTAACAGGGAAGTATATAGTATATACTGGAGACTTATTAACAGGGAAGTATATAGTATATACTGGAGACTTATTAACAGGGAAGTATATAGTATATACTGGAGACTTATTAACAGGGAAGTATATAGTATATACTGGAGACTTATTAACAGGGAAGTATATAGTATATACTGGAGACTTATTAACAGGGAAGTATATAGTATATACTGGAGACTTATTAACAGGGAAGTATATAGTATATACTGGAGACTTATTAACATTAACAGGGAAGTATATAGTATATACTGGAGACTTATTAACAGGGAAGTATATAGTATATACTGGAGACTTATTAACAGGGAAGTATATAGTATATACTGGAGACTTATTAACAGGGAAGTATATAGTATATACTGGAGACTTATTAACAGGGAAGTATATAGTATATACTGGAGACTTATTAACAGGGAAGTATATAGTATATACTGGAGACTTATTAACAGGGAAGTATATAGTATATACTGGAGACTTATTAACAGGGAAGTATATAGTATATACTGGAGACTTATTAACAGGGAAGTATATAGTATATACTGGAGACTTATTAACATAACAGGGAAGTATATAGTATATACTGGAGACTTATTAACAGGGAAGTATATAGTATATACTGGAGACTTATTAACAGGGAAGTATATAGTATATACTGGAGACTTATTAACAGGGAAGTATATAGTATATACTGGAGACTTATTAACAGGGAAGTATATAGTATATACTGGAGACTTATTAACAGGGAAGTATATAGTATATACTGGAGACTTATTAACAGGGAAGTATATAGTATATACTGGAGACTTATTAACAGGGAAGTATATAGTATATACTGGAGACTTATTAACAGGGAAGTATATAGTATATACTGGAGACTTATTAACAGGGAAGTATATAGTATATACTGGAGACTTATTAACAGGGAAGTATATAGTATATACTGGAGACTTATTAACAGGGAAGTATATAGTATATACTGGAGACTTATTAACAGGGAAGTATATAGTATATACTGGAGACTTATTAACATGGAAGTATATAGTATATACTGGAGACTTATTAACAGGGAAGTATATAGTATATACTGGAGACTTATTAACAGGGAAGTATATAGTATATACTGGAGACTTATTAACAGGGAAGTATATAGTATATACTGGAGACTTATTAACATGGAAGTATATAGTATATACTGGAGACTTATTAACAGGGAAGTATATAGTATATACTGGAGACTTATTAACAGGGAAGTATATAGTATATACTGGAGACTTATTAACAGGGAAGTATATAGTATATACTGGAGACTTATTAACAGGGAAGTATATAGTATATACTGGAGACTTATTAACATGGAAGTATATAGTATATACTGGAGACTTATTAACAGGGAAGTATATAGTATATACTGGAGACTTATTAACAGGGAAGTATATAGTATATACTGGAGACTTATTAACAGGGAAGTATATAGTATATACTGGAGACTTATTAACAGGGAAGTATATAGTATATACTGGAGACTTATTAACAGGGAAGTATATAGTATATACTGGAGACTTATTAACAGGGAAGTATATAGTATATACTGGAGACTTATTAACAGGGAAGTATATAGTATATACTGGAGACTTATTAACAGGGAAGTATATAGTATATACTGGAGACTTATTAACAGGGAAGTATATAGTATATACTGGAGACTTATTAACAGGGAAGTATATAGTATATACTGGAGACTTATTAACAGGGAAGTATATAGTATATACTGGAGACTTATTAACAGGGAAGTATATAGTATATACTGGAGACTTATTAACAGGGAAGTATATAGTATATACTGGAGACTTATTAACAGGGAAGTATATAGTATATACTGGAGACTTATTAACAGGGAAGTATATAGTATATACTGGAGACTTATTAACAGGGAAGTATATAGTATATACTGGAGACTTATTAACAGGGAAGTATATAGTATATACTGGAGACTTATTAACAGGGAAGTATATAGTATATACTGGAGACTTATTAACAGGGAAGTATATAGTATATACTGGAGACTTATTAACAGGGAAGTATATAGTATATACTGGAGACTTATTAACAGGGAAGTATATAGTATATACTGGAGACTTATTAACAGGGAAGTATATAGTATATACTGGAGACTTATTAACAGGGAAGTATATAGTATATACTGGAGACTTATTAACAGGGAAGTATATAGTATATACTGGAGACTTATTAACAGGGAAGTATATAGTATATACTGGAGACTTATTAACAGGGAAGTATATAGTATATACTGGAGACTTATTAACAGGGAAGTATATAGTATATACTGGAGACTTATTAACAGGGAAGTATATAGTATATACTGGAGACTTATTAACAGGGAAGTATATAGTATATACTGGAGACTTATTAACAGGGAAGTATATAGTATATACTGGAGACTTATTAACATGGAAGTATATAGTATATACTGGAGACTTATTAACAGGGAAGTATATAGTATATACTGGAGACTTATTAACAGGGAAGTATATAGTATATACTGGAGACTTATTAACAGGGAAGTATATAGTATATACTGGAGACTTATTAACAGGGAAGTATATAGTATATACTGGAGACTTATTAACAGGGAAGTATATAGTATATACTGGAGACTTATTAACAGGGAAGTATATAGTATATACTGGAGACTTATTAACAGGGAAGTATATAGTATATACTGGAGACTTATTAACATGGAAGTATATAGTATATACTGGAGACTTATTAACATGGAAGTATATAGTATATACTGGAGACTTATTAACAGGGAAGTATATAGTATATACTGGAGACTTATTAACAGGGAAGTATATAGTATATACTGGAGACTTATTAACAGGGAAGTATATAGTATATACTGGAGACTTATTAACAGGGAAGTATATAGTATATACTGGAGACTTATTAACAGGGAAGTATATAGTATATACTGGAGGGAAGTATATAGTATATACTGGAGACTTATTAACAGGGAAGTATATAGTATATACTGGAGACTTATTAACATGGAAGTATATAGTATATACTGGAGACTTATTAACAGGGAAGTATATAGTATATACTGGAGACTTATTAACAGGGAAGTATATAGTATATACTGGAGACTTATTAACAGGGAAGTATATAGTATATACTGGAGACTTATTAACAGGGAAGTATATAGTATATACTGGAGACTTATTAACAGGGAAGTATATAGTATATACTGGAGACTTATTAACAGGGAAGTATATAGTATATACTGGAGACTTATTAACAGGGAAGTATATAGTATATACTGGAGACTTATTAACAGGGAAGTATATAGTATATACTGGAGACTTATTAACAGGGAAGTATATAGTATATACTGGAGACTTATTAACAGGGAAGTATATAGTATATACTGGAGACTTATTAACAGGGAAGTATATAGTATATACTGGAGACTTATTAACAGGGAAGTATATAGTATATACTGGAGACTTATTAACAGGGAAGTATATAGTATATACTGGAGACTTATTAACAGGGAAGTATATAGTATATACTGGAGACTTATTAACAGGGAAGTATATAGTATATACTGGAGACTTATTAACAGGGAAGTATATAGTATATACTGGAGACTTATTAACAGGGAAGTATATAGTATATACTGGAGACTTATTAACAGGGAAGTATATAGTATATACTGGAGACTTATTAACAGGGAAGTATATAGTATATACTGGAGACTTATTAACAGGGAAGTATATAGTATATACTGGAGACTTATTAACAGGGAAGTATATAGTATATACTGGAGACTTATTAACAGGGAAGTATATAGTATATACTGGAGACTTATTAACAGGGAAGTATATAGTATATACTGGAGACTTATTAACAGGGAAGTATATAGTATATACTGGAGACTTATTAACAGGGAAGTATATAGTATATACTGGAGACTTATTAACAGGGAAGTATATAGTATATACTGGAGACTTATTAACAGGGAAGTATATAGTATATACTGGAGACTTATTAACAGGGAAGTATATAGTATATACTGGAGACTTATTAACAGGGAAGTATATAGTATATACTGGAGACTTATTAACAGGGAAGTATATAGTATATACTGGAGACTTATTAACAGGGAAGTATATAGTATATACTGGAGACTTATTAACAGGGAAGTATATAGTATATACTGGAGACTTATTAACAGGGAAGTATATAGTATATACTGGAGACTTATTAACAGGGAAGTATATAGTATATACTGGAGACTTATTAACAGGGAAGTATATAGTATATACTGGAGACTTATTAACAGGGAAGTATATAGTATATACTGGAGACTTATTAACAGGGAAGTATATAGTATATACTGGAGACTTATTAACAGGGAAGTATATAGTATATACTGGAGACTTATTAACAGGGAAGTATATAGTATATACTGGAGACTTATTAACAGGGAAGTATATAGTATATACTGGAGACTTATTAACAGGGAAGTATATAGTATATACTGGAGACTTATTAACAGGGAAGTATATAGTATATACTGGAGACTTATTAACAGGGAAGTATATAGTATATACTGGAGACTTATTAACAGGGAAGTATATAGTATATACTGGAGACTTATTAACAGGGAAGTATATAGTATATACTGGAGACTTATTAACAGGGAAGTATATAGTATATACTGGAGACTTATTAACAGGGAAGTATATAGTATATACTGGAGACTTATTAACAGGGAAGTATATAGTATATACTGGAGACTTATTAACAGGGAAGTATATACTATATACTGGAGACTTATTAACAGGGAAGTATATAGTATATACTGGAGACTTATTAACAGGGAAGTATATAGTATATACTGGAGACTTGTTAACAGGGAAGTATATAGTATATACTGGAGACTTATTAACAGGGAAGTATATAGTATATACTGGAGACTTGTTAACAGGGAAGTATATAGTATATACTGGAGACTTATTAACAGGGAAGTATATAGTATATACTGGAGACTTATTAACAGGGAAGTATATAGTATATACTGGAGACTTGTTAACAGGGAAGTATATAGTATATACTGGAGACTTATTAACAGGGAAGTATATAGTATATACTGGAGACTTATTAACAGGGAAGTATATAGTATATACTGGAGACTTATTAACAGGGAAGTATATAGTATATACTGGAGACTTATTAACAGGGAAGTATATAGTATATACTGGAGACTTATTAACAGGGAAGTATATAGTATATACTGGAGACTTGTTAACAGGGAAGTATATAGTATATACTGGAGACTTATTAACAGGGAAGTATATAGTATATACTGGAGACTTATTAACAGGGAAGTATATAGTATATACTGGAGACTTATTAACAGGGAAGTATATAGTATATACTGGAGACTTATTAACAGGGAAGTATATAGTATATACTGGAGACTTATTAACAGGGAAGTATATAGTATATACTGGAGACTTATTAACAGGGAAGTATATAGTATATACTGGAGACTTGTTAACAGGGAAGTATATAGTATATACTGGAGACTTATTAACAGGGAAGTATATAGTATATACTGGAGACTTGTTAACAGGGAAGTATATAGTATATACTGGAGACTCTCCTCCTACAAACACTTACTCACTTTTTTCATAATAATATAACGATTATTATTATATTATTATTATTATTACTGCTTTATTAAAATTATTAATTTTATTACTATTACATATTATATTCATGAGTAAGCGCTAAACCAATATGAGTCCCACATCAGGAGGACAAAAAGGAGGTAATCAAGATTAAATCAAGGAAGATGGCTCCTTTTCTTCAGATGAAGAGCCTTCCAGCAACATCAAGGCACCCCCTCTCCCCATTCTTCCCTGGAAGGGTGCCAAGGTATTAGAAAACGGTGTGCCAGGTAAGGTTGAAACTCACACTAATATATGTTTCCTTGGAGATCTACGTCGTGATCATATCTCCCCCACGATGCTTTTTTTTTATTAATTTACCATCGCTTTAAGACTAACTCGGGTACATACTTTAGGAATTTTCACCTGTGTCACCGCTGCACAGTCTGCTCAATCATCATCTGCACCTCTGGAAAGGTGTCAGCAGTAGTGTTCCTCTGCACATTTGTTCAGGGAAGATGGAGAAATGTTTACGAAAAATCCATTTCTGGTGTGTATGAGACAGAGTGTCTTGTGAGACGGTAGTTCCCAAGTGACTCCAGTTGTGCTGGAAGGTGACTCTTGATGCTGCCGTACCTGATGAACCCTTGATACTGCTGTACCTGATGAACCCTTGCTGCTGCCGTACCTGATGAACCCTTGATGCTGCCGTACCTGATTGTCAGCATAGTTGCTGATCCTCCCTTATATGTGTTATATAGATTAGCTGAGTATCATAGTACCATCCATGTGTTTACATAGAAGATCCTTTAGGCCTGTGACTGTATGACGTCACTGGATGCAGCGAGCGAGTGAGACGAGCTGCCCCGCTCTCAGTCGACGCATAGGCATAGAAGAAGGCAGAATACGGCAGGCTGGGCTCAATCTCACATTACAACAGTCTGACAATATAGCGTTACCATCCAACAAGTGAGTTTACCTTATCCATCAATCTCCTACTGAACCCCACACGTCATGATGAACCCTTGATGCTGCCGTACCTGATGAACCCTTGATACTGCCGTACCTGATGAACCCTTGATGCTGCCGTACCTGATGAACCCTTGATGCTGCCGTACCTGATGAACCCTTGATGCTGCCGTACCTGATGAACCCTTGATACTACCGTACCTGATGAACCCTTGATGCTGCCGTACCTGATGAACCCTTGATACTGCCGTACCTGATGAACCCTTGATGCTGCCGTACCTGATGAACCCTTGATGCTGCCGTACCTGATGAACCCTTGATGCTGCCGTACCTGATGAACCCTTGATACTGCTGTACCTGATGAACCCTTGATGCTGCCGTACCTGATGAACCCTTGATGCTGCCATACCTGATGAACCCTTGATGCTGCCGTACCTGATGAACCCTTGATGCTGCCGTACCTGATGAACCCTTGATGCTGCCGTACCTGATGAACCCTTGATGCTGCCGTACCTGATGAACTCTTGATGGAATGCTTGATGATGTCCTACTGAAGTCTCACAGCTCATAATAACACTACTGAAGTCTCAGGCTGATACTACTGAAGTCTCCCAGCTCAGGCTGATACTACTGAAGTCTTCCAGCTCAGGCTGATATTACTGAAGTCTCCCAGCTCAGGCTGATACTACTGAAGTCTTCCAGCTCAGGCTGATATTACTGAAGTCTCCCAGCTCAGGCTGATACTACTGAAGTCTTCCAGCTCAGGCTGATATTACTGAAGTCTCCCAGCTCAGGCTGATACTACTGAAGTCTCCCAGCTCAGGCTGATATTACTGAAGTCTCCCAGCTCAGGCTGATATTACTGAAGTCTCCCAGCTCAGGCTGATACTACTGAAGTCTCTCAGCTCAGGCTGATACTACTGAAGTCTCTCAGCTCAGGCTGATACTACTGAAGTCTCTCAGCTCAGGCTGATACTACTGAAGTCTCCCAGCTCAGAGTGGCACTACTGAAGTCTCCCAGCTCAGGCTGATACTACTGAAGTCTCCCAGCTCAGGCTGACACTACTGAATCCTCCCAGCTCAGGCTGACACTACTGAAGCCTCCCAGCTCAGGCTGACACTACTGAAGCCTCCCAGCTCAGGCTGACACTAACGGTACGCCTGGCGTTACACGTGACGAGTGTGACAGGTCACAAATTTCGATTTTCTTGAGGGACTCCAACTGACATGTTTATATTCTCTCTCTCTCTCTCTCTCTCTCTCTCTCTCTCTCTCTCTCTCTCTCTCTCTCTCTCTCTCTCTCTCTCTCTCTCTCTCTCTCTCTCTCTCTCTCTCTCTCTCTCTCTCTCTCTCTCTCTCTCTCTCTCTCTCTCTCTCCCTCTCTCTCTCTCATGGGACACTGTTGTGGCACGTGTTGCACTGTTGTGGTGCACATGGGACACTACTTTGGGACACATGTGGCACTGTTGTGGTGCACATGGGACACTACTTTGGGACACATGTGGCACTGTTGTGGCACATGTTGCACTGTTGTGATGCACATGTGGCACTGTTGTTGTGCACATGGGACACTACTTTGGGACACATGTGGCACTGCTGTGGCACATGTTGCACTGTTGTGATTCACATGTGGCACTGTTGTGGTGCATATGGGACACTGCTGTGGGACACATGTGGCACTGTTGTGGCACATGATGCACTGTTGTGGCGCATGCTGCACTGTTGTGGCACATGTGGCACTGTTGTGGCACATGTGGCACTGTTGTGGTGCATATGGGACACTGCTGTGGGACACACGTGGCACTGTTGTGGCGAATGATGCACTGTTGTGGCGAATGATCCACTGTTGTGGCGCACATGTGGCACTGTTGTGGCGCATGCTGCACTGTTGTGGTGCACATGTGGCACTGTTGTGGTGCACATGTGGCACTGTTGTGGCGCATGCTGCACTGTTGTGGTGCACATGTGGCACTGTTGTGGTGCACATGTGGCACTGTTGTGGCACATGTGGCACTGTTTTGGCACCGCAGTGATACATTTCTCAAAAAAAATCTTCTCATTTTTATTGAAAAGTTATTTATTACTTCACCATCTCTCAGTTTATTAATGATTTTTTCTCTGTTGAATATTTACACTAAACAACAACAACAACAACAACAACAATAATAATAATAATAGTAGTAATAATAATAATAATAATAGTAGTAGTAATAATAATAATAATAATAATAATAATAATAATAATAATAATAATAATAATAATAATAATAATAATTTATCTTGCAAAAAGTTACAAATGAGAGAAAATTTTCTTACATAGATACAATCCATTTATCTTAGAAACAGCATCTGGGATGCTTCCAGCCTCCTGCCTCTATGTTAACATCCAGGTATCATACCTGGCCTCCATACCAATGCTTCGGTACTGGTATATTCTGGTACATTCTCCTCCTCCTCCTCCTCTTCCCTTTCCCCTAGTTTACATCCACTGACGAACTTCACTTTCCTGCCCCTGCTGTGTCAACACACCAAAATCTTGCCCCTCGTTTAACACCACAAGCAACACAATGGAAATAAGACACTTTGACTTTTTTTTTTTTTTGGGGGGGGGGGGAGTTGTTCTGGTGGGTAATTTACACATGTGTTACTATGTATGATGATTTGTGTAACTGTATTTATGTGTAGCTGTACCTAGTAGCTGTATCTACCTAAGTTCTGTTGTCATCTACCTTAGTTCTGCTGTCATCTTAGTTCTGCTGTTATCTTAGTTCTGCTGTCATCTTAGTTCTGCTGTTATCTTAGTTCTGCTGTCATCTTAGTTCTGCTGTCATCTTAGTTCTGCTGTCATCTTAGTTCTGCTGTTATCTTAGTTCTGCTGTTATCTTAGTTCTGCTGTTATCTTAGTTCTGCTGTTATCTTAGTTCTGCTGTTATCTTAGTTCTGCTGTCATCTTAGTTCTGCTGTTATCTTAGTTCTGCTGTCATCTTAGTTCTGCTGTTATCTTAGTTCTGCTGTTATCTTAGTTCTGCTGTCATCTTAGTTCTGCTGTTATCTTAGTTCTGCTGTTATCTTAGTTCTGCTGTCATCTTAGTTCTGCTGTTATCTTAGTTCTGCTGTTATCTTAGTTCTGCTGTCATCTTAGTTCTGCTGTTATCTTAGTTCTGCTGTCATCTTAGTTCTGCTGTTATCTTAGTTCTGCTGTCATCTTAGTTCTGCTGTTATCTTAGTTCTGCTGTCATCTTAGTTCTGCTGTTATCTTAGTTCTGCTGTCATCTTAGTTCTGCTGTTATCTTAGTTCTGCTGTCATCTTAGTTCTGCTGTTATCTTAGTTCTGCTGTCATCTTAGTTCTGCTGTTATCTTAGTTCTGCTGTCATCTTAGTTCTGCTGTTATCTTAGTTCTGCTGTCATCTTAGTTCTGCTGTTATCTTAGTTCTGCTGTCATCTTAGTTCTGCTGTTATCTTAGTTCTGCTGTCATCTTAGTTCTGCTGTCATCTACCTTAGTTCTGCTGTTATCTATCTTAGTTCTGCTGTCATCTACCTTAGTTCTGCTGTTATCTACCTTAGTTCTGCTGTTATCTATCTTAGTTCTGCTGTCATCTACCTTAGTTCTGCTGTTATCTATCTTAGTTCTGCTGTCATCTTAGTTCTGCTGTCACCTATCTTAGTTCTGCTGTCATCTTAGTTCTGCTGTCATCTTAGTTCTGCTGTCACCTATCTTAGTTCTGCTGTCATCTATCTTAGTTCTGCTGTCATCTTAGTTCTGCTGTCATCTTAGTTCTGCTGCCATCTTAGTTCTGCTGTCATCTATCTTAGTTCTGCTGTCATCTACCTTAGTTCTGCTGTTATCTATCTTAGTTCTGCTGTCATCTTAGTTCTGCTGTCATCTATCTTAGTTCTGCTGTCATCTATCTTAGTTCTGCTGTCATCTATCTTAGTTCTGCTGTCATCTATCTTAGTTCTGCTGTCATCTACCTTAGTTCTGCTGTCATCTACCTTAGTTCTGCTGTCATCTACCTTAGTTCTGCTGTCATCTATCTTAGTTCTGCTGTCATCTATCTTAGTTCTGCTGTCATCTTAGTTCTGCTGTCATCTTAGTTCTGCTATTATCTATCTTAGTTCTGCTGTCATCTTAGTTCTGCTGTCATCTTAGTTCTGCTGTCACCTATCTTAGTTCTGCTGCCATCTATCTTAGTTCTGCTGTTATCTATCTTAGTTCTGCTGTCATCTTAGTTCTGCTGTCACCTATCTTAGTTCTGCTGTCATCTACCTTAGTTCTGCTGTTATCTATCTTAGTTTTGCTGTCATCTATCTTATTTCTGCTGTCATCTACCTTAGTTCTGCTGTCATCTACCTTAGTTCTGCTGTCATCTACCTTAGTTCTGCTGTCATCTACCTTAGTTCTGCTGTCATCTACCTTAGTTCTGCTGTCATCTACCTTAGTTCTGCTGTCATCTACCTTAGTTCTGCTGCCATCTATCTTAGTTCTGCTGCCATCTTAGTTTTGCTGTCATCTATCTTATTTCTGCTGTCATCTACCTTAGTTCTGCTGTTATCTATCTTAGTTTTGCTGTCATCTATCTTATTTCTGCTGTCATCTACCTTAGTTCTGCTGTCATCTACCTTAGTTCTGCTGCCATCTATCTTAGTTCTGCTGCCATCTTAGTTCTGCTGTCACCTATCTTAGTTCTGCTGTCATCTACCTTAGTTCTGCTGTCATCTACCTTAGTTCTGCTGTTATCTATCTTAGTTCTGATGTTATCTATCTTAGTTCTGATGTTATCTATCTTAGTTCTGATGTTATCTATCTTAGTTCTGATGTTATCTATCTTAGTTCTGCTGTCATCTATCTTATTTCTGCTGTCATCTACCTTAGTTCTGCTGTCATCTACCTTAGTTCTGCTGTCATCTACCTTAGTTCTGCTGTCATCTACCTTAGTTCTGCTATCATCTACCTTAGTTCTGCTGTCATCTACCTTAGTTCTGCTGTCATCTACCTTAGTTCTGCTGTCATTTACCTTAGTTCTGCTGTCATCTACCTTAGTTCTGCTATCATCTACCTTAGTTCTGCTGTCATCTACCTTAGTTTTGCTGTCATTTACCTTAGTTCTGCTGTCATCTACCTTGTTTCTGCTGTCATCTTAGTTCTGCTGTCATTTACCTTAGTTCTGCTATCATCTACCTTGGTTCTGCTGCCATCTTAGTTCTGCTGTCATCTACCTTGGTTCTGCTGCCATCTTAGTTCTGCTGTCATCTACCTTAGTTCTGCTGTCATTTACCTTAGTTCTGCTGTCATCTACCTTGGTTCTGCTGCCATCTTAGTTCTGCTGTCATCTACCTTGGTTCTGCTGCCATCTTAGTTCTGCTGTCATCTACCTTGGTTCTGCTGCCATCTTAGTTCTGCTGTCATCTACCTTGGTTCTGCTGCCATCTTAGTTCTGCTGCCATCTACCTTGGTTCTGCTGCCATCTTAGTTCTGCTGTCATCTACCTTGGTTCTGCTGCCATCTTAGTTCTGCTGTCATCTACCTTGGTTCTGCTGCCATCTTAGTTCTGCTGTCATCTACCTTGGTTCTGCTGCCATCTTAGTTCTGCTGTCATCTACCTTGGTTCTGCTGCCATCTTAGTTCTGCTGTCATCTACCTTAGTTCTGCTGTTATCTTAGTTCTGCTGTCATCTACCTTAGTTCTGCTGCCATCTTAGTTCTGCTGTCATCTACCTTAGTTCTGCTGTTATCTTAGTTCTGCTGTCATCTACCTTGGTTCTGCTGCCATCTTAGTTCTGCTGTCATCTACCTTGGTTCTGCTGCCATCTTAGTTCTGCTGTCATCTACCTTGGTTCTGCTGCCATCTTAGTTCTACTGTCATCTACCTTGGTTCTGCTTGTTCTCACCGCCTTGTCCTTGTCTACATTAACTTTCCACTTCCTTCATTCTTTTCAACTCATCGGTCAACTCTCACTGCGTCTCTCTCCAAAGGTGTTGCAATCCAAGGAATTACAGCCTCCTTTCTCTCCCTTGGATCAAACTTGATTATCACCCTCCCCCTTCCCTCACCCTTCCCATTTTTTTAGCGTCTACCCTTACGGGCTTAGCGTTCGCCCCCTCCAAAGAATGAAATAATTTCAGTAGCACTGTGTCGTATGCAAACAGAAACCTCGACAAGTGCGAATTTTATACCACATTCCCTGTTGTTTAAAGCAATATCTCTAGCACTCGTCTAGGACGCTAACACACTAGCACTGTACCACTCTAGGCCTAGCTTCTCCTACAGCCTAAGTCTATATACGCATTCAACAACCACAGTTACATCATACTTTCTGTACATTCACTGCTAGAAGGAAAACCTTTCTCCCTTCTCTTAGTAAACAGGACGCACGTTCAGGGCTACATACATACCTCTCCAGGTGTGTATCTCTCAGTGTGGAGATTAAGACACATGTGCAACAGCTGGGTATCTTTACTGATGAAACGTTTAGCCTTGACAATAGGCTTCGTCAGTCAAATACAGAGAAAGCAGTTATAGGGAAATAAAGATGACGTAATCAGTCTATCAATCTTGGAGAAAAAGTATTTGATGTGGTCAGTCCCTCAGCGGTATTTTATACTATTTTTAACATCTCTCTCAGTGTATACACGCTCAAAGTTTACTCTAAATTAGGGATTAAATTATTCCCGATTGGTGGTGAAGAGGTTACACGCCGCCTTAATCACCACAATAAACAACCTGGCAACTAGCTCACCTCGTAATAATGTTGGGAGAATTACCGACAATATGTTAGGCAAAAAGACCCAAGTGAAACTAATGCGGCATTTTTATTGTGGCAACGTTTCGCTCTCCAGGAGCTCTAAGCCGTTACAGAAAATACAAAGACGCAGGTATTGCGGTGAGTTGCCTGCATCTGCATTATTCACTGTGTACACTTATTCACTGGCTTGGGTTTAACTTAACTGTACCTGGTTTATGTACGTATGTATACATTCTGGTGCTTGGGGTACAGTTTTATTTCCTGGTTTATTACTGAAGTGTGTTACGAGTTGCGGTTCTTGAACCTGTGTCCTCTAGGAGGCTGTGAGAGAACTTGGTGTTCCTGAACCAGACCAACCAAACGGAGTTACCTCACGCGTTACTCTTCGTTTATTACCGTCCCATCATAACCACAACTTCATCAAAAAATTGTTGCATACTGCGTCTTCTCTTCTAATATACCGCTCGCCCGCACACTGCGTCTTCTCTTCTAATATACCGCTCGCCCACACACTGCGTCTTCTGTTGTGTACGAATGGTATATAATACCGACAAGATGAGATTAAGACACATGTGCAACATCTGGGTATCTTTATTGTAGACGTTTCGCCATCCAGTGGCTTTATCAATACAAATTCTAGGACATAACTTGAAGACAGTAGAACTATGTACAGAAGATGAGGTAATCAGTCCCTCAACCTAGGAGTAGGTGCGAAGAGCACCATAGTCGTGGAGATCTTGAAGCAGAAGAAAGGATCCTGGCGCTTATATAGTAACGCCAGGTGTAGCAGACGAGGGCATATTCACTGGTAGGCGGGATTCCCCAGTGGAAGTAGGTCCTTCCCAAAGAGATGGGTTAGTTGTAGTAGTAGTTGTCGTAGTCGTGAAGCCTATGTACATGTCCTCAGAATTAAGATTCCATGATGTTGCAGTGTCTGAGGACATGTACATAACCTTCACGGCTACGACAACTACTACTACAACTAACCCATCTCTTTGGGAAGGACCTACTTCCACTGGGGAATCCCGCCTACCAGTGAATATGCCCTCGTCTGCTACACCTGACGTTACTATATAAGCGCCAGGATCCTTTCTTCTGCTTCAAGATCTCCACGACTATGGTGCTCTTCGCACCTACTCCTAGGTTGAGGGACTGATTACCTCATCTTCTGTACATAGTTCTACTGTCTTCAAGTTATGTCCTAGAATTTGTATTGATAAAGCCACTGGATGGCGAAACGTCTACAATAAAGATACCCAGATGTTGCACATGTGTCTTAATCTCACTGCGTCTTCTCTTCTAATATACCGCTCGCCCACACACTGCATCTTCTCCTCTAATATACCGCTCGCCCACACACTGCGTCTTCTCTTCTAATATACCGCTCGCCCACACACTGCGTCTTCTCTTCTAATATACCGCTCGCCCACACACTGCGTCTTCTCTTCTAATATACCACTCGTCCACACACTGCGTCTTCTAATATACCGCTTGCCCCACACTGCGTCTTCTCTTCTAATATACCGCTCGCCCACACACTGCCTCTTCTTTCTAATATACCGCTCGTAAACACACTGCGTCTTCTAATATACCGCTTGCCCCACACTGCGTCTTCTCTTCTAATATACCGCTCGCCCACACACTGCGTCTTCTCTTCTAATATACCGCTCGCCCACACACTGCGTCTTCTAATATACCGCTTGCCCCACACTGTGTCTTCTCTTCTAATATACCGCTCGCCCACACACTGAGTCTTCTCTTCTAATATACCGCTCGCCCACACACTGCGTCTTCTAATATACCGCTTGCCCCACACTGCGTCTTCTAATATACCGCTCGCCCCACACTGCGTCTTCTAATATACCGCTCGCCCCACACTGCGTCTTCTAATATACCGCTTCCCCCACACTGCGTCTTCTAATATACCGCTCGCCCCACACTGCGTCTTCTAAGATACCGCTTGCCCCACACTGCGTCTTCTAATATACCGCTTGCCCCACACTGCGTCTTCTAATATACCGCTCGCCCCACACTGCGTCTTCTAATATACCGCTTGCCCCACACTGCGTCTTCTAATATACCGCTTGCCCACACACTGCGTCTTCTCTTCTAATATACCGCTTGCCCCACACTGCGTCTTCTAATATACCGCTTGCCCACAAACTGCGTCTTCTAATATACCACTTGCCCACACACTGCGTCTTCTAATATACCGCTTGCCCACACACTGCGTCTTCTAATATACCACTTGCCCACACACTGCGTCTTCTAATATACTGCTTGCCCACACACTGCGTCTTCTAATATACTGCTTGCCAACACACTGCGTCTTCTAATATACTGCTTGCCCACACACTGCGTCTTCTAATATACTGCTTGCCAACACACTGCGTCTTCTAATATACTGCTTGCCCCACACTGCGTCTTCTAATATACTGCTTGCCCCACACTGCGTCTTCTAATATACAGCTTGCCCCACACTGCGTCTTCTAATATACTGCTTGCCCACACACTGCGTCTTCTAATATACTGCTTGCCCCACACTGCGTCTTCTAATATAGAGCTTGCCCCACACTGCGTCTTCTAATATACTGCTTGCCCACACACTGCCCCCCAGGAGTGATGGGCGCCAGAGAGGTAGAACGGCTGTAGAAACTATTCAGACAATCGGTGGGTCGCCTTGGGACAGTGACCAACCAGCTACCAGTCATGTTGTGCCTTGGGACAGTGACCAACCAGCTACCAGTCATGTTGTGCCTTGGGACAGTGACCAACCAGCTACCAGTCATGTTGTGCCTTGGGACAGTGACCAACCAGCTACCAGTCATGTTGTGCCTTGGGACAGTGACCAACCAGCTACCAGTCATGTTGTGCCTTGGGACAGTGACCAACCAGCTACCAGTCATGTTGTGCCTTGGGACAGTGATCAACCAGCTACCAGTCATGTTGTGCCTTGGGACAGTGACCAACCAGCTACAAGTCATGTTGTGCCTTGGGACAGTGATCAACCAGCTACCAGTCATGTTGTGCCTTGGGACAGTGATCAACCAGCTACCAGTCATGTTGTGCCTTGGGACAGTGACCAACCAGCTACCAGTCATGTTGTGCCTTGGGACAGTGATCAACCAGCTACCAGTCATGTTGTGCCTTGGGACAGTGACCAACCAGCTACCAGTCATGTTGTGCCTTGGGACAGTGACCAACCAGCTACCAGTCATGTTGTGCCTTGGGACAGTGACCAACCAGCTACCAGTCATGTTGTGCCTTGGGACAGTGATCAACCAGCTACCAGTCATGTTGTGCCTTGGGACAGTGATCAACCAGCTACCAGTCATGTTGTGCCTTGGGACAGTGATCAACCAGCTACCAGTCATGTTGTGCCTTGGGACAGTGATCAACCAGCTACCAGTCATGTTGTGCCTTGGGACAGTGATCAACCAGCTACCAGTCATGTCGTGCCTTGGGACAGTGATCAACCTGCTACCAGTCATGTCGTGCCTTGGGACAGTGATCAACCAGCTACCAGTCATGTTGTGCCTTGGGACAGTGATCAACCAGCTACCAGTCAAGTTGTGCCTTGGGACAGTGATCAACCAGCTACCAGTCATGTTGTGCCTTGGGACAGTGATCAACCTGCTACCAGTCATGTCGTGCCTTGGAACAGTGATCAACCTGCTACCACTCATGTCGTGCCTTGGAACAGTGATCAACCTGCTACCAGTCATGTCGTGCCTTGGAACAGTGATCAACCTGCTACCAGTCATGTCGTGCCTTGGAACAGTGATCAACCTGCTACCAGTCATGTCGTGCCTTGGAACAGTGATCAACCTGCTACCAGTCATGTCGTGCCTTGGAACAGTGATCAACCTGCTACCAGTCATGTCGTGCCTTGGAACAGTGATCAACCTGCTACCAGTCATGTTGTGCCTTGGGACAGTGATCAACCAGCTACCAGTCATGTCGTACCTTGGGACAGTGATCAACCTGCTACCAGTCATGTTGTGCCTTGGGACAGTGATCAACCTGCTACCAGTCATGTCGTGCCTTGGGACAGTGATCAACCAGCTACCAGTCATGTCGTACCTTGGGACAGTGATCAACCTACTACCAGTCATGTCGTACCTTGGGACAGTGATCAACCTGCTACCAGTCATGTCGTACCTTGGGACAGTGATCAACCAGCTACCAGTCATGTCGTGCCTTGGGATAGTGATCAACCTGCTACCAGTCATGTCGTACCTTGGGACAGTGATCAACCAGCTACCAATCATGTCGTGTCTTGGGACAGTGACCAACCAGCTACCAGTCATGTCGTGCCTTGGAACAGTGACCAACCAGCTACCAGCCATGTCGTGCCTTGGAACAGTGACCAACCAGCTACCAGTCATGTCGTGCCTTGGAACAGTGACCAACCAGCTACCAGTCATGTCGTGCCTTGGGACAGTGACCAACCAGCTACCAGTCATGTCGTGCCCTGGAACAGTGACCAACCAGCTACCAATCATGTCGTGCCTTGGGACAGTGACCAACCAGCTACCAATCATGTCATGCCTTGGGACAGTGACCAACCAGCTACCAGTCATGTTGTGCCTTGGGGCAGTGATCAACCAGATACCAGTCATGTTGTGCCTTGGGACAGTGATCAACCAGCTACCAGTCATGTCGTGCCCTGGGACAGTGATCAACCAGCTACCAGTCATGTCGTGCCCTGGAACAGTGATCAACCAGCTACCAGTCATGTCGTGCCCTTTAACAGTGATCAACCAGCTACAAGTCATGTCGTACCCTGGAACAGTGATCAACCAGCTACCAGTCATGTCGTGCCCTGGAACAGTGATCAACCAGCTACCAGTCATGTCGTGCCTTGGAACAGTGATCAACTAGCTACCAGTCATGCCGTGCCTTGGGACAGTGGTCAACCAGCTACCAGTCATGTGGTGCCTTGGAACAGTGATCAACCAGCTACCAGTCATGTCGTGCCTTTTGACAGTGACCAATCAGCTACCAATCATGTCGTGCCTTGAGACAGTGACCAACCAGCTACCAGTCATGTCTTGCCTTGGAACAGTGATCGACCAGCTACCAGTCATGTCGTGCCTTGGAACAGTGATTAACCAGCTACCAGTCATGTCGTGCCTTGGAACAGTGATCAACCTGCTACCAGTCATGTCGTGCCTTTTGACAGTGACCAATCAGCTACCAATCATGTCGTGCCTTGAGACAGTGACCAACCAGCTACCAGACATGTCTTGCCTTGGAACAGTGATCAACCAGCTACCAGTCATGTTGTGCCTTGGGACAGTGATCAACCAGCTACCAGTCATGTCGTGCCCTGGGACAGTGATCAACCAGCTACCAGTCATGTCGTGCCCTAGAACAGTGATCAACCAGCTACCAGTCATGTCGTGCCCTGGAACAGTGACCAACCAGCTACCAGTCATGTCGTGCCTTGGGACAGTGACCAACCAGCTACCAGTCATGTCGTGCCCTGGAACAGTGATCAACCAGCTACCAGTCATGTCGTGCCTTGGAACAGTGATCAACCAGCTACCAGTCATGTCGTGCCTTGGGACAGTGATCAACCAGCTACCAGTCATGTCGTGCCTTGGAACAGTGACCAACCAGCTACCAGTCATGTCGTGCCTTGGGACAGTGACCAACCAGCTACCAATCATGTCGTGCCTTGGGACAGTGACCAACCAGCTACCTGTCATGTTGTGCCTTGGGACAGTGATCAACCAGCTACCAGTCATGTCGTGCCTTGGGACAGTGATCAACCAGCTACCAGTCATGTCGTGCCCTGGGACAGTGATCAACCAGCTACCAGTCATGTCGTGCCCTGGAACAGTGATCAACCAGCTACCAGTCACGTCGTGCCCTGGGACAGTGATCAACCAGCTACCAGTCATGTCGTGCCCTGGAACAGTGATCAACCAGCTACCAGTCATGTCGTGCCCTGAAACAGTGATCAACCAGCTACCAGTCATGTCGTGCCTTGGAACAGTGACCAACCAGCTACCAGTCATGTCGTGCCTTGGAACAGTGATCAACCAGCTACCAGTCATGTCGTGCCTTGGAACATTGATCAACCAGCTACCAGTCATGTCGTGCCTTGGAACAGTGATCAACCAGCTACCAATCATGTCGTGCCTTGGAACAGTGATCAACCAGCTACCAGTCACGTCGTGCCCTGGGACAGTGATCAACCAGCTACCAGTCATGTCGTGCCCTGAAACAGTGATCAACCAGCTACCAGTCATGTCGTGCCTTGGAACAGTGACCAACCAGCTACCAGTCATGTCGTGCCTTGGAACAGTGATCAACCAGCTACCAGTCATGTCGTGCCTTGGAACAGTGATCAACCTGCTACCAGTCATGTCGTGCCTTGGGACAGTGACCAATCAGCTACCAATCATGTCGTGCCTTGAGACAGTGACCAACCAGCTACCAATCATGTCGTGCCTTGGGACAGTGACCAATCAGCTACCAATCATGTCGTGCCTTGAGACAGTGACCAACCAGCTACCAGTCATGTTGTGCCTTGGAACAGTGATCAACCAGCTACCAGTCATGTCGTGCCTTGGGACAGTGACCAACCAGCTACCAGTCATGTCGTACCTTGGGACAGTGACCAACCAGCTACCAGTCACATACATCAACTCGGTAAATTTTTTGGTCTGTAACTCTGGGTTCTTAAAAAAATAAATTCACGAACAAATCTTGAGCAATAGTGACATATCAGAGGTCACTGCATGTTATTGTTGGTATGACTGTTACTGAGGTCACTGCATGACCTCAGACAGTGTCTGAGGGTGTAACTACTGATGTTACTGACGTACTGTATGTGACAGTGTCTGAGGGTGTAACTACTGATGTTACTGACGTACTGTATGTGACACTGTCTGAGGCTGTAACTCCCGATGTTACTGACGTACTGTATGTGACACTGTCTGAGGCTGTAACTACTGATGTTACTGACGTACTGTATGTGACACTGTCTGAGGCTGTAACTACTGATGTTACTGACGTACTGTATGTGACAGTGTCTGAGGGTGTAACTACTGATGTTACTGACGTACTGTATGTGACAGTGTCTGAGGGTGTAACTACTGATGTTACTGACGTACTGTATGTGACAGTGTCTGAGGGTGTAACTACTGATGTTACTGACGTACTGTATGTGACAGTGTCTGAGGGTGTAACTACTGATGTTACTGACGTACTGTATGTGACACTGTCTGAGGCTGTAACTCCCGATGTTACTGACGTACTGTATGTGACACTGTCTGAGGCTGTAACTACTGATGTTACTGACGTACTGTATGTGACACTGTCTGAGGCTGTAACTACTGATGTTACTGACGTACTGTATGTGACACTGTCTGAGGCTGTAATTGCTGATGTTACTGACGTACTATATGTGACACTGTCTGAGGGTGTAACTACTGGTGTTACTGACGTTACTGTATGTGACACTGTCTGAGGCTGTAACTGCTGATGTTACTGACGTACTGTATGTGACACTGTCTGTGGCTGTAACTACTGATGTTACTGACGTACTGTATGTGACACTCTCTGAGGGTGTAACTACTGGTGTTACTGACGTACTGTATGTGACACTGTCTCAGTCTGTAACTACTGATGTTACTGACGTACTGTATGTGACACTCTCTGAGGCTGTAACTACTGATGTTACTGACGTACTGTATGTGACACTGTCTGAGGCTGTAACTACTGATGTTACTGACGTACTGTATGTGACACTGTCTGAGGCTGTAACTACTGATGTTACTGACGTTACTGAATGTGACACTGTCTGAGGGTGTAACTACTGATGTTACTGACGTTACTGTATGTGACACTGTCTGAGGGTGTAACTACTGATGTTACTGACGTACTGTATGTGACACTGTCTGAGAGTGCAACTACTGGTGTTACTGACGTACTGTATGTGACACTGTCTGAGGCTGTACCTACTGATGTTACTGACGTACTGTATGTGACACTGTCTGAGGCTGTAACTACTAATGTTACTGACGTACTGTATGTGACACTGTCTGAGGCTGTAACTACTGGTGTTACTGACGTTACTGTATGTGACACTGTCTGAGGCTGTAACTACTGATGTTACTGACGTACTGTATGTGACACTGTCTGAGGCTGTAACTACTGATGTTACTGACGTACTGTATGTGACACTGTCTGAGGCTGTAACTACTGATGTTACTGACGTTACTGAATGTGACACTGTCTGAGGGTGTAACTACTGATGTTACTGACGTTACTGTATGTGACACTGTCTGAGGGTGTAACTACTGGTGTTACTGACGTACTGTATGTGACACTGTCTGAGGGTGTAACTACTGATGTTACTGACGTACTGTATGTGACACTGTCTGAGAGTGCAACTACTGGTGTTACTGACGTACTGTATGTAACACTGTCTGAGGCTGTACCTACTGATGTTACTGACGTACTGTATGTGACACTGTCTGAGGCTGTAACTACTAATGTTACTGACGTACTGTATGTAACACTGTCTGAGGCTGTAACTACTGGTGTTACTGACGTTACTGTATGTGACACTGTCTGAGGCTGTAACTACTGATGTTACTGACGTACTGTATGTGACACTGTCTGAGGCTGTAACTACTGATGTTACTGACGTACTGTATGTGACACTGTCTGAGGTTGTAACTACTGATGTTACTGACGTACTGTATGTGACACTGTCTGAGGGTGTAACTACTGATGTTACCTACGTTACTGTATGTGACACTGTCTGAGGGTGTAACTACTGATGTTACTGACGTTACTGTATGTGACACTGTCTGAGGCTGTAACTACTGATGTTACCTACGTTACTGTATGTGACACTGTCTGAGGGTGTAAATACTGATGTTACCTACGTTACTGTATGTGACACTGTCTGGGGGTGTAACTACTGATGTTAATGACGTTACTGTATGTGACACTGTCTGAGGGTGTAACTCCTGATGTTACCTACGTTACTGTATGTGACACTGTCTGAGGCTGTAACTACTGATGTTACCTACGTTACTGTATGTGACACTGTCTGAGGGTGTAACTACTGATGTTAATGACGTTACTGTATGTGACACTGTCTGAGGCTGTAACTACTGATGTTACCTACGTTACTGTATGTGACACTGTCTGAGGGTGTAACTACTGATGTTACTGACGTTACTGTATGTGACACTGTCTGAGGCTGTAACTACTGATGTTACTGACGTACTGTATGTGACACTGTCTGAGGGTGTAACTACTGATGCTACTGACGTTACTGTATGTGACACTGTCTGAGGCTGTAACTACTGATGTTACTGACGTACTGTATGTGACACTGTCTGAGGGTGTAACTACTGATGCTACTGACGTTACTGTATGTGACACTGTCTGAGGGTGTAAATACTGATGTTACTGACGTTACTGTATGTGACACTGTCTGAGGCTGTAACTACTGATGTTACTGACGTACTGTATGTGACACTGTCTGAGGGTGTAACTACTGATGCTACTGACGTTACTGTAGGTGACACTGTCTGAGGGTGTAACTGGCACTACTGTGAGACAAGTGTCATGTTAGTGCCAGCATCATGGTGTGTTAAGTCACTGTCACTCCTTGTGTTGATTCAGCTTATCTTAAGAAACCAGGGTAAATCAATTTACAAAACTGAAGTAATCCTTTTTTTTTTTTTTTGGCTTTCCACAAAAACGTGCGTATCATTTTGCGTCATTGCGTAAGAGATCTGTTTTGCGTCATGTAATTTTTATTGCGTAAATGTTCAATTTTGGGGAGTTAGTATGCAATTTTTGTGTTATTGCGTAATGTTAATGTCATTGGGATTTTGCGTCAGTGCGTAATTTTTTTTTTGTGTCAAAACGTAATTTCTTGCGTCATTATGTACATAATTATCTTGCTGTAGGTGACGCAAATATTATCTTTCAGTTTTTGCTGGTCTCACAATTATTATTTCAAGGAAATTCCCGACTAATTGAATCATTATAAATGATAATAAAACACAAACACCGAAATAATTGCATACATACACAGACAAACACACACACACACACACACACAGACACACACACACACACACACACACACACACACACACACACACAAGACTGGATCTTGTGTTCACCCTGAGCAGTTCAGACATCGAGGACATCACTTACGAGAGGCCCCTTGGAGCTAGCGATCATGTGGTTCTGAGTTTTGACTATATAGCAGAGTTACAAGTGGAGAAGGTAACAGGAACTGAAGGGGACAAGCCAAACTATAAAAGGGGGGACTACACAGGTATGAGAAACTTCCTGCAGGAGGTTCAGTGGGACAGAGAAATGGTAGGAAAATCAGTAAACGAGATGATGGAATATGTGGCAACAAAGTGCAAGGAGGCAGAGGAAAGTTTTGTTCCCAAGGGAAACAGAAATAATAGGAAGACCAAAACGAGTCCTTGGTTTACCCGAAGGTGTAGGGAGGCAAAAACTAAGTGCAACAGAGAATGGAAAAGGTACAGGAGGCATAGGACCCAGGAAAACAAGGAGATTAGTAGAAGAGCCAGAAACGAGTATGCGCAGATAAGGAGGGAGGCCCAGCGACAGTATGAAAACGACATAGCATCGAAAGTCAAATCTGACCCGAAACTGCTGTATAGCCACATTAGGAGGAAGACAACAGTCAAGGACCAGGTGATAAGGCTGAGGAAAGAAGGTGGAGAACTCACAAGAAACGATCAAGAGGTATGTGAGGAGCTCAACACGAGATTTAAGGAAGTATTTACAGTAGAGACAGGAAGGACTCTGGGGGGACAGACCAGATGGGGACACCAACAAGGAATACACCAACAAGTGTTGGACGACATACATACAGATGAGGAGGAGGTGAAGAAACTGCTAAGGGACATCGATACCTCAAAGGCAATGGGACCGGACAACATCTCTCCATGGGTCCTTAGAGAGGGAGCAGATATGTTGTGCGTACCACTTACCACAATCTTCAACACATCCCTGGAAACTGGGCAACTACCTGAGGTATGGAAGACGGCAAATGTAGTTCCCATTTTCAAAAAAGGAGACAGAAAAGAGGCACTAAACTATAGACCTGTGTCATTGACGTGTATAGTATGCAAAATTATGGAGAAGATTATCAGGAGGAGAGTGGTGGAGCACCTGGAACGGAACAGGAGTATAAATGCCAACCAGCACGGATTCACGGAAGGCAAATCCTGTGTCACAAACCTTCTGGAGTTTTATGATAAAATAACAGAAGTAAGACAAGAGAGAGAGGGGTGGGTTGATTGCATCTTCTTGGACTGCAAGAAGGCCTTTGACACAGTTCCTCACAAGAGATTAGTGCAGAAGCTAGAGCATCAGGCGCATATAACAGGAAGGGCACTGCAATGGATCAGAGAATACCTGACAGGGAGGCAACAACGAGTCATGGTACGTAATGATGTATCACAGTGGGCACCTGTGACGAGCGGGGTCCCACAGGGGTCGGTCCTAGGACCAGTGCTATTTTTGGTATATGTGAACGACATGACGGAAGGGTTAGACTCAGAAGTGTCCCTGTTTGCAGATGATGTGAAGTTAATGAGGAGAATTAAATCTGATGAGGACCAGGCAGGACTTCAAAGAGACCTGGACAGACTGGACACCTGGTCCAGCAAATGGCTTCTCGAATTTAATCCTGCCAAATGCAAAGTCATGAAGATAGGGGAAGGGCACAGAAGACCACAGACAGAGTATAGGCTAGGTGGCCAAAGACTGCAAACCTCACTCAAGGAGAAAGATCTTGGGGTGAGTATAACACCGAGCATGTCTCCGGAAGCACACATCAATCAGATAACTGCTGCAGCATATGGGCGCCTGGCAAACCTGAGAACAGCATTCCGACACCTTAGTAAGGAATCATTCAAGACACTGTACACCGTGTATGTCAGGCCCATACTGGAGTATGCAGCACCTGTTTGGAACCCGCACTTGATAAAGCACGTCAAGAAACTAGAGAAAGTACAAAGGTTTGCAACAAGGTTAGTTCCAGAGCTAAGGGGAATGTCCTATGAAGAAAGATTAAGGGAAATCGGCCTGACGACACTGGAGGACAGGAGGGTCAGGGGAGACATGATAACGACATATAAAATACTGCGTGGAATAGACAAGGTGGACAAGGACAGGATGTTCCAGGGAGGGGACACAGAAACAAGAGGCCACAATTGGAAGTTGAAGACACAAATGAGTCAGAGAGATAGTAGGAAGTATTTCTTCAGTCAGTTAGTTGTAAGGCAGTGGAATAGCCTAGAAAATGACGTAGTGGAGGCAGGAACCATACACAGTTTTAAGACGAGGTTTGATAAAGCTCATGGAGCGGGGAGAGAGAGGGTCTAGTAGCAACCGGTGAAGAGGCGGGGCCAGGAGCTAGGACTCGACCCCTGCAACCACAAATAGGTGAGTACAAATAGGTGAGTACACACACACACACACACACACACAAGTGGAGGGAGAAGCAGGAAGGCCAGGACGAATGAAGCCAAACTACAAGAAAGGGGACTACACAGGAATGAGGAACTACCTGAACGGGGTTCAGTGGGACAGAGAACTGGCAGGGAAACCAGTTAATGAGATGATGGAATATGTAGCAATAAAATGCAAGGAGGCTGAGGAGAGGTTTGTACCCAAGGGTAACAGGAGTAATGAAAAAGCCAGGATGAGCCCATGGTTTACCCAAAGGTGCAGGGAGGCAAAAACCAAGTGTGCTAGGGAATGGAAGAAATATAGAAGGCAAAGGACCCAGGAGAATAAGGAGAACAGTCGTAGAGCCAGAAATGAATATGCACAGATAAGAAGGGAGGCCCAAAGACAATATGAAAATGACATAGCAGCGAAAGCCAAATCTGACCCGAAACTGTTGTACAGCCACATCAGGAGGAAAACAACAGTCAAGGACCAGGTAATCAGGCTAAGGAAGGAAGGAGGAGAGACAACAGGAAATGACCGGGAAGTATGTGAAGAACTCAACAAGAGATTCAAAGAAGTGTTCACAGAGGAGACAGAAGGGACTCCAGAAAGACGGAGAGGTGGGGCACACCACCAAGTGCTGGACACAGTGCACACAACCGAGGAAGAAGTGAAGAGGCTTCTGAGTGAGCTAGATACCTCAAAGGCAATGGGGCCAGATAACATCTCCCCATGGGTATTGAGAGAGGGAGCAGAGGCGCTATGTGTACCCCTAACAACAATATTCAATACATCTATCGAAACAGGGAGATTGCCTGAGGCATGGAAGACAGCAAATGTAGTCCCAATCTTTAAAAAAGGAGACAGACATGAAGCATTAAACTACAGACCAGTGTCACTGACATGTATAGTATGCAAAATCATGGAGAAGATTATCAGGAGAAGAGTGGTGGAACACCTAGAAAGGAATGATCTCATCAACAGCAGCCAGCATGGTTTCAGGGACGGGAAATCCTGTGTCACAAACCTACTGGAGTTCTATGACATGGTGACAGCAGTAAGACAAGAGAGAGAGGGGTGGGTGGATTGCATTTTCTTGGACTGCAAGAAGGCGTTTGACACAGTTCCACACAAGAGATTGGTGCAAAAACTGGAGGACCAAGCAGGGATAACAGGGAAGGCACTACAATGGATCAGGGAATACTTGTCAGGAAGACAGCAGCGAGTCATGGTACGTGGCGAGGTGTCAGAGTGGGCACCTGTGACCAGCGGGGTCCCGCAGGGGTCAGTCCTAGGACCAGTGCTGTTTCTGGTATTTGTGAACGACATGACGGAAGGAATAGACTCTGAGGTGTCCCTGTTTGCAGATGACGTGAAGTTGATGAGAAGAATACACTCGATCGAAGACCAGGCAGAACTACAAAGGGATCTGGACAGGCTGCAGAACTGGTCCAGCAATTGGCTCCTGGAGTTCAATCCCACCAAGTGCAAAGTCATGAAGATTGGGGAAGGGCAAAGAAGGCCGCAAACGGAGTACAGTCTAGGGGGTCAGAGACTACAAACCTCACTCAAGGAAAAAGATCTTGGGGTGAGTATAACACCAGGCACATCTCCTGAAGCGCACATCAACCAAATAACTGCTGCAGCATATGGGCGCCTAGCAAACCTCAGAACAGCATTCCGACATCTTAATAAGGAATCGTTCAGGACCCTGTACACCGTATACGTTAGGCCCATATTGGAGTATGCGGCACCAGTTTGGAACCCACACCTAGCCAAGCACGTAAAGAAAATAGAGAAAGTGCAAAGGTTTGCAACAAGACTAGTCCCAGAGCTAAGAGGTATGTCCTACGAGGAGAGGTTAAGGGAAATCAACCTGACGACACTGGAGGACAGGAGAGATAGGGGGGACATGATAACGACATACAAAATACTGAGAGGAATTGACAAGGTGGACAAAAACAGGATGTTCCAGAGATTGGACACAGTAACAAGGGGACACAGTTGGAAGCTAAAGACACAGATGAATCACAGGGATGTTAGGAAGTATTTCTTCAGCCACAGAGTAGTCAGTAAGTGGAATAGTTTGGGAAGCGATGTAGTGGAGGCAGGATCCATACATAGCTTTAAGCAGAGGTACGATAAAGCTCACGGCTCAGGGAGAGTGACCTAGTAGCGATCAGTGAAGAGGCGGGGCCAGGAGCTCGGACTCGACCCCCGCAACCTCAACTAGGTGAGTACAACTAGGTGAGTACACACACACACACACACGCACACACACACACACACACACCTCACACACACACCTCACACACACACACCTCACACACACACACACACATACACACACACACACACACATACACGCACACACACACACACATACACACACACACACACACACACACACACACACACACACACACACACGCACGCACACACACACACACACACACACACACACACACACACACACACACCTCACACACACACACACACACACCTCACACACACACACTTACACACACACACACACACACACACACACATACACGCACGCACACACACACACACACACACACACACACACACACACACACACACACACACACATACACACACACCAGTGAAGAGGCGAGGCCAGGAGCTTGGACTCGACCCCTGCAACCTCAACTAGGTGAGTATACACACACACACACACACACACACCTCAGGGTCGGTGACCACGTGGTTCTGAGCTTCGACTACATAGTAGAGTTACAAGTGGAGAGGGAAGCAGGAAGGGCAGGACGACTGAAGCCAAACTACAAGAGAGGGGAGTACACAGGCATGAAGAATTTCCTGCACGGGTTCAGTGGGACAGAGAACTGGCAGGGAAGTCAGTAAATGAGATGACGGATATGTGACAACAATACGTAAGGCAGCTGAGGAGAGGTTTGTACCCAAGGGTAACAAAAATAACGAGAAGGCCAGGACGAGCCCTTGGTTCACCCACAGGTGTAGAGAGGCCAAAACCAAGCGTGCCAGAGAATGGAAGAAGTATAGAAAGCAAAGGACCCAGGAGAATAAGAAGAGCAGTCGGAGAGCCAGATATGAATATGCAGAAAATGACATAGCAGTGAAAGCCAAATGTGACCCGAAGCTGTTGTACAGCCACATCAGAAGGAAAACAACAGTAAGGACCAGGTAATCAGGAGGAGGAAGGAAGGAGGGGAGATCACAAGAAATGACCGAGAAGTATGTGAGGAGCTCAACAAAAGATTCAAAGTAGTATTCACAGAGGAGACGGAAGGGACTCCAGAAAGATGGAGAGGTGGGGTACACCATCAAGTGTTGGACACAATACATGCAACCGAGGAGAAAGTGAAGAGGCTGCTAAGCGAACTATATACCTCAAAGGCGATGGGACCGGACATCTCTCCATGGGTCCTGAGAGGAAGTAAAGGCGCTATGTGTACCACTAACAACAATCTTCAACATATCTATCGAAAGAGGGCGACTGATTGAGGTATAGAAGACAGCAAATATAGTCCCAATTTTTAAAAAAGGAGACGGACATGCAGTATTAAATTACAGACCAGTGCCACTAAAATATATAGTATGCAAAGTCATGGAGAAGAGTGGTGGAGCACCTAGAAAGGAATGAGCTTATCAACAACAAACACCACGGTTTCAGGGACAAGAAATCCTGTGTCACAAACCTACTGGAGTTCTATGACAGGGTGCCAGCAGTAAGACAAGAGAGAGAGAGAGAGACGGAGGTGGGTAGATTGCATTTTCTTGGATTGTAAGAAGGCTTTCGGACAAAGTTAGACAAGAGATTAGTGCAAAAGCTGGTATAAACCTTGGTAATAAATACATAAGAACATAAGAACATAAGAAAGGAGGAACACTGCAGCAGGCCTGTTGGCCCATACTAGGCAGGTCCTTTACAATTCATCCCACTAACAAAACATTTGCCCAACCCAATTTTCAATGCTACCCAAGAAATAAGCTCTGATGTGCAAGTCCAACTCAAATCCATCCCATCCCACTCATGTACTTATCCAACCTAAATTTGAAACTACCCAAAGTCCTAGCCTCAATAACCCAACTCCTATTTCCAAACCAATACTTTCCTATGTCCTTTCTAAATCTAAACTTATCTAATTTAAATCCATTACTGCGGGTTCTCTCTTGGAGAGATATCCTCAAGACCTTGTTAATATCCCCTTTATTAATACCTATCTTCCACTTATACACTTCGATCAGGTCTCCCCTCATTCTTCGTCTAACAAGTGAATGTAACTTAAGAGTCTTCAATCTTTCTTCATAAGGAAGATTTCTAATGCTATGTATTAATTTAGTCATCCTACGCTGAATGTTTTCTAACGAATTTATGTCCATTCTGTAATATGGAGACCAGAATTGAGCTGCATAATCTAGGTGAGGCCTTACTAATGATGTATAAAGCTGCAGTATGACCTCAGGACTTCTGTTGCCAGTAATCTATTTGCCTTATTACGTACGCTTAGGCATTGTTGTCTTGGTTTAAGGTTGCTGCTCACCATAACCCCCAAGTCCTTTTCGCAATCTGTATGGTTAAGTTCTACATTATTTAACTTATAAGTGCTAGGGTTATGGACACTCCCGAGCTTCAGAACCTTGCATTTATCTACATTGAACTGCATCTGCCACTTTTCTGACCAAGAGTAGAGTTTGTCTAAATCCTCCTGAAGTTCCCTAACATCTACGTTTGAATCAATTATCCTACCTATCTTCGTGTCATCGGCGAATTTGCTCATATCACTAGTAATTCCTTCATCAAGATCATTGATATATATTATAAACAACAACGGGCCCAAGACTGATCCCTGTGGAACGCCACTTGTTACTGATCCCCACTCGGATTTAACCCCATTTATGGACACTCTTTGCTTCCTGTCTGTGAGCCATGATTCGATCCACGAGAGCACCCTTCCCCCAATGCCATGAGCTGCTACTTTCTTCAACAGTCTTTGGTGCGGAACTCTATCAAATGCCTTACTAAAATCTAAGTAAATAATATCAAATTCTTTATCGTGGTCAACAGCCTCAAAAGCTTTACTGAAGAAAGTTAATAAATTAGTTAGACAAGACCGGCCTCTTGTGAATCCATGTTGAGTATCATTAATCAAGCTATGCTTATCGAGATGGCTTCTTATAATCTCAGCTATAATTGACTCTAGTAATTTGCCTACAATTGAGGTCAGGCTTATTGGGCGGTAATTTGACGGTAACGACTTGTCCCCTGTTTTAAAAATAGGAATTACATTAGCCATCTTCCACATATCAGACACTGCACCTGTTTGAAGAGATAAATTAAAAATATTAGTTAATGGTTCACAGACTTCCATTTTGCATTCCTTTAGAACCCTTGAAAAAACCTCATCAGGACCCGGTGACTTATTTTGCTTCAGTCTGTCTATCTGCTTCACAACCATTTCACTAGTGACTGTGATGTTACATAATTTATCTTCTTCTGATCCACTATAAAAATTAATTACCGGAATATTATTAGTGTCTTCCTGTGTAAAAACCGAGAGAAAATAATTATTTAAAATCGAGCACATTTCATTCTCTTTGTCAGTAAGATGCCCATAGTTATTTTTAAGGGGACCTATCTTATCTCTGACTTTTGTTCTATAGACCTGGAAAAAACTTTTTGGGTTAGTTTTAGAATCCCTAGCAACTTTAATTTCATAGTCCCTTTTAGCTTTTCTTATCCCCTTTTTAATGTCCCTCTTAATGTCAATATACTGATTCATAAGATGACCCTCGCCTCTTTTGATACGCCTATAAATTCCTTTCTTATGCCCTAGTAGATATTTCAGCCTATTATTCATCCATTTTGGGTCATTTCTATTTGATCTAATTTCCTTATAAGGGATAAACGTTCTTTGAGCAGTATGTATTGTGTTCAGAAAACTGTCATATTGATAGCTCTCTTCGTTACCCCAGTCAACAGATGATAAGTGTTCTCTAAGCCCATCGTAATCTGCTAAGCGAAAATCTGGGACTGTTACTGAGTTATCCCTACTATCATACTTCCATTCAATTCTACATATAATTGATTTGTGGTCGCTAGCACCCAGTTCCTCTGAGACTTCTAAATTATTAACAAGGGATTCATTGTTTGCCAGAACTAAGTCAAGCAGGTTATTACCCCTTGTAGGTTCTGTCACAAGCTGCTTCAAAAAACAATAAGAACATAAGAACATAAGAAAGGAGGAACACTGCAGCAGGCCTGTTGGCCCATACTAGGCAGGTCCTTTACAATTCATCCCACTAACAAACATTTGACCTACCCAATTTTCAATGCTACCCAAGAAATAAGCTCTGATGTGCAAGTCCCACTCAAATCCAACCCATCCCACTCATGTACTTATCCAACCTAAATTTGAAACTACCCAAAGTCCTAGCCTCAATAACCCAACTAGGTAGACTGTTCCACTCATCTACTACCCTATTTCCAAACCAATACTTACCTATGTCCTTTCTAAATCTAAACTTATCTAATTTAAATCCATTACTGCGGGTTCTCTCTTGGAGAGACATCCTCAAGACCTTGTTAATATCCCCTTTATTAATACCTATCTTCCACTTATACACTTCGATCAGGTCTCCCCTCATTCTTCGTCTAACAAGTGAATGTAACTTAAGAGTCTTCAATCTTTCTTCATAAGGAAGATTTCTAATGCTATGTATTAATTTAGTCATCCTACGCTGAATGTTTTCTAACGAATTTATGTCCATTCTGTAATATGGAGACCAGAATTGAGCTGCATAATCTAGGTGAGGCCTTACTAATGATGTGTAAAGCTGCAGTATGACCTCTGGACTTCTGTTGCTTACACTTCTTGATATAAATCCCAGTAATCTATTTGCCTTATTACGTACGCTTAGGCATTGCTGTCTTGGTTTAAGGTTGCTGCTTACCATAACCCCCAAGTCCTTTTCGCAATCTGTATGGTTAAGTTCTACATTATTTAACTTATAAGTGCTAGGGTTATGGACACTCCCGAGCTTCAGAACCTTGCATTTATCTACATTGAACTGCATCTGCCACTTTTCTGACCAAGAGTAGAGTTTGTCTAAATCCTCCTGAAGTTCCCTAACATCTACGTTTGAATCAATTATCCTACCTATCTTCGTGTCATCGGCGAATTTGCTCATATCACTAGTAATTCCTTCATCAAGATCATTGATATATATTATAAACAACAACGGCCCCAAGACTGATCCCTGTGGAACGCCACTTGTTACTGATCCCCACTCGGATTTAACCCCATTTATGGACACTCTTTGCTTCCTGTCTGTGAGCCATGATTCGATCCACGAGAGCACCCTTCCCCCAATGCCATGAGCTGCTACTTTCTTCAACAGTCTTTGGTGCGGAACTCTATCAAATGCCTTACTAAAATCTAAGTAAATAATATCAAATTCTTTATCGTGGTCAACAGCCTCAAAAGCTTTACTGAAGAAAGTCAATAAATTAGTTAGACAAGACCGGCCTCTTGTGAATCCATGCTGAGTATCATTAATCAAGCTATGCTTATCGAGATGGCTTCTTATAATCTCAGCTATAATTGACTCTAGTAATTTGCCTACAATTGAGGTCAGGCTTATTGGGCGGTAATTTGACGGTAACGACTTGTCCCCTGTTTTAAAAATAGGAATTACATTAGCCATCTTCCACATATCAGACACTGCACCTGTTTGAAGAGATAAATTAAAAATATTAGTTAATGGTTCACAGAGTTCCATTTTGCATTCCTTTAGAACCCTTGAAAAAACCTCATCAGGACCCGGTGACTTATTTTGCTTCAGTCTGTCTATCTGCTTCACAACCATTTCACTAGTGACTGTGATGTTACATAATTTATCTTCTTCTGGGTCATTTCTATTTGATCTAATTTCCTTATAAGGGATAAACGTTCTTTGAGCAGCATGTATTGTGTTCAGAAAACTGTCATATTGATAGCTCTCTTCGTTACCCCAGTCAACAGATGATAAGTGTTCTCTAAGCCCATCGTAATCTGCTAAGCGAAAATCTGGGACTGTTACTGAGTTATCCCTACTATCATACTTCCATTCAATTCTACATGTAATTGATTTGTGGTCGCTAGCACCCAGTTCCTCTGAAACTTCTAAATTATTAACAAGGGATTCATTGTTTGCCAGAACTAAGTCAAGCAGGTTATTACCCCTTGTAGGTTCTGTCACAAACTGCTTCAAAAAAACAATCCTGAACTACTTCTAAGAAATCGTATGATTCTAAATTCCCAGTCAAGAAATTCCAATCAATATGACTAAAGTTAAAGTCTCCTAGAATTACTACATTATCGTGCCTTGTGGCCCTAACAATTTCCTCCCATAGTAGTCTCCCCTGGTCCCTATCTAAATTTGGGGGACGGTATATCACACCTAAAATTAATTTTTCATGCCCCTCTGAAAATTCTATCCAAACAGACTCTGTATGTGTTACTTCAGACTTAATACCCGTTTTTATGCAACAGTTCAAGCGATCTCGGACATACAATGCCACCCCACCCCCCTTCCCGATACTTCTATCTACTTGGAACAATTTAAAACCCTGAATGTGACATTCTGCAGGCATGTCCCGACTTTTTGAATTAAACCACGTCTCAGTAATGGCAAATACATCTATGTTACCTGCACTAGCAACTAGTCTCAACTCGTCTATCTTATTCCTAGCACTGCGACTATTTGTGTAATAAATATTTAATGACCCTCCTATCTCTTTACCCTTCCTGCTCCTTTCTGTTATTCCACTAAACCTATTACTGTCATTGTCAATTAGTGCCACTGGCTTTCCAATATCCTCCTCATTTTGCCTATTACTAGTTCTCCTAGTACTCATGTTACTACCCTGCGACTTCACAGTTTTCCCGCCAAAACCCATACCACTAACTATTCCTAGTTTAAAGACCTAACAGCTCCCTCCACTGCGTTGGCCAGTGCTCCCACCCCACACCTAGACAAGTGAACCCCATCCCTGGCATACATGTCATTTCTGCCATAGAAGAGGTCCCAGTTGTCAATGAATGTTACCGCATTTTCCTTACAGTATTTGTCCAGCCAGCAATTGACACCAATTGCTCTGGACAACCATTCATTTCCAACTCCTCTCCTTGGCAAAATGCCACATATGACAGGTTTCCCACCCTTCCTCCTAATTATCTCTATTGCTGACCTATACCTGCTAATCAGGTCCTCACTCCTACGTCTGCCAACATCGTTGCCTCCAGCACTGAGACAGATAATAGGATTGCTCCCATTACCTCTCATGATGTCATCCAGACGGCTAACAATATCCTTCATCCCAGCCCCAGGAAAACACACTCTCTGCCTCCTACTCCTATCCTTCAAGCAGAATGCCCTATCCATGTACCTAATCTGGCTATCCCCAACAACAACAATGTTTTTACCTTCCTTGGCGTCGTCCGTAGTGATGCTCCGAGTAGTCGACTCATTCGCCAGGTAGCATTACACCACTTGTAGAATTCGTCATGACGTTCTCGATGGTCTTCGTTGGGGTCTCCAGGGATGTCTCACTCACGTCTGCCAATGCTTCCTTGGTGCTCGCTGTGGCATTCCCAGTAGAACACTCACATTCGTCAGGTAGCACCGAGAATGAGTTGGAAGTTTCCACGGCAGTCTTCTGGTTTCTCGTTGTTTCTGCCTCTCCAACCGTTTTCTTAATCTTCAGCTTGGTTCCATGTTGCCCGGCCACTGACCAAGCTCCCCTCTTAACCTGGGGACTCACAACAGGAGGATTACTACGAATCCTCTTGTTCTCCTCCGTTAATCGCCGTATCTCCAATTTAGCAACTCTGAGTTCTTCTCTCAGCTGCTGGTAAAGCTGCTCAAGAGAGGGCATCCTGGTTCAGATTCACAGAGAGCACACAAACAGGTCTTCACAGAGCTAAGTACACAAAACATCTGGTTGGTTTAGAAAGACACGTAAGCAAACACAATGAATCCCTTGTTAATAATTTAGAAATTTCAGAGGAACTGGGTGCTAGCGACCACAAATCAATTACATTTAGCATTGAATGGAAGTACGATAGTAGCGATAACTCAGTAACAGTCCCAGATTTTCGCTTAGCAGATTACGATGGGCTTAAAGAACACTTATCATCTGTTGACTGGGGTAACGAAGAGAGCTATCAATATGACAGTTTTCTGAACACTATACATGCTGCTCAAAGAGCGTTTATCCCATATAAAGAAATTAGATCAAATAGAAATGACCCAAAATGGATGAATAATAGGCTCAAATATCTACTAGGGCATAAGAAAGGAATTTATAGGCGTATCAAAAGAGGTGAGGGTCATCTTATGAATCAGTATATTGACATTAAGAGGGACATTAAAAAGGGGATAAGAAAAGCTAAAAGGGACTATGAAATTAAAGTTGCTAGGGATTCTAAAACTAACCCAAAAAGTTTTTTCCAGGTCTATAGAACAAAAGTTAGAGATAAGATAGGTCCCCTTAAAAATAACTATGGGCACCTTACTGACAATGAGAATGAAATGTGCTTGATTTTAAATAATTATTTTCTCTCAGTTTTTACACAGGAAGACACTAACAATATTCCAGTAATTAATTTTTACAGTGGGCTAGAAGAAGATAAATTATGTAACATCACAGTCACTAGTGAGATGGTTGTGAGGCAGATAGACAGACTGAAGCAAAATAAGTCGCCGGGTCCTGATGAGGTTTTTTCAAGGGTTCTTAAGGAATGCAAAATGGAACTCTGTGAACCATTAACTAATATTTTTAATTTATCTCTTCAAACAGGTGTAGTGTCTGATATGTGGAAGATGGCTAATGTAACTCCTATTTTTAAAACAGGGGACAAGTCGTTACCGTCAAATTACCGCCCAATAAGCCTGACCTCAATTGTAGGCAAATTACTAGAGTCAATTATAGCTGAGATTATAAGAAGCCATCTCGATAAGCATAGCTTGATTAATGATACTCAGCATGGATTCACAAGAGGCCGGTCTTGTCTAACTAATTTATTAACTTTCTTCAGTAAAGCTTTTGAGGCTGTTGACCACAATAAAGAATTTGATATTATTTACTTAGATTTTAGTAAGGCTTTTGATAGAGTTCCGCACCATAGACTGTTAAAGAAAGTGGCAGCCCATGGCATTGGGGGAAAAGTGCTCTCGTGGATCGAGTCATGGCTCACTGACAGGAAGCAGAGAGTGTCCATAAATGGGGTTAAATCCGAGTGGGGATCTGTAACAAGTGGCGTTCCACAGGGATCAGTCTTGGGCCCGTTGTTGTTTATAATATATATCAATGATCTTGATGAGGGAATTACTAGTGATATGAGCAAATTCGCCGATGACACAAAGATAGGTAGGATAATTGATTCAAACGTAGATGTTAGGGAACTTCAGGAGGATTTAAACAAACTCTATTCTTGGTCAGAAAAGTGGCAGATGCAGTTCAATGTAGATAAGTGCAAGGTTCTGAAGCTTGGGAGTGCCCATAACCCTAGTACTTATAAATTAAATGATGTAGAACTTAGCCATACAGATTGCGAAAAGGACTTGGGGGTTATGGTGAGCAGCAACCTTAAACCAAGACAGCAATGCCTAAGCGTACGTAATAAGGCAAATAGATTACTGGGATTTATATCAAGAAGTGTAAGCAACAGAAGTCCAGAGGTCATACTGCAGCTTTATACATCATTAGTAAGGCCTCACCTTGATTATGCAGCTCAGTTCTGGTCTCCGTATTACAAAATGGACATAAATTCGTTAGAAAACATTCAGCGTAGGATGACTAAATTAATACATAGCATCAGAAATCTTCCTTATGAAGAAAGATTGAAGACTCTTAAGTTACATTCACTTGTTAGACGAAGAATGAGGGGAGACCTGATCGAAGTGTATAAGTGGAAGATAGGTATTAATAAAGGGGATATTAATAAGGTCTTGAGGATGTCTCTCCAAGAGAGAACCCGCAGTAATGGATTTAAATTAGATAAGTTTAGATTTAGAAAGGACATAGGAAAGTATTGGTTTGGAAATAGGGTAGTTGATGAGTGGAACAGTCTACCTAGTTGGGTTATTGAGGCTAGGACTTTGGGTTGTTTCAAATCTAGGTTGGATAAGTACATGAGTGGGAAGGGTTGGATTTGAGTGGGACTTTCACATCAGAGCTTATTTCTTGGGTAGCATTGAAAATTGGGTTGGGTAAATGTTTTGTTAGTGGGATGAATTGTAAAGGACCTGCCTAGTATGGGCCAGCAGGCCTCCTGCAGTGTTCCTCCTTTCTTATGTTCTTATGTTCTTATGACATATTTATTAGAAAACGTTTCGGTCCTGGGACCTTGATCACTTCTAGTGATCAAGGTCCCAGGACCGAAACGTTTTCTAATAAATATGTCATAGTGTTTGCTTACGTGTCTTTCTAAACCAGTGCAAAAGCTGGACGACCAGGCAGGTATAACATAAAAACATAAGAACATCAGAACGAAGGAACACTGCAGAAGGCCTACTGGCCCATGCGAGGCAGGTCCAAGTCTCCTACCGGCTTAAGCCAATGCACCCAACCTAGTCAGGTCAGGTCAGGTCACCTTGACTTAAGGGAGGAACACGGCAACCGTCCTGGTAGCACAAGCTAATCAGGTCCAACTCACACCCACCCACACCCACTCATGTATTTATCCAACCTATTTTTAAAGCTACACAACGTTCTAGCCTCTAGGACTGTACTTGGGAGTTTGTTCCACTCATCCACAACTCTATTACCAAACCAGTACTTTCCTATATCCTTCCTGAATCTGATTTTTTCTAACTTAAAACCATTGCTGCGAGTCCTGTCTAGGCTAGATATTTTCAGCATACTATTTACATCCCCTTTATTTATTCCTGTCTTCCATTTATACACCTCAATCATATCCCCCCTAATTCTACGTCTTTCTAGAGAGTGAAGATTCAGGGCCCTTAGTCTATCCTCATAGGGAAGGTTTCTGATACATGGGATCAACTTTGTCATCCTCCTTTGTACATTTTCCAGAGCATTTATGTCCATTCTGTAATACGGTGACCAAAACTGTGCAGCATAATCTAAATGAGGCCTAACCAAGGATGTATAGAGTTGAAGAACAACCTGAGGACTCCTATTATTTATGCTTCTTGATATGAAGCCAAGGATTCTATTAGCTTTATTGCGAACACTTATGCACTGTTGTCTTGGTTTCAGATTACTGCTAACCAGAACTCCTAAATCTTTTTCGCAATCCGTAATATTAAGATCTACATTATTTAGTTTATATGTGGCATGGTTATTGTCCTGTCCAACATTTAGAACTTTGCATTTGTCTATATTAAACAGCATCTGCCACCTCTCCGAACATTGCATCAGTCTACTCAAATCTTCCTGGAGTGCTCTAATGTCCTCGTCAGAATGAATTCGACGGCCTATTTTGGTGTCATCGGCAAACTTGCTGATGTCGCTCTTTATGCCCTCATCTATGTCGTTTATGTATATTGTGAACAGCAGGGGGCCCAACACTGACCCCTGTGGAACACCGCTCGTGACGCTTCCCCACTCTGATTTCTCCCCATTTATGCAAACTCTCTGCTGCCTATTTGTCAATCATGCCTCTATCCAGGAAAAAATTTCTCCTCCTATTCCATGTGCTTTAATTTTCCTCAATAGTCTCTGATGTGGGACCCTGTCAAAAGCCTTACTGAAGTCCATATACACAATATCATATTCATTGCCATGATCTACCTCCTCAAATACCTTAGTAAAAAAAGTTAACAAATTCGTAAGGCAGGAACGCCCCTTTGTAAAACCATGCTGAGATTCGTTGATTAATTTATGTTTTTCAAGGTGGCTACGAACTGCCTCGGCAATTATTGATTCCATAAATTTTCCCACTATGGAGGTTAGGCTTATTGGTCTATGGTTCGAAGCTAAGGACCTGTCACCTGCTTTGAAAATAGGTATCACATTTGCCATTTTCCACTTATCTGGCACCATGCCAGTTTGTAGTGATATGTTGAAAAGATTAGCCAAAGGTTTGCTAAGCTCCTCTTTACATTCCTTTAGAACCCTTGCATACAGTTCATCAGGGCCTGGGGATTTGTTAGGTTTTAATTTATCTATTTGCCTAAGGACCATGTCACTTGTGATCCTAATCGTGCACAGTTTATTATCGTCCTGTTCCACATGATTTATCATTTCTGGAATATCGCTGGTATCCTCCTGTGTAAAAACTGAGAGGAAGTATGTGTTAAAACTTCTACACATTTCCTTATCACTGTCATTGAGCTGACCCGAGGAACTTTTGAGTGGGCCTATCTTGTCCCTGATCTTACTTCTGTATACCTGAAAGAATCCTTTTGGGTTAGTCTTCGAATCTCTTGCAACTTTAACCTCATAATCTCTTTTTGCTTTTCTAATTCCTTTTTTTATTTCTCTCTTTAACTGAATATATCGATTTCTTAATTGCCCCTCTCCTCTTTTGATTTGCCTATATATGCCTCTCTTTTGACCAATTAGATATTTTAATCTATTGTTCATCCATTTAGGATCATTTTTGTTTGATCTGATTTCCCTATTTGGAACATAATTTGACTGAGCAGCTAGAACTATGCCCTGGTAAGCGTCATATCGGCATCCATCACCACCTACCTGACCCTTAGTCAGGTCATTCCAGTTCAGCCCACCTAAGTAATTTTTCAGTCCTATGAAATCAGCCAAGCGAAAGTCAGGGACAGAGACTTGATTGCCATTATTAGGGGAATTCCATGATATATTAAAACTGAGTGATTTGTGATCACTTTCCCCAAGCTCATCATTAACCTCAAGATTATTAATTAGTGTTTCCCTACTGGCAAGAACCAAGTCAAGAAGTCAAGGAGGTTATTTCCCCTAGTAGGCTCTGTCACAAACTGTTTTAAAAAACAATCCTGGATCGTATCAAGAAAGTCACCTGACTCTAAATTTCCTGTCAAATTGCTCCAGTCAATCTGTCTATAGTTGAAATCTCCCATTAGCACAACATTTTCGTATGTAGATGCCTTACGAATTTCGTCCCATAGAAGTTTACTGCACTCCCTATAAAGATTTGGGGCCCTGTAAATCACACCCAAAATTAGTTTTTCTCGGCCCTCGAGAAGCTGTAACCAAACAGATTCAGTGGCTGACGCTTCTAATTTTATATCTTGTCTAACACAACAATTTAAATTGTCTCTGACATACATCGCTACTCCACCACCTTTCCTGTTGACCCTGTCAGTGTGGAATAATTTATAGCCTTGTATGTGACATTCAGAGGGCATCTCTCTATCTTTCTGATTGAGCCAGGTCTCTGTTATAGCAATAATATCTATGTTTTCTGCACTTGCAATTAATCTTAGCTCATCTATCTTATTTCTTACACTCCTGCTATTAGTATAGTAAACCTTAAGGGAGCTAGTCCCTTGATGCCCTCTGCTGTCCCCCTTTGTTTGCTGACCTGATCTATTGTTTTTATTTATAACTTCATGTTGAATGCCTTTTATACATTTACTGTTTCCAACCCTAGATTTGCAACCTGCTTGTTTCCCACACACACCCATACCTCTATCTTCTATCAGTTTAAAATCATAGGCATTTCACCAATGGCCTTCTCAATCGAGTCTGCAAGTGCTACCACCCCTGCCCCAGAGAGATGTACCCCATCCCTTGCATACATATCATGTTTGCCATAAAAGTTGTTCCAGTTGTCAATGAATGGGATTGCAAGTTCCTTGCAGTATCTGTCTAGCCAGCAATTTACACCAATTGCCCTAGACAACCATTCATTTCCTACTCCCCTTCTAGGCAAGATGCTACATATGATTGGGATCCCTCCCTTAGACTTAATGAAATCTATAGCTGATCTGTACTTATCTAGCAGCTCTTCTCTCCTACCCTTCCCAGTATCATTTCCACCAGCACTGAGACAGATAATGGGCTTGTTCCCATTACCTGACATGATATTATCCAGCCTGTTGACTATGTCCCCAACACCAGCTCCAGGGAAGCACACTCTATCTCTCATCTTCTTATTCCTATTACAAAAAGCACGGTCAATATATCTTACCTGAGAGTCACCAACCACAAGAATGCGCTTACCTCCATTAGCAGGGGCAGTAGTACCCTTACCTTCACTGGCCACTGAAGTACATTCATCCTGAAGAACAGAGAAGCGATTTCCTACCTTCAGATCTTCACTCTTAACTTTCCTTACTCTGATGCGCCTCCCATTACTGTGAACCACTCGCCACTTGTAGCAGGTGCTGGGCTGCACCTCACTGCTGGTAGCCGTTGCTACCTCCCCACCTACAGCCTCCTCACAGCGAGAGACAAACTGCACCTCACTGCTGGAAGCCTCATTTCCCACAACTCCAGCCACCTCACACTCTCTCCCAGACTCATTGAGGTGGACCTTCAGCCTCCTAATCTCCTCCTGGAGAAGCAAGACCTCCTCCTTCAACTCTCCAACCTCAATTTTTAAAACACTGCAGAAGCAAGCCATGCTTTGTAACCGTCCACGCTTATCCCCAAAGCAGCTCAGGGTCTGTGACCTCACAGGGAAGGCACTGCAGTGGATCAGAGAATACCTGACAGGTAGGCAATAACGAGTCATTGTATGTGACGAGGTGTCAGAGTGGGCGCCTGTGACGAGCCGGGCTCCACAGGGGTCAGTCCTAGGACCGGTGCTGTTTCTAGTATATGTGAACGTCATGGCGGAATCAATAGACTCAGAAGTGTCCCTGTTTGCAGATGATGTGAAGTTAATGAAAAGAATTCAATCGGATGAGGACTAGGCGGAACTACAAAGAGATCTAGACAGGCTGCAGGGCTGGTCCAGAAACTGGCTCCTGAAGTTAAACCCCACCAAATGCAATGCCATGAAGATTGGGGAAGGGCAAAGAAGACCGCAGACGGAGTACAGTCTAGAGAAACAGAGACTACAAACCTCACTCAAGGAAAAGGATCTTGGGGGAGTATAACACCAGGCACATCTCCTGAGGCGCACATCAACCAAATAACTGCTGCAGCATATGGGCGCCTAGCAAACCTCAGAACAGCGTTCCGACATCTCAATCAAGAATCGTTCAGGACCCTGTACACCGTGTACGTCAGGCCTATATTGGAGTATGCAGCACCAGTTTGCAACACACACCTAGCCAAGGATGTAAGGAAATTAGAGAAAGTGCAAAAGTTTGCAACAAGACTAGTTCCAGAGCTAAGGGTATGTTCTACGAGGAGAGGTTAAGGGAAATCGACCTGACGACACTGGAGGACAGGTGAGATAGGGAATATACGATAACATATTTTTAAAATACTGAGAGGAATCGACAAGGTGAACAGAGACAGAATGTGTCTGAGATGGGACACAGCAACAAGGAGTCACAATTGGAAGTTGAAGACTCAGATGAATCACAGGGATGTTAGGAAGTATTTCTTCAGTCATAGAAATGTCAGGAAGTGGAATAGTCTGGAAAGTGACGTAGTGAAGGCAGGCAACATACATAGTCTTAAGACGAGGTATGATAAAGCTCATGGAGCATAGAGAGAGAGGCCAGGAGCTATGATTCAACCCCTCCAACTACAAATAGGTGAGTACAAATAGCACACACACGATTAAGACTCTTGGAGCAGGGAGAGAATGGAGCTAGTAGCGACTAGTAGCAGCAACAGTGATAGTACTGGTAGTAACAGCAGTAATAATGTATATAAGGAAGACACGTGTGCGATTATCAAGAAGTTCAAGACGCTCACTTAGGACACGTTTCGCTCATCGGGAGTTTCTTCAGCCTAGTGAAAAATAAATCAAAGTGTACGAGGGGAAGGAACGGTGAGGATCAGAAAGAACAGGAGGAGGAGGAGGCTGCATCTCGTCTCTCAAACCGCTTGGGAAAACCCAGCAGATGTAGCAGGATAGGTAAGGGTAGATGAGAGCATCATCCGTGTCCTCTGTCTGGCCGCTACTACTCTGTCTGGCAACCTTACCCTCAGGCACGCACAGAAAAAAGGGCCCAAGAACTACATCTCACCCCTGGTAGACTTACATAATTACGAATACTGTTGCTGGCATAATTGCAACTAGAAAAGCGTAATGGTTAGAAAAGATATATTCTCTTGGCAAAAAATTGACAATGTCTTCCAAAGATGTGTTCCGCAGCAAATACTGTGATGTACACTGATGACTTACCACATTTCTGACTTTCAGCTCTGACAAGTGAAGGCTGGGACAAGTGTATTTCTTACCAAATGGAAGGAAAGATACTCAAGGCTTCCCACAGATATATATATATATATATATATATATATATATATATATATATATATATATATATATATATATATATATATATATATTTATTTATATATATATATATATATATATATATATATATATATATATATATATATATATATATATATATATATATATATATATATATATGGGATAGATATGACAGCAAACCTCTCCCCAGAGGACCTATCATGGGTCCAGTAGGTCTACTCTTGTGTTCTTGTACCACTTTATATGAGAGACGTATATAAATCTGGTGAAAGTATACACTATCTTCAGGACCTTAATCAAGAAGAAGTCGTTTTAAACACTATATTAATACTTATGTTAGGACAAACATTAAGTATGCAACACTAGTGAGGAACCCACACCTAGCACAGGTGTACAGGGCCGGGTTACCTGGAGTTTAACTCCAGAGAGTTCCGGGGGTCAACGCCCCCGCGGCCCGGTCTGTGACCAGGGGCCTCACAGTACCTGTAGCCCAGGGACCTCACAGTACCTGTAGCCCAGGGACCTCACAGTACCTGTAG
>NC_091326.1:7943768-8028768 GCF_038502225.1 Cherax quadricarinatus | reverse complement strand
GAAATTCTGGAAGCAATATGCAAGAAAGAGAATATAATGTTGAAGGCTAATGAAGGTTATTATGAGTGCTGCTGGAAAGAATAAATAATTTACAACATGCACAAGTGCTATGTTGCAGGCAGCAACACATGCAACATATGTGGAAACAATAATGGTCATCAGGGATTCAATTTCTTGTTGGTTTCATATATATTGGAAAATATATTGCAGTCATCAAGGGACTCTTGATGGTTGTAAAGAGTGTCCTTGATCTTGTCTCTTGATTACCTGACTTACAGAATATGATAACTATATTTACCGACAAGATGGTAAGACATATGTACAACACCTGAGTATCTTAATTCCGAAACGTTTCGCCTACACAGTAGGCTTCTTCAGTCGAGTACAGAGGCAGTAAAAACAGTAGAGATGTATAAGACGATACAATTAGTCCACCAGTCTTGAAGACGTAATTTTGAGGTGGTCAGTCCCTCAGCCTGGAGAAGTGTTCTGGAACAATGTTTCAGACCATGAAGCAGAACTCTTCTCCAGGTTGAGGGACTGACCACCTCAGAATTACGTCTTCAAGTCTGGTGGACTGATTACATCGTTATTACATCTCTACTGCTTATGCTGCCTCTGTACTCGACTGAAGAAGCCTACTGTGTAGACGAAACGTTTCGGAATTAAGATACCTAACGGTTGCAACTTACATATCACTTATCACCATTACGTGACCGAGGATCAAGCCTACAGCCGGTCTCAGATCCTGGCATAAACCCACCGTGAACGCCTGCCTGGAAGGTCCAATCCTCAATAAGCGTTCACTTGTGATCACGTACAAGCGTTCACAAATGGACGCTATAAGATTATTACTTCTGTGTATTTTTCCCACACAATCTGCTGAAGAGAGGCGCAATATGAAGCCGAAAGAGGCAAAACCTTTCTTCTATTTTCTCTCAAAGTGAGATTATATAGAGTTGCTTAATGCCCACAATCAAGAAGACAAGGGTGCAAAGTAAGCTTTAACTGTGGCGACATTTCGCGCTGTGTGGAACTTCTACTGTCTCAGCGACCCCAGGAAGGTCACCACGGGAGAGAAACGTTCTCAGCGACCCCAGGAAGGTCACCACGGGAGAGAAACGTTCTCAGCGACCCCAGGAAGGTCACCACGGGAGAGAAACGTTCTCAGCGACCCGAGGAAGGTCACCACGGGAGAGAAACGTTCTCAGCGACCCGAGGAAGGTCACCACGGGAGAGAAACGTTCTCAGCGACCCGAGGAAGGTCACCACGGGAGAGAAACGTTCTCAGCGACCCGAGGAAGGTCACCACGGGAGAGAAACGTTCTCAGCGACCCGAGGAAGGTCACCACGGGAGAGAAACGTTCTCCCGTGAAACGCTTGATCTGGGAACGTGAACTGTCTAGCCCCCTGATGTTTACCAGACTAATGTTGACCAATGTGTAACACTAAACATTAATAATGTGTAACACTAAACATTAATAATGTGTAATAATAAACATTAATAATGTGTAACACTAAACATTAATAATGTGTAATAATAAACATTAATAATGTGTAACACTAAACATTAATAATGTGTAACACTAAACATTAATAATGTGTAACACTAAACATTAATAATGTGTAACACTAAACATTAATAATGTGTAACACTAAACATTAATAATGTGTAACACTAAACATTAATAATGTGTAACACTAAACATTAATAATGTGTAACACTAAATATTAATAATGTGTAATAATAAACATTAATAATGTGTAACACTAAATATTAATAATGTGTAACACTAAACACTAATAATGTGTAATAATAAACATTAATAATGTGTAACACTAAACATTAATAATGTGTAATAATAAACATTAATAACGTGTAACACTAAACATTAATAATGTGTAACACTAAACATTAATAATGTGTAACACTAAACATTAATAATGTGTAACACTAAACATTAATAATGTGTAACACTAAACATTAATAATGTGTAACACTAAACATTAATAATGTGTAACACTAAACATTAATAATGTGTAACACTAAACATTAATAATGTGTAACACTAAACATTAATAATGTGTAACACTAAACATTAATAATGTGTAACACTAAACATTAATAATGTGTAACACTAAACATTAATAATGTGTAACACTAAACATTAATAATGTGTAATAATAAACATTAATAATGTGTAACACTAAACATTAATAATGTGTAACACTAAACATTAATAATGTGTAACACTAAACATTAATAATGTGTAACACTAAACATTAATAATGTGTAACACTAAACATTAATAATGTGTAACACTAAACATTAATAATGTGTAACACTAAACATTAATAATGTGTAACACTAAAAACATTAATAATGTGTAACACTAAACATTAATAATGTGTAACACTAAAAACATTAATAATGTGTAACACTAAACATTAATAATGTGTAATAATAAACATTAATAATGTGTAACACTAAACATTAATAATGTGTAATAATAAACATTAATAATGTGTAACACTAAACATTAATAATGTGTAACACTAAACATTAATAATGTGTAACACTAAACATTAATAATGTGTAACACTAAACATTAATAATGTGTAACACTAAACATTAATAATGTGTAACACTAAAAACATTAATAATGTGTAACACTAAAAACATTAATAATGTGTAACACTAAACATTAATGTGTAACACTAAACATAAATAATGTGTAACACTAAAAACATTAATAATGTGTAACACTAAACATTAATAATGTGTAACACTAAACATTAATAATGTGTAACACTAAACATTAATGTGTAATAATAAACATTAATAATGTGTAACACTAAACATTAATAATGTGTAACACTAAACATTAATAATGTGTAACACTAAACATTAATAATGTGTAACACTAAACATTAATAATGTGTAACACTAAATATTAATAATGTGTAATAATAAACATTAATAATGTGTAACACTAAATATTAATAATGTGTAACACTAAACACTAATAATGTGTAATAATAAACATTAATAATGTGTAACACTAAACATTAATAATGTGTAATAATAAACATTAATAATGTGTAACACTAAACATTAATAATGTGTAACACTAAACATTAATAATGTGTAACACTAAACATAAATAATGTGTAACACTAAACATTAATAATGTGTAACACTAAACATTAATAATGTGTAACACTAAACATTAATAATGTGTAACACTAAACATTAATAATGTGTAACACTAAAAACATTAATAATGTGTAACACTAAACATTAATAATGTGTAACACTAAACATTAATAATGTGTAACACTAAACATTAATAATGTGTAATAATAAACATTAATAATGTGTAACACTAAACATTAATAATGTGTAACACTAAACATTAATAATGTGCAACACTAAACATTAATAATGTGTAACACTAAACATTAATAATGTGTAACACTAAACATTAATAATGTGTAACACTAAACATTAATAATGTGTAACACTAAACATTAATAATGTGTAACACTAAACATTAATAATGTGTAACACTAAACATTAATAATATGTAACACTAAACATTAATAATGTGTAACACTAAACATTAATAATGTGTAACACTAAACATTAATAATGTGTAACACTAAACATTAATAATGTGTAACACTAAACATTAATAATGTGTAACACTAAACATTAATAATATGTAACACTAAACATTAATAATGTGTAACACTAAACATTAATAATGTGTAACACTAAACATTAATAATGTGTAACACTAAACATTAATAATGTGTAACACTAAACATTAATAATGTGTAACACTAAACATTAATAATGTGTAACACTAAACATTAATAATGTGTAACACTAAAAACATTAATAATGTGTAACACTAAACATTAATAATGTGTAACAATAAACATTAATAATGTGTAACACTAAACATTAATAATGTGTAACACTAAACATTAATAATGTGTAATAATCTCAGGGAACTTTGAAGGGAAAAAATGAATTATTAATATAATATATATGAGGAATGAGTTTTTATAGATAATGATGAGTTGTAGATTTTGAGTAAGTGTCGTGGGAGCATTATGTCTCCCAGGTAATGTGGGAGCATCATGACTCCCAGGTAATGTGGGAGTATCATGTCTCCCAGGTAATGTGGGAGTATCATGTCTCCCAGGTAATGTGGGAGCATCATGACTCCCAGGTAATGTGGGAGCATCATGTCTCCCAGGTAATGTGGGAGTATCATGTCTCCCAGGTAATGTGGGAGTATCATGTCTCCCAGGTAATGTGGGAGTATCATGTCTCCCAGGTAATGTTGGAGTATCATGTCTCCCAGGTAATGTGGGAGCATCATGACTCCCAGGTAATGTGGGAGCATCATGTCTCCCAGGTAATGTGGGAGTATCATGTCTCCCAGGTAATGTGGGAGTATCATGTCTCCCAGGTAATGTGGGAGTATCATGTCTCCCAGGTAATGTGGGAGTATCATGTCTCCCAGGTAATGTGGGAGTATCATGTCTCCCAGGTAATGTGGGAGTATCATGACTCCCAGGTAATGTGGGAGTATCATGTCTCCCAGGTAATGTGGGAGTATCATGTCTCCCAGGTAATGTGGGAGCATCATGACTCCCAGGTAATGTGGGAGCATCATGACTTCCAGGTAATGTGGGAGCATTATGTCTCCCAGGTAATGTGGGAGTATCATGACTCCCAGGTAATGTGGGAGTATCATGTCTCCCAGGTAATGTGGGAGCATCATGTCTCCCAGGTAATGTGGGAGTATCATGTCTCCCAGGTAATGTGGGAGCATCATGTCTCCCAGGTAATGTGGGAGCATCATGTCTCCCAGGTAATGTGGGAGCATCATGTCTCCCAGGTAATGTGGGAGTATCATGACTCCCAGGTAATGTGGGAGCATCATGACTTCCAGGTAATGTGGGAGCATTATGTCTCCCAGGTAATGTGGGAGTATCATGACTCCCAGGTAATGTGGGAGCATCATGACTTCCAGGTAATGTGGGAGCATCATGACTCCCAGGTAATGTGGGAGCATGATGGCTCTCAGGTAATGTGGGAGCATTATGACTTCCAGGTAATGTGGGAGTATCATGTCTCCCAGGTAATGTGGGAGCATCATGTCTCCCAGGTAATGTGGGAGTATCATGTCTCCCAGGTAATGTGGGAGCATCATGACTCCCAGGTAATGTGGGAGCATCATGACTTCCAGGTAATGTGGGAGCATCATGACTCCCAGGTAATGTGGGAGCATGATGGCTCTCAGGTAATGTGGGAGCATCATGACTTCCAGGTAATGTGGGAGCATCATGACTCCCAGGTAATGTGGGAGCATCGTGACTCCCAGGTAATGTGGGAGTATCATGACTTCCAGGTAATGTGGGAGCATCATGATTCCCAGGTAATGTGGGAGCATCATGGCTCTCAGGTAATGTAGGAGCATCATGACTCCCAGGTAATGTGGGAGCATCATGACTCCCAGGTAATGTAGGAGTATCATGACTCCCAGGTAATGTGGGAGATTCATGACTTCCAGGTAATGTGGGAGCATTATGACTCCCAGGTAATGTGGGAGCATCATGGCTCCCAGGTAATGTGGGAACATCATGACTCCCAGGTAATGTGGGAGCATCATGACTCCCAGGTAATGTGGGAGCATCATGACTCCCAGGTAATGTGGGAGCATCAAGATTCCCAGAAAATGTGGGAGCATCATGTCTCCCAGGTAATGTGGGAGCATCATGACTCCCAGGTAATGTGGGAGCATCATGACTCCCAGGTAATGTGGGAGCATCATGGCTCCCAGGTAATGTGGGAGCATCATGGCTCCCAGGTAATGTGGGAGCATCATGATTCCCAGGTAATGTGGGAATATCATGATTCCCAGGTAATGTGGGAGCATGATGACTCCCAGGTAAGGTGGGAGTATCATGGCTCCCAGGTAATGTGGGAGAATCATGACCCCCAGGCAATGTGGGAGCATCATGACTCCCATGTAATGTGGGAGCATCATGGCTCCCAGGTAATGTGGGAGCATCATGGCTCCCAGGTAATGTGGGAGCATCATGACTCCCAGGTAATGTGGGAATATCATGATTCCCAGGTAATGTGGGAGCATGATGACTCCCAGGTAATGTGGGAGTATCATGGCTCCCAGGTAATGTGGGAGAATCATGACCCCCAGGCAATGTGGGAGCATCATGACTCCCAGGTAATGTGGGAGCATCATGGCTCCCAGGTAATGTGGGAGCATCATGACTCCCAGGTAATGTGGGAGATTTATGCAACCTTGATGACTGGGGTTGTCTCTTGATCAGCTAACTGTCTTGATCAGCTGACTACTGTGTATTGGTCAGCTGACTGATGTGTCTTGATCAGCTGACTGTCTTGATCAGCTGGCTGTCTTGATCAGCTGACTGCTGTGTCTTGGTCAGCTGACTGATGTGTCTTGGTCAGCTGACTGGTGTGTCTTGGTCAGCTGACTGATGTGTCTTTGTCAGCTGACTGCTGTGTCTTGATCAGCTGACTGCTGTGTCTTGGTCAGCTAACTGATGTGTGTTGGTCAGCTGACTGATGTGTCTTGAACAGCTGACTGTCTTGGTCAGCTGACTGATGTGTCTTGATCAGCTGACTGCTGTGTCTTGGTCAGCTGACTGATGTGTCTTGGTCAGAAGACTGATGTGTCTTGGTCAGCTGACTGATGTGTCTTGGTCAGCTGACTGCTGTGTCTTGGTCAACTGACTGATGTGTCTTGGTCAGCTGACTGTCTTGATCAGGTGACTAATGTGTCTTGGTCAGCTGACTGTCTTGATCAGGTGACTGTCTTGATCAGCTGACTGCCTTGATCAGCTGACTGTCTTGATCAAGTGACTGTCTTGATCAGCTGACTGTCTTGATCAGCTGACTGTCTTGATCAGCTGACTGCGTTGATCAGCTGACTGTCTTGATCAGCTGACTGTCTTGATCAGCTGACTGTCTTGCCCAGCTGACTGTCTTGATCAGCTGACTGTCTTGATCAGCTGACTGTCTTGATCAGATGACTGTCTTGACCAGCTGACTGTCTTGATCAGCTGACTGTCTTGATCAGCTGACTATCTTGGTCAGCTGACTGATGTGTCTTGATCAGCTGACTGTCTTGATCAGCTGACTGTGAACATTAAAATGGTATAAAATACCGACAGGTTGTTAGGTAAGACACATGTGCAACAGTTAGGTATCTTTATTTCGAAACGTTTCGCCTACACAGTAGGCTACTGTGTAGGCGAAACGTTTCGAAATAAAGATACCTAACCGTTGCATATGTGTCTTACCTAACAATCAGCTGACTGTCTTGATCAGCTGACTGTCTTGATCAGCTGACTGTCTTGGTCAGCTGACTGTCTTGATCAGCTGACTATCTTGATCAGCTGATGTGTCTTGTTCAGCTGACTGATGTGTCTTGGTCAGATGACTGATGTGTCTTGGTCAGCTGACTGATGTGTCTTGGTCAGCTGACTGCTGTGTCTTGATCAGCTGACTGCTGTGTCTTGGTCAGATTACTGATGTGTCTTGGTCAGCTGACTGCTGTGTCTTGGTCAGATCACTGATGTGTCTTGATCAGCTGACTGTCTTGGTCAGCTGACTGATGTGTCTTGGTCAGCTGACTGATGTGTCTTGATCAGCTGACTGTCTTGACCAGCTGACTGTCTTGATCAGCTGACTGTCTTGATCAGATGACTGTCTTGATCAGCTGACTGTCTTGATCAGCTGACTGTCTTGATCACCTGACTATCTTGGTTAGCTGACTGATGTGTCTTGATCAGCTGACTGATGTGTCTTGATCAGCTGACTGTCTTGATCAGCTGACTGTCTTGATCAGCTGACTGTCTTGGTCAGCTGACTGTCTTGATCAGCTGACTATCTTGATCAGCTGACTGTCTTGATCAGCTGACTGCCTTGGTCAGCTGACTGTCTTGATCAGCTGACTGCTGTGTCTTGGTCAGCTGACTGATGTATCTTGTTCAGCTGACTGATGTGTCTTGGTCAGCTGACTGATGTGTCTTGGTCAGCTGACTGCTGTCTTGATCAGCTGACTGCTGTGTCTTGGTCAGCTTACTGATGTGTCTTGCTCAGCTGACTGCTGTGTCTTGGTCAGATTACTGATGTGTCTTGATCAGCTGACTGTCTTGGTCAGCTGACTGATGTGTCTTGATCAGCTGACTGCTGTGTCTTGGTCAGCTGACTGATGTGTCTTGGTCAGATTACTGATGTGTCTTGGTCAGCTGACTGCTGTGTCTTGATCAGCTGACTGCTGTGTCTTGGTCAGATTACTGATGTGTCTTGGTCAGCTGACTGCTGTGTCTTGGTCAGATTACTGATGTGTCTTGATCAGCTGACTGTCTTGGTCAGCTGACTGATGTGTCTTGGTCAGCTGACTGATGTGTCTTGATCAGCTGACTGATGTGTGCCTTGGTCAGCTGACTAATGTGTCTTGGTCAGCTGACTGATGTGTCTTGATCAGCTGACTGTCTTGATCAGCTGACTGTCTTGATCAGCTGACTGTCTTGATAAGCTGACTGTCTTGATCAGCTGACTGTCTTGATCAGCTAACTGTCTTGATCAGTTGACTGTCTTGATCAGCTGACTGTCTTGATCAGCTAACTGTCTTGATCAGTTGACTGTCCTGATGAGCTGACTGTCTTGATCAGCTGACTGTCTTGATCAGCTGACTGTCTTGATCAGCTGACTGTCTTGATCCGTTGACTGTCTTGATCAGCTGACTGTCTTGATCAGCTGACTGTCTTGATCAGCTGACTGTCTTGGTCAGCTGACTGATGTGTCTTTATCATCTGACTTCTTGATCAGCTGATTGTGTTGATCAGCTGGCTGTCTTGGTCAGCTGACTATCTTGATCAGCTGACTGTCTTGGTCAGCTGACTGTCTTGATCAGCTGACTGTCTTGATCAGCTGACTGTCTTGATCAGCTGACTGTCTTGATCAGCTGACTGTCTTGATCAGCTGACTGTCTTGATCAGCTGACTGCAATGCTTCGGTCAGAAAAGTTTAGTTACCGTCTACTAGTAAGGTCGAGTTTACACCCACTGACAAAGTTGAGTGTGTAGCACCACTGGTAAGGTTGACAGTCACACGCACTGGACACACACACCTCTACATTTTAGCCACCTCACCTCTCTCACCTCACACACACACACACACACACACACGCACACACACACACACACACACACACACACACACACACACAATACATTTTCTTACAATCATGACCGGAACTGTGGGTCACGGGTAAGTGTCGAGAAAGTTAATGTCCTCAAGAATGTGTCAAAAAAAGATTTAAGATGCATGACATAAGAATTTTATTTTCCCTTCTCATGAATATATTCCATTTGTAGCACAGAAACAGCCAGGTTGTACAGGTACAACATGGTGGGTACGAACAAGTGGGAGTGTACAGTGTTAAAGTTAGAATATGTAAGTGATAATGTCCAAGAATGCGTTTCACGGTGCCCCGTAGCCTGGTGGCTAAAGCACTCGCTTCACACGGCGAGAGTTCGGGTTCGATTCCCAGCGAGGGTAGAAACATTGGGCGTATTTCTTTACACCGGTTGTCTATGTTCCCTCATCAGTAAAGTGGGTACCTGGGTGATAGTTGACTGGTGTGGGTCGCATCCTGGGACAAAACTGACCTAATTTGCCCTAAATGCTCTGCATAACAAGGTACTTTCTATACAGTAGTATGTATACCTTGTACATGTACTTGTAGTAAAAAAATATATTATTAAGTTTCCTGTTTATTAGCGTTAATTGATATTATTGATGAACACCGTCAGTCTCGTGACTACTCTGCACGAGTTCAACTATCTTAGTGAAAAGGTCAACTTGTTAGTGTTGAACTGTGTCTTCCCTCGCTGGGAATCGAACCCAGACCTTCGCCATGTGAAGCGAGAACTTCAGCCACTAGGCCACGAGGCAAATTCAGGTTCAAGGTTAAGGGTAAGCTTTGAGTTACACTTTAGCAGTTGTTTGCTAACATTACGTTACAACTGCTTGCAAACATGTTCGTCTTACATGTCTCATATAATCGTGCGCCTTATATGCCGGAAAATACGGTAGTTTCTCAGTTTCAATGAAAAGTTGGAACAAAGTGGCCGTGTCCACTCGCCCGGAGGAGGACACAGTGACCGTCACTGAACAATACACGCAGGATGACGGGTGGTCAAGTGTAACGCAATTAGTACAACATACGGAAATTAGAGTTTTTTGTATTTTACGCCAGGGCGTACACATGCGCCAGATTTACGCCAAGTGGGTGACACATGACAACATAACCATGCAACCAAAACACGTGTTTTTGTTTGCTTCAGTATTCCCAGTATGATGACGCAAAGTGACGCAAAGTGACGCAAAGTGATGCTTCTTTGGATGACCTGCAAAATGTACACTTCCAATTTTCCGCATTTATATATATATATATATATATATATATATATATATATATATATATATATATATATATATATATATATATATATATATATATATATATATATATATATATGGCGTGCCGAATAAATAAAACTTGCAATTTGACTTAAACAGCAACGCTCTTCTTGCCGAATAAGACAAGCGAGAATTTGTGTATGCAATAATTTCGCAAAAATCATTCTGACCCTAACGAAAAGTATATATTTCGTTGTGTTTGTTTATTATTAAATTGTTGTAAACTTATCTAAAATATATTTAGTTCAATTAGGTTAAATTAAATTGCGTTTCTTATAATAAGGTTAGGTAGGTTTTCTAAGGTTCTTTTGGTACAGAATTATTATGAGAGAAAATTTTTTGAAAGGACTTAATTTTAAAAGTTCTTGTTAATTGACCAGTTTTACCTTTTCGGCACGACATATATGTAGGAAAGGGTTAAAACTGTAGGGGTCACACAGCTCCTTCTGGGCAATGGGAGATAATCATGCTTAAGCCAGTCAAGGGAAGGGTATTTTTACGTCCTTCAATTAAGAACCTCTCATGGACATGCAGGCATGAGGCACTTCTCTTCAGGAAAGGTCTGTGTAACAGTGCCACAGCAAAGGTCTGTGTAACAGTGCCACATCAAAGGTCTGTGTAACAGTGCCACAGCAAAGGTCTGTGTAACAGTGCCATACCAGTCTGTGTAACAGTGCCAGAGCAAAGGTCTGTGTAACAGTGCCACAGCAAAGGTCTGTGTAACAGTGCCACATCAAAGGTCTGTGTAACAGTGCCACAGCAAAGGTCTGTGTAACAGTGCCATACCAGTCTGTGTAACAGTGCCACAGCAAAGGTCTGTGTAACAGTGCCACAGCAAAGGTCTGTGTAACAGTGCCACATCAAAGGTCTGTGTAACAGTGCCACAGCAAAGGTCTGTGTAACAGTGCCATACCAGTCTGTGTAACAGTGCCACAGCAAAGGTCTGTGTAACAGTGCCACAGCAAAGGTCTGTGTAACAGTGCCACAGCAAAGGTCTGTGTAACAGTGCCACAGCAAAGGTCTGCGTAACAGTGCCACAGCAAAGGTCTGTGTAACAGTGCCATACCAGTCTGTGTAACAGTGTCACACCAAAGGTCTGTGTAACAGTGCCACAGCAAAGGCCTGTGTAACAGTGCCACACCAAAGGTCTGTGTAACAGTGCCACAGCAAAGGTCTGTGTAACAGTGCCACACCAAAGGTCTGTGTAACAGTGCCATACCAGTCTGTGTAACAGTGTCACAGCAAAGGTCTGTGTAACAGTGCCACAGCAAATGTCTGTGTAACAGTGCCACAGCAAAGGTCTGTGTAACAGTGCCACAGCAAAGGTCTGTGTAACAGTGCCACACCAAAGGTCTGTGTAACAGTGCCACACCAAAGGCCTGTGTAACAGTGCCACAGCAAAGGTGTGTGTAACAGTGCCACAGCAAAGGTCTGTGTAACTGTGCCACATGTCTGGGTAACAGTGCCACACCAAAGGCCTGTGTAACAGTGCCACAGCAAAGGTCTGTGTATCAGTGCCACAGCAAAGGTCTGTGTAACAGTGCCACATGTCTGGGTAACAGTGCCACACCAAAGGTCTGTGTAACAGTGCCACACCAAAGGCCTGTGTAACAGTGCCACAGCAAAGGTGTGTGTAACAGTGCCACAGCAAAGGTCTGTGTAACTGTGCCACATGTCTGGGTAACAGTGCCACACCAAAGGCCTGTGTAACAGTGCCACAGCAAAGGTCTGTGTATCAGTGCCACAGCAAAGGTCTGTGTAACAGTGCCACATGTCTGGGTAACAGTGCCACACCAAAGGTCTGTGTAACAGTGCCACACCAAAGGTCCGGTTAACAGTACCACACCTTTGGTGTGGCACTATTATTCAGCCTCACTGCACCTGTATCTACCTCACCCCTCCCAGCCTCCGTAACCAATCTCGCCTTTACCATTGTTTACCCTTCTCAACATCTCTCAGCCTCCGCCCTCCAGAGCTTTTGCTCTCTGTACCTAATCCACATTTATGCTAATTCAGCTGCTATTGAAAAAACAAAACAATTTTCTTCTTAACGACACTTCAGCAAAAGGGAGATCAAATCTACCACCGTCCTAAACAGATTGGAAGAGGATGTGGGACTGTTTATCTCAAACTATTTTTTCCGTGGCTTTCACCGTCTGCAGTATTAGTCTCTGTACTGAAATGATAAATCCACTGACTCGCAAATCGTCTCCACAGTCAAGAACTGAGAGTTCAAAGTACCTACATTACTGTGTGTTCAAAGTACGTACATTACAGTGTGTTCAAAGTACGTACATTACAGTGTGTTCAAAGTACGTACATTACAGTGTGTTCAAAGTACGTACATTACAGTATGTTCAAAGTACGTACGTTATTGTTTGTTCAAAGTACCTACATTACTTTGTGTTCAAAGTACGTACGTTATTGTGTGTTCAAAATACCTACATTGCAGTGTTCAAAGTGCCGACGTTACTTTTCGCGCATTCTCTGACTGTTGTAAAACGTCTTGTTTATCTTCAGAGGACGGGTTGGTATGCGTACAGAAGACATAAGGGATGCTGCGTCCATGTTTCTGTACACAACACCTCGCCTCACACCTGTGTGTTGTTGAATCAAAGTCTCAACACTGCTGCAAGCAGTGTTGAATTCATTAACGCATTACCTGGTTCCCTGTTCCCTTTACTGACCACACACCAGTGCAACTGGTGATGATTGACTTCTTGCTTTTTCATTATTATTATTATTATTATTATTATTATTATTATTATTATTATTATTATTATTATTATTATTGCTGCATTAATGGTGGAATTCTGAAGCCGTAAGAGTCTTACGGTTTGGAGGTCATTGGAGGCAATCGGATTCGATTCCAGGATAAGGAGGAAAGTTTAAATTCCTTAAATCAAGAGCCCTTGTCCCCATAATAGACATCCAGGCACCTTCCAGGAGAGATGTTTTCTTTTTCAGATGCTCCATCGCAGGGTGACATTAGTACATGTTATCGCTTATCGGCATCATTGGGGAGGACATACTACAGATGCTGGAGACAAAGACGTCATCTCAGCTATTGTGCATGTGATCACCCGTAATGTTTACCGAGACTAGCTGAGAGATGCGACTATTTCCCGACCTGCATTTACGCTTGCAACACTCCTCTCACTCTAATACAAAGGCTGAACTATAGGTAACCAGATTGGGATTGATCATTGAGGGTTGCAGACCCTGATATATGAGAAAGCAAGACAGGAACAGAAGTACACAGGTCAGTTACTGGTACACTGGTGGATATCACAGTGTTGTCACTGTGGTACACTGGTGGATATCACAATGTTATTACTAGTACACTGGTGGATATCACAGTGTTGTTACTGTGCTACACCTGTGGACATCACAGTATTGCTACTGTGCTACACTGGTGGACATCACAGTGTTGTTACTGTGGTACACTGGTGGACATCACAGTGTGATTACTGTGGTACACTGGTGGACATCACAGTGTTGTTACTGTGCTACACTGGTGGACATCACAGTATTGCTACTGTGCTACACTGGTGGACATCACAGTGTTGTTACTGTGGTACACTGGTGGACATCACAGTGTTGTTACTGTGCTACACTGGTGGACATCACAGTGTTGTTACTGTGGTACACTGGTGGACATCACAGTATTGCTACTGTGCTACACTGGTGGACATCACAGTGTTGTTACTGTGGTACACTGGTGGACATCACAGTGTTGTTACTGTGGTACACTGGTGGACATCACAGTGTTGTTACTGTGCTACACTGGTGGACATCACAGTGTTGTTACTGTGGTACACTGGTGGACATCACAGTGTTGTTACTGTGCTACACTGGTGGACATCACAGTGTTGTTACTGTGCTACACTGGTGGACATCACAGTGTTGTTACTGTGCTACACTGGTGGACATCACAGTGTTGTTACTGTGGTACACTGGTGGACATCACAGTGTTGTTACTGTGCTACACTGGTGGACATCACAGTGTTGTTACTGTGCTACACTGGTGGACATCACAGTGTTGTTACTGTGCTACACTGGTGGACATCACAGTGTTGTTACTGTGCTACACTGGTGGACATCGCAGTGTTGTTACTGTGCTACACTGGTGGACATCACATTGTTGTTACTGTGCTACACTGGTGGACATCACAGTGTTGTTACTGTGCTACACTGGTGGACATCAGTGTTGTTACTGTGCTACACTGGTGGACATCACAGTGTTGTTACTGTGCTACAATGGTGGACATCAGTGTTGTTACTGTGCTACACTGGTGGACATCACAGTGTTGTTACTGTGGTACACTGGTGGACATCACAGTGTTGTTACTGTGCTACAATGGTGGACATCAGTGTTGTTACTGTGCTACACTGGTGGTCATCACAGTGTTAACTGGTACACTGGTGGACATCGCAGTATTGTTACTGTGGTACACTGGTGGACATCAGCAGTCAACATGCCTCTGTACCATCGGGATAAAAGCTGTACAACTCTTGACAAAGAGTTCACAATACGGAGTCTTTCAGTAAACAGACTTACAGAGTCTAAAGCAAGAACCATCAGACATGTCTCTCAGCAAAACCTTTTCTCAGTTTCAGCTTAATAACGTCAGTTATTAAGCCTCTGACACGAGAATTAGTCAGCCTCTGCCACACCAGTCATTCAGCAATTGACACACCAGTCTGCCAGATGTCGTCTCGGCTATCTCCTAAGACATACTTCCCATAACCCCGTGCCCTCATTACCGCCAGTAAAGCTCTAATATATGCATAAATAAAGCACATGTGCAATGTGTGGAAAACTTTGGTTTAGAATTTTCGGTCACCAGGAAACTCCTGGTGAGCAAAACGTCTCCTAAATAATAGTTCTCTACACATTTGTCAGCTGTGGCTACCTCGTGGTATAAACACCACGACAGCCACCCAAGCAGACATCACGAACACCACTGTCATAAGCTTTATTTTAGCAGCCAACAGCTCCATCAAGTACTGTCTTACATTTGACAGTATCTTACGGAGGTCATAGATACACACACATACACAGTCACACTTTGTAACAGAAGAATCTCACAATTTCCTATAGCGCTGAATTTACCTTGACATCTTTCTTCCCTCTTGGCCTAAAGCCACGTTAGAATTGTAAGTCCCGGTCAACCTGCCAAATTGAAAGTCGCCCTCAACCTGCATCTTAGGATGACCGAAGACATCTCAATCAAACTTTGATCAACTTGCTGTAACTGCTCGACGAGTTTTAGAAACTTTGTGTGACTTGCGACATCGTAATGGACGCGATTGTAAACAACTCGCTGAAGGGAATGGTGTTACAACCCATAACATGGGATCGAACCCCATCTCCGTTTACACTTACAGTCTTAAGGGTTTCCAAACCTCTTCTCGCTTTGTGCCCGTCATCGTCATCTTACTGAAGCATAGGAGAAAAACAGATCTCTCCTTTTCCGTCCTACTGCCCTTGCTGACTACCTCTGCATGGTCATCGAACGGGTGATAAAAAGCTACAATTTTGAGAGTCAGGGAACGTATTTAATGGTGGGCAGTGCGCATTTCGCGCTCACTAGCGCACACTTGGTCATTTAATGGACTTTGAGCACTATATCCTTCAGGTATAAGGGGAATTACCAGTAGACCCCTACCCTGGATGCTTTCAAGAGAGAGCTGGACGGATATCTAAAGTCAGTACCCGATCAGCCGGGCTGTGGTTCGTACGTTGGACTACATGCGACCGGCAATAACAGCCTGGTTGATCAGGCCCTGATCCACCGGGAGGCCTGGTCAAGGACTGGGCCGCGGGGGCGTTGACCCCTGAAACACCCTCCAGGTAGTCCTTCAGCCGAAAATAGTGAGTTATTGCAGCGAGACATAAAGGCCTTTGAAGTGATACCGCGACCGGGGATACTAAACAGATGTTTACCTGGAGAGAGTTCCGGGGGTCAACGCCCCCGCGGCCCGGTCTGTGACCAGGCCTCCTTAGGTCAGTGTCCCAGGATGCGACCCACACCAGTCGACTAACACCCAGGTACCCATTTTACTGATGGGGAACATAGACAACAGGTTGAAAGAAACACGTCCAATGTTTCTACTCTGGCTGGGAATCGAACCCAGACCCTCGCCGTGTGAAGCGAGAGCGTTAACCACCAGGCCACCAGACTTGGACAAATGACTAGTCACACTAACACACAAAAATATACTGGTATATATACATACTCCATCATCTTCGTGTAACTAGTCAATGGTCCAAGTCGGACAGAAACGTCATCATAACTTTCTTTTTCCTACATGTGGGTTATTTGTGCTTTATTCCTTTAATAGTTATAATTGTCCATCTATTCTTACTGAAGTTGTCAGCCATCGGTGACCGGCCCAGCGTCAATGTCGTCGTTGTTGTTAATGGTGATCAGCACAGCAAGAATATTCCCATTATTATCCTTTGTTTATTTTACTGGGGGAAGGTTACTAAAGCCGTAAGGGTCATGCAGCGTCTCAAGGGACTGGGAGACAATCAGGTTCTTTTCGCTTCGTAAAGGAAGAGATCAGGTACAATTCCTTGGACCTTAACTCCTACTTTTACCTCCCTCTCACAAGCCATCAAGACTGGGAAGACGCAATAGACAGTAGACAGTTCTCCCCGGTAGACAGTCCTTCCCAGCAGATAGCCTTCCCAGCAGACAGTCCTTCCCAGCAGACAGTCCTTCCCAGAGGACAGTCCTTCCCAGCAGATAGCCTTCCCAGCAGACAGTCCTTCCCAGCAGATAGTCCTTCACAGCAGACAGCCCTTCCCAGCAGACAGTCCTTCCCAGCAGACAGTCCTTCCCAGAGGACAGTCCTTCCCAGCAGACAGTCCTTCCCAGCAGACAGTCCTTCCCAGCAGACAGTCCTTCCCAGCAGACAGTCCTTCGCAGAGGACAGTCCTTCCCAGCAGACAGCCCTTCCCAGCAGACAGCCCTTCCCAGCAGACAGTCCTTCCCAGCAGACAGTCCTTCCCAGTAGACAGTCCTTCCCAGCAGACAGTCCTTCCCAGCAGAATTCTTCACAGCAGACAGTCCTTCCCAGCAGACAGTCCTCGGTAGATAGCCTTGGTGCTTACTACCAAATCTTAATATCTCTTTCAATGTACTCCTATGCACTCGCATAGCCTCTCATATACTCCCATGCACTTCCATAGCCTCTCAGATACTCTCATGCACTCCCATAGCCTCTCATATACTCACATGCACTCCCATAGCCTCTCATATACTCCCATCCACCCCCACGCACTCCCACTCTCCACATGCATCGTCCACACTACAAACCTCAGGTCAGAATGACGCATCAAGAATGACTGGCCATCTAGACGCTGGATAATCCTCTCATGCTAGAAAAAGCACAGTATTGGATAAGCGTGTATAGAGAAGGGGGCTATCAGTGACACTACTGTATGATGTATGATGTATACACGACCTATGTGCTGAGGCCCTTAACGCTCTGCAGTTTATCTAAGATTCGCGAAGCTTTATTGATAAATCTGTACACAGAGCGAAACGTGGCTAGGTAAAGCTTTCAAGAGTGAAACGTGAATTGATAAGGTCACCACAGAAGGAAACGTGACATGATAAAGCTCTTCCTAGTGCGAAGCGCGACTTGAAAAAGCTCCACACAGAGCGAAATGTGGCAAACGTGGCTTGAGGAAACACTGTACAGAGCAAAACGTGACTTGATACAACTCTATAGAGGGCGAAACGTGACTTGAGAAAGCTCTACACAGAGCGAAACATGATAAAGCTCTACATAGAGCAAAAAGTGACTTAAATGTTTTATCCCCCCTTGGGAAAGCATGAGGACCTCAACTGGGAAGGTCGAGTGTCGAAACGTGCAACAAACTATGTTCGAAATGTACAACAACGTATACTTTTCTATTTTTATCTACACGAGGGTTTCTGACCTTCATGAATAAGGCAGTATATATATATATATATATATATATATATATATATATATATATATATATATATATATATATATATATATATATATATATATATATATATATTTATTTTTTTTTTTTTTTATTATCACACTGGCCGATTCCCACCAAGGCAGGGTGGCCCGAAAAAGAAAAACTTTCACCATCATTCACTCCATCACTGTCTTGCCAGAAGGGTGCTTTACACTACAGTTTTTAAACTGCAACATTAACACCCCTCCTTCAGAGTGCAGGCACTGTACTTCCCATCTCCAGGACTCAAGTCCGGCATGCCGGTTTCCCTGAATCCCTTCATAAATGTTACTTTGCTCACACTCCAACAGCACGTCAAGTATTAAAAACCATTTGTCTCCATTCACTCCTATCAAACACGCTCACGCATGCCTGCTGGAAGTCGAAGCCCCTCGCACACAAAACCTCCTTTACCCCCTCCCTCCAACCCTTCCTAGGCCGACCCCTACCCCGCCTTCCTTCCACTACAGACTGATACACTCTTGAAGTCATTCTGTTTCGCTCCATTCTCTCTACATGTCCGAACCACCTCAACAACCCCTCCTCAGCCCTCTGGACAACAGTTTTGGTAATCCCGCACCTCCTCCTAACTTCCAAACTACGAATTCTCTGCATTATATTCACACCACACATTGCCCTCAGACACGACATCTCCACTGCCTCCAGCCTTCTCCTCGCTGCAACATTCATCACCCACGCTTCACACCCATATAAGAGCGTTGGTAAAACTATACTCTCATACATTCCCCTCTTTGCCTCCAAGGACAAAGTTCTTTGTCTCCACAGACTCCTAAGTGCACCACTCACTCTTTTTCCCTCATCAATTCTATGATTCACCTCATCTTTCATAGACCCATCCGCTGACACGTCCACTCCCAAATATCTGAATACGTTCACCTCCTCCATACTCTCTCCCTCCAATCTGATATTCAATCTTTCATCACCTAATCTTTTTGTTATCCTCATAACCTTACTCTTTCCTGTATTCACCTTTAATTTTCTTCTTTTGCACACCCTACCAAATTCATCCACCAATCTCTGCAACTTCTCTTCAGAATCTCCCAAGAGCACAGTGTCATCAGCAAAGAGCAGCTGTGACAACTCCCACTTTGTGTGTGATTCTTTATCTTTTAACTCCACGCCTCTTGCCAAGACCCTCGCATTTACTTCTCTTACAACCCCATCTATAAATATATTAAACAACCACGGTGACATCACACATCCTTGTCTAAGGCCTACTTTTACTGGGAAAAAATTTCCCTCTTTCCTACATACTCTAACTTGAGCCTCACTATCCTCGTAAAAACTCTTCACTGCTTTCAGTAACCTACCTCCTACACCATACACTTGCAACATCTGCCACATTGCCCCCCTATCCACCCTGTCATACGCCTTTTCCAAATCCATAAATGCCACAAAGACCTCTTTAGCCTTATCTAAATACTGTTCACTTATATGTTTCACTGTAAACACCTGGTCCACACACCCCCTACCTTTCCTAAAGCCTCCTTGTTCATCTGCTATCCTATTCTCCGTCTTACTCTTAATTCTTTCAATTATAACTCTACCATACACTTTACCAGGTACACTCAACAGACTTATCCCCCTATAATTTTTGCACTCTCTTTTGTCCCCTTTGCCTTTATACAAAGGAACTATGCATGCTCTCTGCCAATCCCTAGGTACCTTACCCTCTTCCATACATTTATTAAATAATTGCACCAACCACTCCAAAACTATATCCCCACCTGCTTTTAACATTTCTATCTTTATCCCATCAATCCCGGCTGCCTAACCCCCTTTCATTTTACCTACTGCCTCACGAACTTCCCCCACACTCACAACTGGCTCCTCCTCACTCCTACAAGATGTTATTCCTCCTTGCCCTATACACGAAATCACAGCTTCCCTATCTTCATCAACATTTAACAATTCCTCAAAATATTCCCTCCATCTTCCCAATACCTCTAACTCTCCATTTAATAACTCTCCTCTCCTATTTTTAACTGACAAATCCATTTGTTCTCTAGGCTTTCTTAACTTGTTAATCTCACTCCAAAACTTTTTCTTATTTTCAACAAAATTTGTTGATAACATCTCACCCACTCTCTCATTTGCTCTCTTTTTACATTGCTTCACCACTCTCTTAACTTCTCTCTTTTTCTCCATATACTCTTCCCTCCTTGCATCACTTCTACTTTGTAAAAACTTCTCATATGCTAACTTTTTCTCCCTTACTACTCTCTTTACATCATCATTCCACCAATCGCTCCTCTTCCCTCCTGCACCCACTTTCCTGTAACCACAAACTTCTGCTGAACACTCTAACACTACATTTTTAAACCTACCCCATACCTCTTCGACCCCATTGCCTATGCTCTCATTAGCCCATCTATCCTCCAATAGCTGTTTATATCTTACCCTAACTGCCTCCTCTTTTAGTTTATAAACCTTCACCTCTCTCTTCCCTGATGCTTCTATTCTCCTTGTATCCCATCTACCTTTTACTCTCAGTGTAGCTACAACTAGAAAGTGATCTGATATATCTGTGGCCCCTCTATAAACATGTACATCCTGAAGTCTACTCAACAGTCTTTTATCTACCAATACATAATCCAACAAACTACTGTTATTTCGCCCTACATCATATCTTGTATACTTATTTATCCTCTTTTTCTTAAAATATGTATTACCTATAACTAAACCCCTTTCTATACAAAGTTCAATCAAAGGGCTCCCATTATCATTTACACCTGGCACCCCAAACTTACCTACCACACCCTCTCTAAAAGTTTCTCCTACTTTAGCATTCAAGTCCCCTACCACAATTACTCTCTCACTTGGTTCAAAGGCTCCTATACATTCACTTAACATCTCCCAAAATCTCTCTCTCTCCTCTGCATTCCTCTCTTCTCCAGGTGCATACACGCTTATTATGACCCACTTCTCGCATCCAACCTTTACTTTAATCCACATAATTCTTGAATTTACACATTCATATTCTCTTTTCTCCTTCCATAACTGATCATTTAACATTACTGCTACCCCTTCCTTTGCTCTAACTCTCTCAGATACTCCAGATTTAATCCGATTTATTTCCCCCCACTGAAACTCTCCTAACCCCTTCAGCTTTGTTTCGCTTAGGGCCAGGACATCCAACTTCTTTTCATTCATAACATCAGCAATCATCTGTTTCTTGTCATCCGCACTACATCCACGCACATTTAAGCAACCCAGTTTTATAAAATTTTTCTTCTTCTCTTTTTTAGTAATTGTATACAGGAGAAGGGGTTACTAGCCCATTGCTCCCGGCATTTTAGTCGCCTCATACGACACGCATGGCTTACGGAGGAAAGATTCTTTTCCACTTCCCCATGGACAATAGAAGAAATAAAAAAGAACAAGAGCTATTTAGAAAAAGGAGAAAAACCTAGATGTATGTATATATATATATGCATGTGCGTGTCTGTGAAGTGTGACCAAAGTGTAAGTAGGAGTAGCAAGATATCCCTGTTATCTTAGCGTGTTTATGAGACAGAAAAAGAAAACCAGCAATCCTACCATCATGCAAAACAGTTACAGGTTTTTGTTTCACAGTCATCTGGCAGGACGGTAGTACTTCCCTGGGTGGTTGCTGTCTACCAACCTACTACCTAATATATATATATATATATATATTTATATATATATATATATATATATATATATATATATATATATATATATATATGAAAAATTATATACTCTTTCAGAGTGCAGGCACTGTACTTCCCACCTCCAGGACCGTAACATCACCTCTCCTTCAGGGTGCAGGCACTGTACCTCCCACCTCCAGGACCGTAACATCACCTCTCCTTCAGGGTGCAGGCACTGTACTTCCCACCTCCAGGACCGTAACATCACCTCTCCTTCAGGGTGCAGGCACTGTACCTCCCACCTCCAGGACCGTAACATCACCTCTCCTTCAGGGTGCAGGCACTGTACTTCCCACCTCCAGGACCGTAACATCACCTCTCCTTCAGGGTGCAGGCACTGTACTTCCCACCTCCAGGACCGTAACATCACCTCTCCTTCAGGGTGCAGGCACTGTACTTCCCACCTCCAGGACCGTAACATCACCTCTCCTTCAGGGTGCAGGCACTGTACTTCCCACCTCCAGGACCGTAACATCACCTCTCCTTCAGGGTGCAGGCACTGTACTTCCCACCTCCAGGACCGTAACATCACCTCTCCTTCAGGGTGCAGGCACTGTACTTCCCACCTCCAGGACCGTAACATCACCTCTCCTTCAGGGTGCAGGCACTGTACTTCCCACCTCCAGGACCGTAACATCACCTCTCCTTCAGGGTGCAGGCGCTGTACCTCCCACCTCCAGGACCGTAACATCACCTCTCCTTCAGGGTGCAGGCGCTGTACCTCCCACCTCCAGGACCGTAACATCACCTCTCCTTCAGGGTGCAGGCACTGTACCTCCCACCTCCAGGACCGTAACATCACCTCTCCTTCAGGGTGCAGGCACTGTACCTCCCACCTCCAGGACCGTAACATCACCTCTCCTTCAGGGTGCAGGCGCTGTACCTCCCACCTCCAGGACCGTAACATCACCTCTCCTTCAGGGTGCAGGCACTGTACCTCCCACCTCCAGGACCGTAACATCACCTCTCCTTCAGGGTGCAGGCACTGTACTTCCCACCTCCAGGACCGTAACATCACCTCTCCTTCAGGGTGCAGGCACTGTACTTCCCACCTCCAGGACCGTAACATCACCTCTCCTTCAGGGTGCAGGCACTGTACCTCCCACCTCCAGGACCGTAACATCACCTCTCCTTCAGGGTGCAGGCACTGTACTTCCCACCTCCAGGACCGTAACATCACCTCTCCTTCAGGGTGCAGGCGCTGTACCTCCCACCTCCAGGACCGTAACATCACCTCTCCTTCAGGGTGCAGGCACTGTACCTCCCACCTCCAGGACCGTAACATCACCTCTCCTTCAGGGTGCAGGCACTGTACTTCCCACCTCCAGGACCGTAACATCACCTCTCCTTCAGGGTGCAGGCACTGTACCTCCCACCTCCAGGACCGTAACATCACCTCTCCTTCAGGGTGCAGGCACTGTACTTCCCACCTCCAGGACCGTAACATCACCTCTCCTTCAGGGTGCAGGCACTGTACTTCCCACCTCCAGGACCGTAACATCACCTCTCCTTCAGGGTGCAGGCGCTGTACTTCCCACCTCCAGGACCGTAACATCACCTCTCCTTCAGGGTGCAGGCACTGTACTTCCCACCTCCAGGACCGTAACATCACCTCTCCTTCAGGGTGCAGGCACTGTACTTCCCACCTCCAGGACCGTAACATCACCTCTCCTTCAGGGTGCAGGCGCTGTACCTCCCACCTCCAGGACCGTAACATCACCTCTCCTTCAGGGTGCAGGCACTGTACTTCCCACCTCCAGGACCGTAACATCACCTCTCCTTCAGGGTGCAGGCACTGTACTTCCCACCTCCAGGACCGTAACATCACCTCTCCTTCAGGGTGCAGGCACTGTACTTCCCACCTCCAGGACCGTAACATCACCTCTCCTTCAGGGTGCAGGCACTGTACTTCCCACCTCCAGGACCGTAACATCACCTCTCCTTCAGGGTGCAGGCACTGTACTTCCCACCTCCAGGACCGTAACATCACCTCTCCTTCAGGGTGCAGGCACTGTACCTCCCACCTCCAGGACCGTAACATCACCTCTCCTTCAGGGTGCAGGCACTGTACTTCCCACCTCCAGGACCGTAACATCACCTCTCCTTCAGGGTGCAGGCGCTGTACCTCCCACCTCCAGGACCGTAACATCACCTCTCCTTCAGGGTGCAGGCACTGTACCTCCCACCTCCAGGACCGTAACATCACCTCTCCTTCAGGGTGCAGGCACTGTACTTCCCACCTCCAGGACCGTAACATCACCTCTCCTTCAGGGTGCAGGCACTGTACCTCCCACCTCCAGGACCGTAACATCACCTCTCCTTCAGGGTGCAGGCACTGTACTTCCCACCTCCAGGACCGTAACATCACCTCTCCTTCAGGGTGCAGGCACTGTACTTCCCACTTCCAGGACCGTAACATCACCTCTCCTTCAGGGTGCAGGCGCTGTACTTCCCACCTCCAGGACCGTAACATCACCTCTCCTTCAGGGTGCAGGCACTGTACTTCCCACCTCCAGGACCGTAACATCACCTCTCCTTCAGGGTGCAGGCACTGTACTTCCCACCTCCAGGACCGTAACATCACCTCTCCTTCAGGGTGCAGGCGCTGTACCTCCCACCTCCAGGACCGTAACATCACCTCTCCTTCAGGGTGCAGGCACTGTACTTCCCACCTCCAGGACCGTAACATCACCTCTCCTTCAGGGTGCAGGCACTGTACTTCCCACCTCCAGGACCGTAACATCACCTCTCCTTCAGGGTGCAGGCACTGTACTTCCCACCTCCAGGACCGTAACATCACCTCTCCTTCAGGGTGCAGGCACTGTACTTCCCACCTCCAGGACCGTAACATCACCTCTCCTTCAGGGTGCAGGCACTGTACTTCCCACCTCCAGGACCGTAACATCACCTCTCCTTCAGGGTGCAGGCACTGTACCTCCCACCTCCAGGACCGTAACATCACCTCTCCTTCAGGGTGCAGGCACTGTACTTCCCACCTCCAGGACCGTAACATCACCTCTCCTTCAGGGTGCAGGCACTGTACTTCCCACCTCCAGGACCGTAACATCACCTCTCCTTCAGGGTGCAGGCACTGTACTTCCCACCTCCAGGACCGTAACATCACCTCTCCTTCAGGGTGCAGGCACTGTACTTCCCACCTCCAGGACCGTAACATCACCTCTCCTTCAGGGTGCAGGCACTGTACTTCCCACCTCCAGGACCGTAACATCACCTCTCCTTCAGGGTGCAGGCACTGTACCTCCCACCTCCAGGACCGTAACATCACCTCTCCTTCAGGGTGCAGGCACTGTACTTCCCACCTCCAGGACCGTAACATCACCTCTCCTTCAGGGTGCAGGCACTGTACCTCCCACCTCCAGGACCGTAACATCACCTCTCCTTCAGGGTGCAGGCACTGTACTTCCCACCTCCAGGACCGTAACATCACCTCTCCTTCAGGGTGCAGGCGCTGTACCTCCCACCTCCAGGACCGTAACATCACCTCTCCTTCAGGGTGCAGGCACTGTACTTCCCACCTCCAGGACCGTAACATCACCTCTCCTTCAGGGTGCAGGCGCTGTACCTCCCACCTCCAGGACCGTAACATCACCTCTCCTTCAGGGTGCAGGCACTGTACTTCCCACCTCCAGGACCGTAACATCACCTCTCCTTCAGGGTGCAGGCACTGTACTTCCCACCTCCAGGACCGTAACATCACCTCTCCTTCAGGGTGCAGGCACTGTACTTCCCACCTCCAGGACCGTAACATCACCTCTCCTTCAGGGTGCAGGCACTGTACTTCCCACCTCCAGGACCGTAACATCACCTCTCCTTCAGGGTGCAGGCACTGTACTTCCCACCTCCAGGACCGTAACATCACCTCTCCTTCAGGGTGCAGGCGCTGTACCTCCCACCTCCAGGACCGTAACATCACCTCTCCTTCAGGGTGCAGGCACTGTACCTCCCACCTCCAGGACCGTAACATCACCTCTCCTTCAGGGTGCAGGCGCTGTACCTCCCACCTCCAGGACCGTAACATCACCTCTCCTTCAGGGTGCAGGCGCTGTACCTCCCACCTCCAGGACCGTAACATCACCTCTCCTTCAGGGTGCAGGCACTGTACCTCCCACCTCCAGGACCGTAACATCACCTCTCCTTCAGGGTGCAGGCGCTGTACCTCCCACCTCCAGGACCGTAACATCACCTCTCCTTCAGGGTGCAGGCGCTGTACCTCCCACCTCCAGGACCGTAACATCACCTCTCCTTCAGGGTGCAGGCGCTGTACCTCCCACCTCCAGGACCGTAACATCACCTCTCCTTCAGGGTGCAGGCGCTGTACCTCCCACCTCCAGGACCGTAACATCACCTCTCCTTCAGGGTGCAGGCGCTGTACCTCCCACCTCCAGGACCGTAACATCACCTCTCCTTCAGGGTGCAGGCGCTGTACCTCCCACCTCCAGGACCGTAACATCACCTCTCCTTCAGGGTGCAGGCGCTGTACCTCCCACCTCCAGGACCGTAACATCACCTCTCCTTCAGGGTGCAGGCACTGTACCTCCCACCTCCAGGACCGTAACATCACCTCTCCTTCAGGGTGCAGGCGCTGTACCTCCCACCTCCAGGACCGTAACATCACCTCTCCTTCAGGGTGCAGGCGCTGTACCTCCCACCTCCAGGACCGTAACATCACCTCTCCTTCAGGGTGCAGGCGCTGTACCTCCCACCTCCAGGACCGTAACATCACCTCTCCTTCAGGGTGCAGGCGCTGTACCTCCCACCTCCAGGACCGTAACATCACCTCTCCTTCAGGGTGCAGGCGCTGTACCTCCCACCTCCAGGACCGTAACATCACCTCTCCTTCAGGGTGCAGGCGCTGTACCTCCCACCTCCAGGACCGTAACATCACCTCTCCTTCAGGGTGCAGGCGCTGTACCTCCCACCTCCAGGACCGTAACATCACCTCTCCTTCAGGGTGCAGGCACTGTACCTCCCACCTCCAGGACCGTAACATCACCTCTCCTTCAGGGTGCAGGCGCTGTACCTCCCACCTCCAGGACCGTAACATCACCTCTCCTTCAGGGTGCAGGCACTGTACCTCCCACCTCCAGGACCGTAACATCACCTCTCCTTCAGGGTGCAGGCGCTGTACCTCCCACCTCCAGGACCGTAACATCACCTCTCCTTCAGGGTGCAGGCACTGTACTTCCCACCTCCAGGACCGTAACATCACCTCTCCTTCAGGGTGCAGGCGCTGTACCTCCCACCTCCAGGACCGTAACATCACCTCTCCTTCAGGGTGCAGGCACTGTACCTCCCACCTCCAGGACCGTAACATCACCTCTCCTTCAGGGTGCAGGCGCTGTACCTCCCACCTCCAGGACCGTAACATCACCTCTCCTTCAGGGTGCAGGCACTGTACCTCCCACCTCCAGGACCGTAACATCACCTCTCCTTCAGGGTGCAGGCGCTGTACCTCCCACCTCCAGGACCGTAACATCACCTCTCCTTCAGGGTGCAGGCGCTGTACCTCCCACCTCCAGGACCGTAACATCACCTCTCCTTCAGGGTGCAGGCGCTGTACCTCCCACCTCCAGGACCGTAACATCACCTCTCCTTCAGGGTGCAGGCACTGTACCTCCCACCTCCAGGACCGTAACATCACCTCTCCTTCAGGGTGCAGGCGCTGTACCTCCCACCTCCAGGACCGTAACATCACCTCTCCTTCAGGGTGCAGGCGCTGTACCTCCCACCTCCAGGACCGTAACATCACCTCTCCTTCAGGGTGCAGGCGCTGTACCTCCCACCTCCAGGACCGTAACATCACCTCTCCTTCAGGGTGCAGGCGCTGTACCTCCCACCTCCAGGACCGTAACATCACCTCTCCTTCAGGGTGCAGGCGCTGTACCTCCCACCTCCAGGACCGTAACATCACCTCTCCTTCAGGGTGCAGGCGCTGTACCTCCCACCTCCAGGACCGTAACATCACCTCTCCTTCAGGGTGCAGGCGCTGTACCTCCCACCTCCAGGACCGTAACATCACCTCTCCTTCAGGGTGCAGGCGCTGTACCTCCCACCTCCAGGACCGTAACATCACCTCTCCTTCAGGGTGCAGGCGCTGTACCTCCCACCTCCAGGACCGTAACATCACCTCTCCTTCAGGGTGCAGGCGCTGTACCTCCCACCTCCAGGACCGTAACATCACCTCTCCTTCAGGGTGCAGGCGCTGTACTTCCCACCTCCAGGACCGTAACATCACCTCTCCTTCAGGGTGCAGGCACTGTACCTCCCACCTCCAGGACCGTAACATCACCTCTCCTTCAGGGTGCAGGCGCTGTACCTCCCACCTCCAGGACCGTAACATCACCTCTCCTTCAGGGTGCAGGCACTGTACCTCCCACCTCCAGGACCGTAACATCACCTCTCCTTCAGGGTGCAGGCGCTGTACCTCCCACCTCCAGGACCGTAACATCACCTCTCCTTCAGGGTGCAGGCGCTGTACCTCCCACCTCCAGGACCGTAACATCACCTCTCCTTCAGGGTGCAGGCGCTGTACCTCCCACCTCCAGGACCGTAACATCACCTCTCCTTCAGGGTGCAGGCGCTGTACCTCCCACCTCCAGGACCGTAACATCACCTCTCCTTCAGGGTGCAGGCGCTGTACCTCCCACCTCCAGGACCGTAACATCACCTCTCCTTCAGGGTGCAGGCGCTGTACCTCCCACCTCCAGGACCGTAACATCACCTCTCCTTCAGGGTGCAGGCGCTGTACCTCCCACCTCCAGGACCGTAACATCACCTCTCCTTCAGGGTGCAGGCACTGTACCTCCCACCTCCAGGACCGTAACATCACCTCTCCTTCAGGGTGCAGGCGCTGTACCTCCCACCTCCAGGACCGTAACATCACCTCTCCTTCAGGGTGCAGGCACTGTACCTCCCACCTCCAGGACCGTAACATCACCTCTCCTTCAGGGTGCAGGCGCTGTACCTTCCCACCTCCAGGACCGTAACATCACCTCTCCTTCAGGGTGCAGGCGCTGTACCTCCCACCTCCAGGACCGTAACATCACCTCTCCTTCAGGGTGCAGGCACTGTACCTCCCACCTCCAGGACCGTAACATCACCTCTCCTTCAGGGTGCAGGCGCTGTACCTCCCACCTCCAGGACCGTAACATCACCTCTCCTTCAGGGTGCAGGCGCTGTACCTCCCACCTCCAGGACCGTAACATCACCTCTCCTTCAGGGTGCAGGCGCTGTACCTCCCACCTCCAGGACCGTAACATCACCTCTCCTTCAGGGTGCAGGCGCTGTACCTCCCACCTCCAGGACCGTAACATCACCTCTCCTTCAGGGTGCAGGCACTGTACCTCCCACCTCCAGGACCGTAACATCACCTCTCCTTCAGGGTGCAGGCACTGTACCTCCCACCTCCAGGACCGTAACATCACCTCTCCTTCAGGGTGCAGGCGCTGTACCTCCCACCTCCAGGACCGTAACATCACCTCTCCTTCAGGGTGCAGGCACTGTACCTCCCACCTCCAGGACCGTAACATCACCTCTCCTTCAGGGTGCAGGCACTGTACCTCCCACCTCCAGGACCGTAACATCACCTCTCCTTCAGGGTGCAGGCACTGTACTTCCCACCTCCAGGACCGTAACATCACCTCTCCTTCAGGGTGCAGGCACTGTACCTCCCACCTCCAGGACCGTAACATCACCTCTCCTTCAGGGTGCAGGCACTGTACCTCCCACCTCCAGGACCGTAACATCACCTCTCCTTCAGGGTGCAGGCGCTGTACCTCCCACCTCCAGGACCGTAACATCACCTCTCCTTCAGGGTGCAGGCACTGTACCTCCCACCTCCAGGACCGTAACATCACCTCTCCTTCAGGGTGCAGGCACTGTACTCCCACCTCCCACCTCCAGGACCGTAACATCACCTCTCCTTCAGGGTGCAGGCACTGTACTTCCCACCTCCAGGACCGTAACATCACCTCTCCTTCAGGGTGCAGGCACTGTACCTCCCACCTCCAGGACCGTAACATCACCTCTCCTTCAGGGTGCAGGCACTGTACCTCCCACCTCCAGGACCGTAACATCACCTCTCCTTCAGGGTGCAGGCACTGTACCTCCCACCTCCAGGACCGTAACATCACCTCTCCTTCAGGGTGCAGGCACTGTACTTCCCACCTCCAGGACCGTAACATCACCTCTCCTTCAGGGTGCAGGCACTGTACTTCCCACCTCCAGGACCGTAACATCACCTCTCCTTCAGGGTGCAGGCACTGTACCTCCCACCTCCAGGACCGTAACATCACCTCTCCTTCAGGGTGCAGGCACTGTACCTCCCACCTCCAGGACCGTAACATCACCTCTCCTTCAGGGTGCAGGCACTGTACCTCCCACCTCCAGGACCGTAACATCACCTCTCCTTCAGGGTGCAGGCACTGTACTTCCCACCTCCAGGACCGTAACATCACCTCTCCTTCAGGGTGCAGGCGCTGTACCTCCCACCTCCAGGACCGTAACATCACCTCTCCTTCAGGGTGCAGGCGCTGTACCTCCCACCTCCAGGACCGTAACATCACCTCTCCTTCAGGGTGCAGGCACTGTACCTCCCACCTCCAGGACCGTAACATCACCTCTCCTTCAGGGTGCAGGCACTGTACTTCCCACCTCCAGGACCGTAACATCACCTCTCCTTCAGGGTGCAGGCACTGTACTTCCCACCTCCAGGACCGTAACATCACCTCTCCTTCAGGGTGCAGGCACTGTACTTCCCACCTCCAGGACCGTAACATCACCTCTCCTTCAGGGTGCAGGCACTGTACTTCCCACCTCCAGGACCGTAACATCACCTCTCCTTCAGGGTGCAGGCACTGTACTTCCCACCTCCAGGACCGTAACATCACCTCTCCTTCAGGGTGCAGGCACTGTACTTCCCACCTCCAGGACCGTAACATCACCTCTCCTTCAGGGTGCAGGCACTGTACTTCCCACCTCCAGGACCGTAACATCACCTCTCCTTCAGGGTGCAGGCACTGTACTTCCCACCTCCAGGACCGTAACATCACCTCTCCTTCAGGGTGCAGGCACTGTACTTCCCACCTCCAGGACCGTAACATCACCTCTCCTTCAGGGTGCAGGCACTGTACTTCCCACCTCCAGGACCGTAACATCACCTCTCCTTCAGGGTGCAGGCACTGTACTTCCCACCTCCAGGACCGTAACATCACCTCTCCTTCAGGGTGCAGGCACTGTACTTCCCACCTCCAGGACCGTAACATCACCTCTCCTTCAGGGTGCAGGCACTGTACTTCCCACCTCCAGGACCGTAACATCACCTCTCCTTCAGGGTGCAGGCACTGTACTTCCCACCTCCAGGACCGTAACATCACCTCTCCTTCAGGGTGCAGGCACTGTACTTCCCACCTCCAGGACCGTAACATCACCTCTCCTTCAGGGTGCAGGCACTGTACTTCCCACCTCCAGGACCGTAACATCACCTCTCCTTCAGGGTGCAGGCACTGTACTTCCCACCTCCAGGACCGTAACATCACCTCTCCTTCAGGGTGCAGGCGCTGTACTTCCCACCTCCAGGACCGTAACATCACCTCTCCTTCAGGGTGCAGGCGCTGTACTTCCCACCTCCAGGACCGTAACATCACCTCTCCTTCAGGGTGCAGGCGCTGTACCTCCCACCTCCAGGACCGTAACATCACCTCTCCTTCAGGGTGCAGGCGCTGTACTTCCCACCTCCAGGACCGTAACATCACCTCTCCTTCAGGGTGCAGGCACTGTACTTCCCACCTCCAGGACCGTAACATCACCTCTCCTTCAGGGTGCAGGCACTGTACTTCCCACCTCCAGGACCGTAACATCACCTCTCCTTCAGGGTGCAGGCACTGTACTTCCCACCTCCAGGACCGTAACATCACCTCTCCTTCAGGGTGCAGGCACTGTACTTCCCACCTCCAGGACCGTAACATCACCTCTCCTTCAGGGTGCAGGCACTGTACTTCCCACCTCCAGGACCGTAACATCACCTCTCCTTCAGGGTGCAGGCACTGTACTTCCCACCTCCAGGACCGTAACATCACCTCTCCTTCAGGGTGCAGGCACTGTACTTCCCACCTCCAGGACCGTAACATCACCTCTCCTTCAGGGTGCACGCGCTGTACCTCCCACCTCCAGGACCGTAACATCACCTCTCCTTCAGGGTGCACACGCTGTACCTCCCACCTCCAGGACCGTAACATCACCTCTCCTTCAGGGTGCAGGCACTGTACCTCCCACCTCCAGGACCGTAACATCACCTCTCCTTCAGGGTGCAGGCACTGTACCTCCCACCTCCAGGACCGTAACATCACCTCTCCTTCAGGGTGCAGGCGCTGTACTTCCCACCTCCAGGACCGTAACATCACCTCTCCTTCAGAGTGCAGGCGCTGTACTTCCCACCTCCAGGACCGTAACATCACCTCTCCTTCAGGGTGCAGGCACTGTACCTCCCACCTCCAGGACCGTAACATCACCTCTCCTTCAGGGTGCAGGCACTGTACCTCCCACCTCCAGGACCGTAACATCACCTCTCCTTCAGGGTGCAGGCACTGTACTTCCCACCTCCAGGACCGTAACATCACCTCTCCTTCAGGGTGCAGGCACTGTACTTCCCACCTCCAGGACCGTAACATCACCTCTCCTTCAGGGTGCAGGCACTGTACTTCCCACCTCCAGGACCGTAACATCACCTCTCCTTCAGGGTGCAGGCACTGTACTTCCCACCTCCAGGACCGTAACATCACCTCTCCTTCAGGGTGCAGGCACTGTACTTCCCACCTCCAGGACCGTAACATCACCTCTCCTTCAGGGTGCAGGCGCTGTACTTCCCACCTCCAGGACCGTAACATCACCTCTCCTTCAGGGTGCAGGCACTGTACTTCCCACCTCCAGGACCGTAACATCACCTCTCCTTCAGGGTGCAGGCACTGTACTTCCCACCTCCAGGACCGTAACATCACCTCTCCTTCAGGGTGCAGGCACTGTACTTCCCACCTCCAGGACCGTAACATCACCTCTCCTTCAGGGTGCACGCGCTGTACCTCCCACCTCCAGGACCGTAACATCACCTCTCCTTCAGGGTGCAGGCACTGTACTTCCCACCTCCAGGACCGTAACATCACCTCTCCTTCAGGGTGCAGGCACTGTACTTCCCACCTCCAGGACCGTAACATCACCTCTCCTTCAGGGTGCACGCGCTGTACCTCCCACCTCCAGGACCGTAACATCACCTCTCCTTCAGGGTGCAGGCACTGTACTTCCCACCTCCAGGACCGTAACATCACCTCTCCTTCAGGGTGCAGGCACTGTACTTCCCACCTCCAGGACCGTAACATCACCTCTCCTTCAGGGTGCAGGCACTGTACTTCCCACCTCCAGGACCGTAACATCACCTCTCCTTCAGGGTGCAGGCACTGTACTTCCCACCTCCAGGACCGTAACATCACCTCTCCTTCAGGGTGCAGGCACTGTACTTCCCACCTCCAGGACCGTAACATCACCTCTCCTTCAGGGTGCAGGCACTGTACTTCCCACCTCCAGGACCGTAACATCACCTCTCCTTCAGGGTGCAGGCACTGTACTTCCCACCTCCAGGACCGTAACATCACCTCTCCTTCAGGGTGCAGGCACTGTACTTCCCACCTCCAGGACCGTAACATCACCTCTCCTTCAGGGTGCAGGCACTGTACTTCCCACCTCCAGGACCGTAACATCACCTCTCCTTCAGGGTGCAGGCACTGTACTTCCCACCTCCAGGACCGTAACATCACCTCTCCTTCAGGGTGCAGGCACTGTACTTCCCACCTCCAGGACCGTAACATCACCTCTCCTTCAGGGTGCAGGCACTGTACTTCCCACCTCCAGGACCGTAACATCACCTCTCCTTCAGGGTGCAGGCGCTGTACCTCCCACCTCCAGGACCGTAACATCACCTCTCCTTCAGGGTGCAGGCGCTGTACCTCCCACCTCCAGGACCGTAACATCACCTCTCCTTCAGGGTGCAGGCACTGTACCTCCCACCTCCAGGACCGTAACATCACCTCTCCTTCAGAGTGCAGGCGCTGTTCCTCCCACCTCCAGGACCGTAACATCACCTCTCCTTCAGGGTGCAGGCGCTGTACCTCCCACCTCCAGGACCGTAACATCACCTCTCCTTCAGGGTGCAGGCGCTGTACCTCCCACCTCCAGGACCGTAACATCACCTCTACTTCAGGGTGCAGGCGCTGTACCTCCCACCTCCAGGACCGTAACATCACCTCTCCTTCAGAGTGCAGGCGCTGTACCTCCCACCTCCAGGACCGTAACATCACCTCTCCTTCAGGGTGCAGGCGCTGTACCTCCCACCTCCAGGACCGTAACATCACCTCTCCTTCAGGGTGTAGGCGCTGTACCTCCCACCTCCAGGACCGTAACATCACCTCTCCTTCAGGGTGCAGGCGCTGTACCTCCCACCTCCAGGACCGTAACATCACCTCTCCTTCAGGGTGCAGGCGCTGTACCTCCCACCTCCAGGACCGTAACATCCTCTCCTCTCCTTCAGAGTGCACGCGCTGTACCTCCCACCTCCAGGACCGTAACATCACCTCTCCTTCAGGGTGCAGGCGCTGTACCTCCCACCTCCAGGACCGTAACATCACCTCTCCTTCAGGGTGCAGGCGCTGTACCTCCCACCTCCAGGACCGTAACATCACCTCTCCTTCAGGGTGTAGGCGCTGTACCTCCCACCTCCAGGACCGTAACATCACCTCTCCTTCAGGGTGCAGGCACTGTACTTCCCACCTCCAGGACTGTAACATCCTCTCCTCTCCTTCAGAGTGCACGCGCTGTACCTCCCACCTCCAGGACCGTAACATCACCTCTCCTTCAGGGTGCAGGCACTGTACTTCCCACCTCCAGGTCTGTAATATCTCACCCCTCCTTCAAAGTGCAGGCACTGTACTTCCCACCTCCAGGTCTGTAATATCTCACCCCTCCTTCAAAGTGCAGGCACTGTACTTCCCACCTCCAGGTCTGTAATATCTCACCCCTCCTTCAGAGTACAGGCGCTGTACCTCCCACCTCCAGGACCGTAACATCACCTCTCCTTCAGGGTGCAGGCACTGTACTTCCCACCTCCAGGACTCAAGTCCGGCTAACTGGTTTTCCCTGAATCATTTCATAAATGTTATCTTACTAGCACTCCAACAGCACCTTAAATCATAAAAATATCATTAGCCTCCACCTACATAATGAGAAACAGAAAACATACACTGCTCTATCACACAGAGACACAGCAGTAATGTAAACACAGCATACGGTCATACACCTTGATGTAGATTAATACATTAAGAATGAATATGCATCAGGAGCGGCATACAGTGCAAACCATCAGTGCATCACAAGACAGTGTAAGACAAAGCGAGGTGCAAATGTTGACCATGTTTAAAAGGTTGGGGCTCTGAGAGGTTGACAACAAAGTGTGGCAGATGAAATCGACCACTGGTCCGCATACTGGTCCATTTACTGGTCCACTTATTGGTCCCTTTACTCGTCCACTTATTGACCCACTTACTGGTCCACTGGTGAACCTACTGGTCCACTTACTGATACAACACAAACTGCCAGACCAACATGCGCTGTTGTTCTGGCCTTAGTTCCCTTCTTACAGTGTTATTATGGGTGGGGAGTCGAGGATGACTCAAGTCCCCTCTCAGGAAATTATCAGTAGCTCTAATTCCTACAGAAAGAAGAACCCTTCACCGGTATCAAACCCTCACATCAAAGGACGGGAAGACGATATTTTAGGAAAAACTGAAAGTAATACAGTGACTCCATGTTCAAGGGACGTGTTATCATGAATTTTAATTTACCCCAAGCACGCTTTGTTTACATTTCTCAAGCCAGAGGTATACTCCTTAGGTAAACCACGAGGGGAGATACACTCCAGGAAGAGTGAGTGGGTGGGAGGGATGTCGTAAATCCCAGGACGTTGGTTAGACTCCACTCATGAAGGACGAGCTGCGATCATGAAGCTGTGTGTTGTTGTTGTTTTACGGGGGGGGGATGGCTACATCAGCAGTCTGCTGCTACCCTGCTCAATATTGTAGACTCATGGTGGGATCAATATTGTAGATGCATGGTGGGATCAATATTGTAGATGCATGGTGGGATCAATATTGCAGATGCATGGTGGGATCAATATTGCAGATGCATGGTGGAATCAATATTGTAGATGCATGGTGGGATCAATATTGCAGATGCATGGTGGGATCAATATTGCAGATGCATGGTGGGATCAATATTGCAGATGCATGGTGGGATCAATATTGTAGATGCATGGTGGGATCAATATTGTAGATGCATGGTGGGATCAATATTGTAGATGCATGGTGGGATCAATATTGCAGATGCATGGTGGGATCAATATTGTAGATGCATGGTGGGATCAATATTGCAGATGCATGGTGGGATCAATATTGTAGATGCATGGTGGGATCAATATTGTAGATGCATGGTGGATCAATATTGCAGATGCATGGTGGGATCAATATTGTAGATGCATGGTGGGATCAATATTGTAGATGCATGGTGGGATCAATATTGCAGATGCATGGTGGGATCAATATTGTAGATGCATGGTGGGATCAATATTGCAGATGCATGGTGGGATCAATATTGCAGATGCATAGTGGGATCAATATTGTAGATGCATGGTGGGATCAATATTGTAGATGCATAGTGGGATCAATATTGTAGATGCATGGTGGGATCAATATTGCAGATGCATGGTGGGATCAATATTGCAGATGCATGGTGGGATCAATATTGCAGATGCATGGTGGGATCAATATTGCAGATGCATGGTGGGATCAATATTGCAGATGCATGGTGGGATCAATATTGTAGATGCATGGTGGGATCAATATTGTAGATGCATGGTGGATCAATATTGCAGATGCATGGTGGGATCAATATTGTAGATGCATGGTGGGATCAATATTGTAGATGCATGGTGGGATCAATATTGTAGATGCATGGTGGGATCAATATTGTAGATGCATGGTGGGATCAATATTGTAGATGCATGGTGGGATCAATATTGTAGATGCATGGTGGGATCAATATTGCAGATGCATGGTGGGATCAATATTGCAGATGCATGGTGGGATCAATATTGTAGATGCATGGTGGGATCAATATTGTAGATGCATAGTGGGATCAATATTGTAGATGCATGGTGGGATCAATATTGCAGATGCATGGTGGGATCAATATTGCAGATGCATGGTGGGATCAATATTGCAGATGCATGGTGGGATCAATATTGCAGATGCATGGTGGGATCAATATTGCAGATGCATGGTGGGATCAATATTGTAGATGCATGGTGGGATCAATATTGCAGATGCATGGTGGGATCAATATTGTAGATGCATGGTGGGATCAATATTGTAGATGCATGGTTCGATCAATATTGCAGATGCATGGTGGGATCAATATTGTAGATGCATGGTGGGATCAATATTGCAGATGCATGGTGGGATCAATATTGTAGATGCATGGTGGGATCAATATTGTAGATGCATGGTGGGATCAATATTGCAGATGCATGGTGGGATCAATATTGTAGATGCATGGTGGGATCAATATTGTAGATGCATGGTGGGATCAATATTGTAGATGCATAGTGGGATCAATATTGTAGATGCATGGTGGGATCAATATTGTAGATGCATGGTGGGATCAATATTGTAGATGCATGGTGGGATCAATATTGTAGATGCATGGTGGGATCAATATTGCAGATGCATGGTGGGATCAATATTGTAGATGCATGGTGGGATCAATATTGTAGATGCATGGTGGGATCAATATTGTAGATGCATGGTGGGATCAATATTGCAGATGCATGGTGGGATCAATATTGTAGATGCATGGTGGGATCAATATTGTAGATGCATGGTGGGATCAATATTGCAGATGCATGGTGGGATCAATATTGTAGATGCATGGTGGGATCAATATTGTAGATGCATGGTGGGATCAATATTGTAGATGCATATTGGGATCAATATTGTAGATGCATGGTGGGATCAATATTGTAGATGCATGGTGGGATCAATATTGTAGATGCATGGTGGGATCAATATTGTAGATGCATAGTGGGATCAATATTGTAGATGCATGGTGGGATCAATATTGTAGATGCATGGTGGGATCAATATTGTAGATGCATGGTGGGATCAATATTGTAGATGCATAGTGGGATCAATATTGTAGATGCATGGTGGGATCAATATTGTAGATGCATGGTGGGATCAATATTGTAGATGCATGGTGGGATCAATATTGTAGATGCATGGTGGGATCAATATTGTAGATGCATGGTGGGGTGTTCTTGTCATGTTCCATTACATAGGATGGGTTACATGCACAGTGCTGAAATATATCAGCCTAAGCTGGGAGACATCGGTAGTGTCAGCCTGAGCCTTGAGATTTCGGTAGTGTCAGCCTGAACTGGGAGACTTCAGTAGTGTCAGCCTGAGCTGGGAAACTTCAGTAGTGTCAGCCTTAGATTGAAGACTTCAGTAGTGTCAGCATGAGCCTTGAGACTTCAGTAGTGTCAGCCTGAACTGAGAGACTTCAGTAGTGTCAGCTTGAGCCTTGAGACTTCAGTAGTGTCAGCCTGAACTGGGAGACTTCAGTAGTGTCAGCATGAGCCTTGAGACTTCAGTAGTGTCAGCCTGAGATGGCAGACTTCAGTAGTGTCAGCCTGAGATGGCAGACTTCAGTAGTGTCAGCCTGAGCTTTGAGACTCCATTAGTGTCACCCTGAGCTGGGAGACTTCAGTAGTGTCAGCCTGAGCTGGGAGACTCCAGCATTTTCAGCCTGAGCTGGGAGACTCCAGCAGTGTCAGCCTGAGCCTTGAGACTCCAGGAGTGTCAGCCTGAGCTGGGAGACTTCAGTAATGTCAGCCTGACCTGGGAGACTCCTATAGTATCAGCCTGAGCTGGGAGATTCTTATAGTGTCAGCCTGAGCTGGGACACTCGTATAGTGTCAGCCTGAGCTGGGAGATTTATAGTGTCAGCCTGAGCTGATAAATTTCATTAGGACAACAAAGAGGATATGGTCAAGCATTCCAGCAAGGTCTCATCAGCTACACCAGCTTCAAAGCTTTCCTTCTAGCAGAAGCTGGGAATTACCATGTCTCATGTTTACTGAACATTAGGGAGGTGGTGGGAGGGCAAGTGGGAGGGAGAAAGTTCAGGGGAAGGGGGAGGAAAGGGACGAGTTAAATTCTCAAGCATTCGGAATGAACATAAGAAACAGAATACATTATCTTGTTAATTATTATCTGTTTCATGGACGGTCTCTTCTGTGCACATCCAACAAGTGAAAATAGTCTAGAGAAACCTCCACACCTGCACGTCATCCTGGCTGCCTGGGTTGATGATTATTTTAATTATTATTATTACTACTACTATTATTAATCCAGAGTTGATTATTATTATTGTGTTTGTATACTCTCTTTAAACCCTCATAGATTTTTTAGCAGAGCGGTGGGTTGGAGGGTAAGACAAGGGATGAATGAAAAGAGTCAGTGATAGTGGTTAGTGCACTAGGTTGTCAGTTAATACTGACAATAGGTCAAAGAGACAATAGGTCAAAGAGACTGTCTCCCTTCAAGTTGGGACTGTCACCGAGAAGGTCAGTCAGAGTTAATTTGTCAGGGTGTTGAAGATTCAGGGAAGCGCCAGGCATCTCCCTCTCTTCACAGGTATTATCTGTGTTAGTTGTGTGTGTCCGATTTGCAATCATGGCAGTGTAGATTCCCATACCTTTCCCACACCCGACAGCGCTGGAAAGAAGATCGCCAAAAACTTAATTGTTGTTTAATGGAAAGTAATTTGTTGTGTTCTACTTGAGACAAACGCCATTTCCAACAGTTACGAAGTCGCCGAAAGAGTAGTGGAAAGTAGCGAGTGACTGTAGGATGATGAATAGCGGACCGAGTGGCTAAGTCTGCATGTTCGTTCATCTGAACGCCCGTGTATCCAGGTACGGAATAAATACCTCGCTGTACATGCGATGTACCAGTTATTCCATACAAAATACAATGGGATATTGGGAATGAAATTTCCCAATAGCTTGTAATGTATTTCTGGAGTCTGAAAGAATGATCAACGAGGAAGCGGACTCGACTGCAGTCCGTATGATAGCAACGAGTATTATACATGTTAAAAATGGTATAAAATACCGATAAGTTGATTAGTATGACACATGTGCAACAGTTAGGTATCTTCATTGTTGAAACGTTTCGCCTACGAGGAAGACTTCGTCAGTCAACTACAAAGGAAAATGTATTATACAGAGCAGAAGTAGTGACGAGGTAAAGATGATGTAATTAATCCATTAACCTTGGAGAAATAGTTTAGGGAATTACATATAACTCTACTGAGAGAAACATTGACTGACTCTTGTAAATGTCCTTGTGAAAGTACACCAATGCATACACTTAGGAGATCTTTAGTGTAAACGTTTCGGTCCTGGCACCATGGTCGCTTCATCATCTGCAGTGACCAAGGTCTCAGGAGAGTAATGTATGTAATGAAGGTATGTCCTGTGTATGTTTTTGTGGACTTGCATCCATATTGAGAGTCTCGTTATACCTTCTACTTTCAAATGTCCTTCGATTACTCTACCCGGAAGAAACAACAGCATACCTTACTCTATTTGGGGATTTGTAAGCGCGTGCAAACACTGCCGCTGCAGAAGAATGCAGTTGAAAGTGTTCGAGGAGGAGGGCGCGCAAGATCGAAGCGGATACGTTGGCCTTGGTGCACGGAAAAAGGAAGGAGCAACCATCAATGGTCGGAACTTCCCTAGAAGGGAAAAAGATCCAAGGAAGGGGAAAATATACACATTCCCCTGGATCACGAGCCCATCACCGGCCCCTTAAGGAGGCCACCTACCTGGTAGGTTACCATAGGCGGCGCTGGAGTTAATCAACGGGAGGGTTATCAGATGGACATGACTATACACTGCTGAGGTCCACGAGGAAACAGTGAGGCGAGAACGTGAACTTTAAGACTGAAGTGACAAAACAAGCGAACAGTTTATGTATATATACATAAACTGAGTAATAACAACGATAAAGAAAGCTGACAAGGAACGGATACAACTGCTAGGTGGCAGCTGGTAGGCGAGGCGATCCATATCCCTAAAAAGAGTCAGGAAGGATATAAACGAAGAGAAGACAACAGAGAGGTATCCTGTGGTACCAGGAGGACACTGAAGGTAAGACCATCGAGAGTACAAGAATACATGGGAAAGCCAGATAGCAGAGGACTTGGAGGAAGTCCACAACGAGGCTGTCTGCTGAGAAGACCTATCTGCTATCTAGATCCAAGATTAGTGTGTATTATCTAGATGCACGAGTCGAGGATAGAAAAGAAGGTGAGCACAAGTAATCGCCGACCTTAGTGCTGACACAAGACCAGGGGAGCAGTGCGAGAGGTCTTTTGGTCCACGGTACCAAGATAACACTCACACAGACATTTCCACACCTGTCTATTTTTTTTTAAGCCAGCAAAGGTGACTTGCCATAGGTTCAACCCTCCGTTCTGTGAGTTCAATCGTCAAAGGTTTGGTGGTTCAACTCTTAGTAAGGTTTTTAACTACTTAATCAGAATTCAAACCCTTCTATGAGATGAACCATTAAACATAGCTTTAAGAGGGTCAAATCCTTCCTTCTATGAGATGAACCACTAAATACATCTTTAAAAGATTCAAACCTTCTTTGTTGTAATTTAAACTACCAAGGATGTGTGTGGTAATGAAGAAAACCCTCATAGTGCTGTAAGATGGTCCCAGGTTGTCCACACATAACTAGACGACGCTTGAATACGTCTGGACCGTTTACGAACCATAACAGTTGTGACTTCACGATGGTTCAAGACTGAGCGAAACATCGCGTAGATTTTCCTCTCCAAATTGTGGATTATTTGTGAAGTGCTTCTGCCTGGGGTAGTGTTCCAGCCAGGGTAGTGTTCCAGCCAGGGTAGCGTTCCAGCCAGGGAAGTGTTCCAGCCAGGGTAGTGTTCCAGCCAGGGTAGTGTTCCAGCCAGGGTAGTGTTCCAACCAGGGTAGTGTTCCAGCCAGGGTAGCGTTCCAGCCAGGGTAGTGTTCCAGCCAGGGTAGTGTTCCAGCCAGGGTAGTGCTCCAGCCAGAGTAATGTTCCAGCCAGGGTAGTGTTCCAGCCAGGGTAGTGTTCCAGCCAGGGTAGTGTGTTCCAGCCAGGGTAGTGTTCAAGCCAGGGTAGTGTTCCAGCCAGAGTAGTGTTCCAGCCAGGGAACTGTTTCAGCCAGGGTACTGTTCCAGCCAGGGTACTGATCCAGCCAGAGTAGTGTTCCAGCCAGGGTAGTGTTCCAGCCAGGGTAGTGTTCCAGACAGGGTGCTGTTCCAGCCAGGGTACTCTTCCAGCCAGGGTGTTGTTCCAGCCAGGGTGCTGCTCCAGCCATGGTACTGTTCCAGCCAGGGTAGTGTTCCAGCCAGGGTACTGTTCCAGCCAGGGTACTGTTCCAGCCAGGGTACTCTTCCAGCCAGGGTACTGCTGCAGCCAGGGTACTGTTCCAGCCAAGGTACTGCTCCAGCCAGGGTACTGTTCCAGCCAGGGTACTGTTCCAGCCAGGGTACTGCTCCAGCCAGGGTACTGTTCCTGCCAGTGTATTGTTCCTGCCAGAGTACTGTTCCTGCCAGGGTATTGTTCCTACCAGAGTACTGTCCCTGCCAGGGTACTGTATCTGCCAGGGTATTGTTCCTACCAGAGTACTGTTCCTGCTAGAGTATTGTTCCTACCAGAGTACTGTTCCTGCCAGGGTATTGTTCCTACCAGAATACTGTTCCAAAGAGGGTATTGTTGCTACTAGGGTATTGTTCCAACAACGGTATTATTCCATCAACGGTATTGTTCCAGCCACGGTATTATTTCACCCATAGTATTGTTCCAGTTAAGGTATTGTTCCAGTTATGGTATTGTTTCTGCTATGGTATTGTTCCAGATATGGTATTGTTCCAGACATGGTATTAGTCCAGCCATGGTATTATTCTAGCCATGGTAATGTTCCAGCTACGGTGTTGCATCCACGGTACTGTTTTCTAGGGGACGAAGGGGGGTGGGGAAGAGTGTTTGGATGCTGGCGAGGGGTTCTTGATCCAAGGAATTGAAGCTATCAAGGTGATCCTCGAATCAAGCTAATTTCCTCCCGTTCCTCAGCTGTTGTATTACCCCTACGGATTTAGAACTTCCCAGTGAACAATAATAATAGCAATAATAATAATAATAATTATAATAAATGTAGTACTGAATATAATATCTTCACTGTAGGCCTTGTAGACCGAGATCAGAATTCTTAATAGGCCTACCTGTCAGAGATAGGGAGATGGAGTTGCCCAGTGACATGATAGGTGGTGATAACCTAGACAGCCTACAAGATTAACAGCGAATCTTGGAAAAAAAAGATTGTAAGATATCTCTATCGTGTGTACTCGCCTATTTGTGGCTGCAGGGGTCGGTTCACAGCTCCTGGACCCGAAAAACTGCGTGTGTGTGTGTGTGGGTGTGTGTGTGTTAGTTACGTTGTGTGTGTGTGTGTGTGTGTGTGTGTGTGTGTACTCATCTTTTGTGGTTGCAGGGGTCGAGGAACAGCTCCTGGGCCTACCTCTTCCCTAATCGCTACTAGGTCACTCCAAGAACCTTGTCATACCTCTTCTTAAAGCTATATATGGATCTTGCCTCTACTGTGTGTGCGTGCGTATGACCTCATTACGCAAGTGACCTGAGGCGTATTTAGTGCAATAACGCAACAACTTGATCCCCGCACTCTTATAACTGATTTTAAATACGCTCTTATTACTGTGATCATATGCGTAACTGCGTAATTTTAAGGCAATAACAGCGAGGTTTGCGTAATTATCATGTGTCATCCATCTCTGGTGATACTGTGTAATGTATCAGAAAGTCTAGAAAGGAATAGGAAAAACGTAATATATTGAGAACTAGAAATCTGACTTATTCATAAATAACCATAACTGGAGACCAGTAAAACAAACTAGAAATTAATATTAAGAACCGGAAACGAACATTAGACACTAGAAACCGAAATTAGAAAGCGGAAACCATGAACGTGGTAGACATCCCATGCAACAAACACACACACACACGAAAGTGTTCAAACCTCCAACACACACACACACACACACATACACACACACACACACACACACACACACACACACACACACACACACACACACACACTCAGTCATAAAGCTGTCAGGAAGTGGAACAATCTGAAGAGTGGAGTAGTGGAGGCACAATCCATACATAGCTTTAAGGAGAGGTATGATAAAGCTCTTGGTGCAGGCAGAGAGTGGATCTAATACCGACCAGCGAAAAGACGGGGCCAGGAGCGGTGACTCGACTCCTGCAACCACAAATACCTGGAGAGAGTTTCGGGGGTCGACGCCCCCGCGGCTCCGTCCGAGAGTAGGCCTCTAAAAATATCTTTATTTCTACAAGTACATGTACAAGGTATACAGACAATAGCTGACATCAATGACATAGTACTATATAGAAAGTCCCTTGTTATGCAGAGCATTTCGGGCAAATTAGGTCAGTTTTGTCCCAGGATGCGACCCACACCAGCCGACTAACACTCAGGTATTCATTATTACTGATGGGTGAACAGGAACAACAGGTGTAACGAAACACGCCCAATGTTTCCACCATTTCCGGGAGTCGAACCCGGACAGTCAGCGTGTGAAGCGAGAGCTTTGCCTACCAGGCCACGAGCTAGGTGTCATGCTTCCCCAACAAAAAACACGTCTCTCCAATACGTCATAACAGTTAACAAAGAATTATTGTCCACTCACCTTGTTACGTTGACGGAAGTCTGAAAGTTAACTTTGTTCTGCCAAGAAGCGAAGGACGTACACAAGACTCCAGGCTCGGATAGCTGAGTGTATCTGGCTGCGTCGTTGACTTCTGAGTTGTCACACGGGACGGATTTTCACGGCTGATTCATAAAGTGGAATTAAAAGTTTTAATGTGTAATGTGTCCTTGTGGTGTGTGTGTGTGTGTGTGTGTGTGTGTGTGTGTGTGTGTGTGTGTGTGTGTGTGTGTGTGTGTGTGTGTGTGTGTGTGTGTGTGTGTGTGTATGTGTGCAGAATAAGAATATTAGGAGTGCTCATGCAAGAAGGGTACTACCGCAATTTGAAAGGAAGGGTCAGATGCCTGACTGAAAGGGTCAAACACCTGCCTGAAAGAAAGAATCAGACACTGGACAAAAAGAATCAGACGCTGGACAAAAAGAATCAGACACTGGACAAAAAGAATCAGACACTGGACAAAAAGAATCAGACACTGGGCAAAAAAGAATCAGACACTGGAGTAAAAGAATCAGATACTGGACATAATCAGACACTGGACTTGAAAAGCCTCATTCAACTGTGCTAGATCGGACCAAAGAGACAGGAAAGACCTTCAAAATCTGAGACCAAGAACACACACACACACACACATTGTCCACCAGACTCTTGTCTTCACCTGTCCTTGCTCTTTTATCTTCATCATTGTCTTCTCACTTTCACCTTAAAGCTTTCCCACTTCATCATTATCTCTCGCTTGCCCATACAATGTCATCTGTGAGAGAGATAATGAAGACTCTAATATTCTGGTCAACTAGTAAACACTGGGAAGACTATCTTCAGTACCTGGTGTATCCAAAGGAAGACACAACCTAGCACCTTCCACCGGACCGAAATCTGTCACATGCAGATGACCGCGACACTGTCCCACCATATACATACATATATACATATATATATATATATATATATATATATATATATATATATATATATATATATATATATATATATATATATATATATATATATATATATATATATGTGTGTGTGTGTGTGTGTGTGTGTGTGTGTGTGTGTGTGTGTGTGTGTGTGAATATTTTATTACATAATATGGTACAAAAGATTTAAGAGATACATTGTTGATATAAAGGTGGCATATAAGGTACATGTTGTTACGTGTGTATCACCGATTATAAGGCGAAAATCTCATCCAGCTCCTCAGAGCTGGGGCGTGTGCCCAAAATACAGCAGGCATTACCCCTTTGAACAGCCGCACTGAGCCGCTGGAACAGAAAACTAGCTGCCCTGGGATCCCTAGTTACCCATATGAGTCTTTTTCCCAGCTCCTTAAGGAATTGAGATGCATTCTTTCCCCATGAGCCAAGGGTGTCTGAGCCTATGGGAACAAACATTATATATATATATATATATATATATATATATATATATATATATATATATATATATATATATATATATATATATATATATATATATATATACCGTAAATCCGAGGGAAAGATTGCAAGACATGAGGAGGTTAATAACATCAAGAGGAGCCTCACAACAGCTGGATGCCCAGCAGTAAGGGAGCCACCCCAACTATGCAGATCTGATACCGTAAATCCGAGGGAAAGATTGCAAGACATGAGGAGGTTAATAACATTATCAAGAGGAGCCTCACAACAGCTGGATGCCCAGCAGTAAGGGAGCCACCCCAACTATGCAGATCTGATGGCAGCCAGAAGCGTCCAGATGGTATCACCCTTCAAGCCTGGACAGATGGGAAGCAGGTGGTGTGGGACTATACATGTGCATCTACCTTGGCTGATACCTATCTCCAATACACCAGGAAGGAAGGAGGGGCAGCTGCCAGCTTCAGGGAGTCCCAAAAGTCTAGAAAATATGGAGAACTTGCCCATCATTATATGTTTGCAGATGACACCCGAATCTGCATGACAGTGTCTTCCATTGCAGACACTGCAAAGCTCCAGGCAGACATCAACCAAATCTTTCAGTGGGCTGCAGAAAACAATATGAAGTTCAACGATGAGAAATTTCAATTACTCAGATATGGTAAACATGAGGAAATTAAATCTTCATCAGAGTACAAAACAAATTCTGGCCACAAAATAGAGCGAAACACCAACGTCAAAGACGTGGGAGTGATCATGTCGGAGGATCTCACCTTCAAGGACCATAACATTGTATCAATCGCATCTGCTAGAAAAATGACAGGATGGATAATGAGAACCTTCAAAACTAGGGAGGCCAAGCCCATGATGACACTCTTCAGGTCACTTGTTCTATCTAGGCTGGAATATTGCTGCACACTAACAGCACCTTTCAAGGCAGGTGAAATTGCCGACCTAGAAAATGTACAGAGAACTTTCACGGCGCGCATAACGGAGATAAAACACCTCAATTATTGGGAGCGCTTGAGGTTCCTAAACCTGTATTCCCTGGAACGCAGGAGGGAGAGATACATGATTATATACACCTGGAAAATCCTAGAGGGACTAGTACCGAACTTGCACACGAAAATCACCCACTACGAAAGCAAAAGACTTGGCAGACGATGCACCATCCCCCCAATGAAAAGCAGGGGTGTCACTAGCACGTTAAGAGACCATACAATAAGTGTCAGGGGCCCGAGACTGTTCAACTGCCTCCCAGCACACATAAGGGGGATTACCAACAGACCCCTGGCAGTCTTCAAGCTGGCACTGGACAAGCACCTAAAGTCAGTTCCGGATCAGCCGGGCTGTGGCTCGTATGTTGGTTTGCGTGCAGCCAGCAGCAACAGCCTGGTTGATCAGGCTCTGATCCACCAGGAGGCCTGGTCTCAGACCGGGCCGCGGGGGCGTTGACCCCCGGAACTCTCTCCAGGTAAACTCCAGGTAATAGGCTCAGAGACCCTTGGCTCATGGGGAAAGAGTGCATCTAAATTCCTTAAGGAGCTGGGAAAAAGACTCATCAGGGTAACTAGGGATCCCAGGGCAGCTAGTTTTCTGTTCCAGCGGCTCAGTGCGGCTGTTCAAAGGGGTAATGCCTGCTGTATTTTGGGCACACGCCCCAGCTCTGAGGAGCTGGATGAGATTTTCGCCTTATAATCGGTGATACACACGTAACAACATGTACCGTATATGCCACCTTTATATCAATAATGTATCTCTTAAATCTTCTGTACCATATTATGTAATAAAATATTCCTATTAGTAAAAAAAAATAAATATGAAAAGATGGGGTGGTAGGGGAAGTGGAATATTCAAACGGCTTCAGGAAGAAATCCAAATATTTTTCCTTGAAGCCTTTTTATCCACTTCTCCGAGGCTATGGGTCCCACAATTTACACCAGAGGTGGACCCCATTATATATATATATATATATATATATATATATATATATATATATATATATATATATATATATATATATATATATATATATATATATATATATTATATATATAAATATATATATATATATATATATATATATATATATATATATACATATATATATATATATATATATATATATATATATATATATACATATATATATATATATATATATATATATATATATATATATATATATATATATATATATATATATATATATATATATATATATATATAGGTGGTAGGTTGGTAGACAGCAACCACCCAGGGAGGTACTACCGTTCTGCCAGGTGACTGAAACAGAAACCTGTAACTGTTTTGCATGATGGTAGGATTGCTAGTTTCTTTTTCTGTCTCATAAACACGCTAGATAACAGGGATATCTTGCTACTCCTACTTACACTTTGGTCACACTTCACAGACACGCACATGCATATATATATTCATACATCTAGGTTTTTCTCCTTTTTCTAAATAGCTCTTGTTCTTCTTTATTTCTTCTATTGTCCATGGGGAAGTGGAAAAGAATCTTTCCTCCGTAAGCCATGCGTGTCGTATGAGGCGACTAAAATGCCGGGAGCAATGGGCTAGTAACCCCTTCTCCTGTAGACATTTACTAAAAAAGAGAAGAAGAAAAACTTTATAAAACTGGGATGCTTGAATGTGCGTGGATGTAGTGCGGATGACAAAAAACGGATGATTGCTGATGTTATGAATGAAAAGTTGGATGTCCTGGCCCTAAGCGAAACAAAGCTGAAGGGGGTAGGGGAGTTTCGGTGGGGGGAAATAAATGGGATTAAATCTGGAGTATCTGAGAGAGTTAGAGCAAAGGAAGGGGTAGCAGTAATGTTGAAGGATCAGTTATGGAAGGAGAAAAGAGAATATGAATGTGTAAATTCAAGAATTATGTGGATTAAAGTAAAGGTTGGATGCGAAAAGTGGGTCATAATAAGCGTGTATGCACCAGGAGAAGAGAGGAATGTAGAGGAGAGAGAGAGATTTTGGGAGATGTTAAGTGAATGAATAGGAGCCTTTGAACCAAGTGAGAGAGTAATTGTGGTAGGGGACCTGAATGCTAATGTATGAGAAACTTTTAGAGAGGGTGTAGCAGGTAAGTTTGGGGTGCCAGGTGTAAATGAAAATGGGAGCCCTTTGATTGAACTTTGTATAGAAAGGGGTTTAGTTGTAGGTAATACACATTTTAAGAAAAAGAGGATAAATAAGTATACAAGATATGATGCAGGGCGAAATGACAGTAGTTTGTCGGATTATGTATTGGTAGATAAAAGACTGTTGAGTAGACTTCAGGATGTACATGTTTATAGAGGGGCCACAGATATATCAGATCACTTTCTAGTTGTAGCTACACTGAGAGTAAAAGGTAGATGGGATACAAGGAGAATAGAAGCATCAGGGAAGAGAGAGGTGAAGGTTTATAAACTAAAAGAGGAGGCAGTTAGGGTAAGATAATAACAGCTATTGGAGGATAGATGGGCTAATGAGAGCATAGGCAATGGGGTCGAAGAGGTATGGGGTAGGTTTAAAAATGTAGTGTTGGAGTGTTCAGTAGAAGTTTGTGGTTACAGGAAAGTGGGTGCGGGAGGGAAGAGGAGCGATTGGTGGAATGATGATGTAAAGAGAGTAGTAAGGGAGAAAAAGTTAGCATATGAGAAGTTTTTACAAAGTAGAAGTGATGCAAGGAGGGAAGAGTATATGGAGAAAAAGAGAGGTTAAGAGAGTGGTGAAGCCATGTAAAAAGAGAGCAAATGAGAGAGTGGGTGAGATGTTATCAACAAATTTTGTTGAAAATAAGAAAAAGTTTTGGAGTGAGATTAACAAGTTAAGGAAGCCTAGAGAACAAATGAATTTGTCAGTTAAAAATAGGAGAGGAGAGTCATTAAATGGAGAGTTAGAGGTATTGGGAAGATGGAGGGAATATTTCGAGGAATTGTTAAATGGTGAAGATAGGGAAGCTGTGATTTCGTGTATAGAGCAAGGAGGAATAACTTCTTGTAGGAGTGAGGAAGAGCCAGTTGTGAGTGTGGGGGAAGTTCGTGAGGCAGTAGGTAAAATGAAAGGAGGTAAGGCAGCCGGGATTGATGGGATAAAGATAGAAATGTTAAAAGCAGGTGGGGATATAGTTTTGGAGTGGTTGGTGCAATTATTTAATAAATGTATGGAAGAAGGTAAGGTACCTAGGGATTGGCAGAAAGTATGCATAGTTCCTTCGTATAAAGGCAAAGGGGATAAAAGAGAGTGCAAAAATTATAGGGGGATAAGTTTATTGAGTATACCTGGTAAAGTGTATGGTAGAGTTATTATTGGAAGAATTAAGAGTAAGACGGAGAATAGGATAGCAGATGAACAAGGAGGCTTTAGGAAAGGTAGGGGGTGTGTGGACCAGGTGTTTACAGTGAAACATATAAGTGAACAGTATTTAGATAAGGCTAAAGAGGTCTTTGTGGCATTTATGGATTTGGAAAAGGCGTATGACAGGGTGGATAGGGGGGCAATGTGGCAGATGTTGCAGGTGTATGGTGTAGGAGGTAGGTTACTGAAAGCAGTGAAGAGTTTTTACGAGGATAGTGAGGCTCAAGTTAGAGTATGTAGGAAAGAGGGAAATTATTTCCCAGTAAAAGTAGGCCTTAGACAAGGATGTGTGATGTCACCGTGGTTGTTTAATATATTTATAGATGGGGTTGTAAGAGAAGTAAATGCGAGGGTCTTGGCAAGAGGTGTGGAGTTAAAAGATAAAGAATCACACATAAAGTGGGAGTTCTCACAGTTGCTCTTTGCTGATGACACTGTGCTCTTGGGAGATTCTGAAGAGAAGTTGCAGAGATTGGTGGATGAATTTGGTAGGGTATATAAAAGAAGAAAATTAAAAGTGAATACAGGAAAGAGTAAGGTTATGAGGATAACAAAAAGATTAGGTGATGAAAGATTGGATATCAGATTGGAGGGAGAGAGTATGGAGGAGGTGAATGTATTCAGATATTTGGGAGTGGACGTGTCAGCGGATGGGTCTATGAAAGATGAGGTGAATCATAGAACTGATGAGGGGAAAAGGGTGAGTGGTGCACTTAGGAGTCTCTGGAGACAAAGAACTTTGTCTTTGGAGGCAAAGAGGGGAATGTATGAGAGTATAGTTTTACCAACGCTCTTATATGGGTGTGAAGCATGGGTGATGAATGTTGCAGCGAGGAGAAGGCTGGAGGCAGTGGAGATGTCATGTCTGAGGGCAATGTGTGGTGTGAATATAATGCAGAGAATTCGTAGTTTGGAAGTTAGGAGGAGGTGCGGGATTACCAAAACTGTTGTCCAGAGGGCTGAGGAAGGGTTGTTGAGGTGGTTCGGACATGTAGAGAGAATGGAGTGAAACAGAATGACTTCAAGAGTGTATCAGTCTGTAGTGGAAGGAAGGCGGGGTAGGGGTCGGCCTAAGAAAGGTTGGAGGGAGGGGGTAAAGGAGGTTTTGTGTGCGAGGGGCTTGCACTTCCAGCAGGCATGCGTGAGCGTGTTTGATAGGAGTGAATGGAGACAAATGGATTTTAATACTTGACGTGCTGTTGGAGTGTGAGCAAAGTAACATTTATGAAGGGGCTCAGGGAAACCGGCAGGCCGGACTTGAGTCCTGGAGTTGGGAAGTACAGTGCCTGCACTCTGAAGGAGGGGTATTAATGTTGCAGTTTAAAAACTGTAGTGTAAAGCACCCTTCTGGCAAGACAATGATGGAGTGAATGATGGTGAAAGTTTTTCTTTTTCGGGCCACCCTGCCTTGGTGGGAATCGGCCAGTGTGATACTAAAATAAATATATATATATATATATATATATATATATATATATATATATATATATATATATATATATATATATATATATATATATATAGGGACAGTGTTGTAGAGGGGAGGGAAGTGACTCAAAACAGTGACAGTAGCGTCTCAAGGCAGTGACTTTTCAGGACAGTACGATCACAGAACAGTAACGTCATAAAGACAGTGTCGTGTGTGTTTGTGTGTGTGTGTGTGTACTCACCTATTTGTACTCACCTATTTGTGGTTGCAGGGGTCGAGTCCTAGCTCCTGGCCCCGCCTCTTCACCGGTTGCTATGTGTATGTGTGTGTGTGTGTGTGTGTGAGAGAGAGAGAGAGAGAGAGAGAGAGAGAGAGAGAGAGAGAGAGAGAGAGAGAGAGAGAGAGAGAGAGAGAGAGAGAGAGAGAGAGAGAGAGAGAGAGAGGTAGTGCCCCAGGAGGGACGTAAGATGGTAGGTTCCTTTTGACACCGTCAAGGTCAGGGTAGAACTGTGGTCTTCCCACCTTCCCTCCTCCTATTGCTTCTTCTCCTCCTCCTCCTCCTGCTCTTCTCTCTCCTGCTTCTGCTCTTCCTGCTGCTGCTGCTGCTGCTGCTGCTGTTGCTTTTGATGCTAATGCCGTTGTTATTGGTGATGTTGGTGTTGTGTACAAGGGGAAATACCTCAGCCAGGATAATAACACAGTAATCTATGAGTGCTTTCCCTGCAGGAATTTCCTCAACCCCGGCCTTGTGCATGCGACGTACTGAGGGACTCTAATGCACACCGGTAAGTACTTCACAAACACCTATCTGAGGAAAGCTGCAAGTAACAAAGAAAGTCGCAAGTAACAAGGAAAACCACAATTAACAGAGAAAGTCACAAGGAACAAAAAACAGCTACAAGGATAACCACACTGACTCCTTAAGAACATGTTTAGGGATACCACATATGTTCGCCTATGGTTGCTCTCTTTCCTCTCTCTCTCTCTCTCTCTCTCTCTCTCTCTCTCTCTCTCTCTCTCTCTCTCTCTCTCTCCCCTGGCATTCCTCACTTCCCAATGGCATTGTCTGGGCTACTGACAGTCAAGGTCAACCTCCGACAAGAAGCAGGTTAAGCAATGCCACTCGTGCCTGCATCTTAAAGACATTTGAAAATTGGAAGTAATGGAACTTATTCCAAGGAGAAAAGATAGCTCCAATTCCCTGGATTAAGAGCCCTTCATTATCATCAATACAGCCCCATGGAAGACGCTGCGTGTGAAGAAGTACGTTGGTCATGGAAACCCTTTATTCCCTAGGAGAGAAAGAAATGTGGAATCTAACCCTTTATCTCCAGGAACCTACGTCACCTTGCTACCGCCAGGGCAACATGAGTTTCAAAATGGTATAAAATACCGACAAGTTGATGATTAAGACACATGTGCAACAGTTGGGTATCTTTAGTGTTGGTTTAGAAAGACACGTAAGCAAACACTATAACATATTTATTAGAAAACGTTTCGGTCCTGTTACCTTGATCACTTCAGGACCGAAACGTTTTCTAATAAATATGTTATAGTGTTTGCTTACGTGTCTTTCTAAACCAACTTGTCGGTATTTATTACCAAGGTTTATACCATCTTTAGTGTTGAAACGTTTCGCCTACACAGTAGACTTCTTCAGAAAATACTATTTTCTCCAAGGTTCATGGTCTGATTGCATTATCTGTACTTCGCTACTACTCCTGCTGCCTCTGTATCTGACTGAAGAAGTCTACTGTGTAGGTGAAACATCTCAACAATATAGATACCCAAATGTTGCACATGTGTCTCACTCATCAACACATGGTTACAAGAGGTTGAGTCTCAGCTCCTGGTGCTGTCCCTGCAGGAGTTACCAGTGATGGTTCCCTCAGACTTGAAGAATAACACAATTGAACAACATCTTGGAATCTTTACTGAGGAAACGTTCTACACCATTTATCACATCTGTCAGACACTGCAACATCTTGGAATCTTTACTGAGGAAACGTTCTACACCATTTATCACATCTGTCAGACACTGCAACATCTTGGGATCTTGACACAAGAAATTCTTCCACGCTTCTCCAACCTTTGGACACGACCAGTGGATGGATCCACTGTGACTCCGGCTCCACCTGCTTCACTTTCAGCATATGCTGTACTTTCTTCAAGACTGATGGACTGACCACATCGATTCCAAGTTGAGGGACTGATTACCTCAACCCCCGGCGAAACGTTTCCTCAATAAAGATTCCCAAATTTTACACAAGTGTCTCATTCTTCAACTTGTGGGTTTTCTAAAGCCTTTATCACATCCCTCAAACTTATTTACAGTGTCACACAATTCTTTACAGTGTCACACAATGCTTCACAGTGTCACACAATGTTTCACAGTGTCACACAATGCTTCACAGTGTCACACAATGTTTCACAGTGTCACACATTGCTTCACAGTGTCACACAATGCTTCACAGTGTCACACAATGCTTCACAGTGTCACACAATGCTTCACAGTGTCACACAATGCTTCACAGTGTCACACAATGCTTCACAGTGTCACACAATGCTTCACAGTGTCACACAATGCTTCACAGTGTCACACAATGCTTCACAGTGTCACACAATGCTTCACAGTGTCACACAATGCTTCACAGTGTCACACAATGCTTCACAGTGTCACACAATGCTTCACAGTGTCACACAATGCTTCACAGTGTCACACAATGTCTACTCAGTATTATGTCACAGTTTCTGTCATAATTGTATCGAAACTTGTAAACAAATGAACTGTGTAAATTCATCTATTGTAACTTCCGTGTATGTCCCGAAAGAAATATATTTTTTAATCATTTACTTTTATGGAGCTTGAGCAAGCGCGGAGTAAGCTTTAATGGGGCAATATTAAAGCTTGGTGTAGAGCTTTTTATCTAGGTAACGTTGTCACAACGTTGTTACAGCATTATCACAACATTGTCACAACGTTGTTACAACATTATGACAACATTGTCACAACGTTGTTACAGCATTATCACAACATTGTCACAACGTTGTTACAACATTATCACAACATTGTCACAACGTTGTTACAGCATTATCACAACATTGTCACAACGTTGTTACAGCATTATCACAACATTGTCACAACGTTGTTACAGCATTATCACAACATTGTCACAACGTTGTTACAACATTATCACAACATTGTCACAACGTTGTTACAACATTATCACAACATTGTCACAACGTTGTTACAACATTATCACAACATTGTCACAACGTTGTTACAACATTATCATAACACTGTCACAACGTTGTTACAACATTATCACAACATTGTCACAACGTTGTTACAACATTATCATAACACTGTCACAACGTTGTTACAACATTATCACAACGTTGTTACATTATCATAACACTGTCACAACGTTGTTACAACATTATCACCACGTTGTTACATTATCACAACACTGTCACAACGTTGTTACAGCATTATCACAACATTGTCACAACGTTGTTACAACATTATCACAACGTTGTTACATTATCATAACACTGTCACAACGTTGTTACAACATTGTCACAACGTTGTTACAGCATTATCACAACATTGTCACAACGTTGTTACAACATTATCACAACGTTGTTACAACATTATCACAACGTTGTTACAACATTATCACAACGTTGTTACATTATCATAACACTGTCACAACGTTGTTACAACATTATCACAACGTTGTTACATTATCACAACACTGTCACAACGTTGTTACAACATTATCACAACGTTGTTACAACATTATCACAACGTTGTTACAACATTATCACAACATTGTCACAACGTTGTCACAACGTTGTTACAACATTATCACAACACTGTCACAACGTTGTTACAACATTATCACAACACTGTCACAACGTTGTTACAACATTATCACAACATTGTCACAACGTTGTTACTACATTATCACAACATTGTCACAACGTTGTTACTACATTATCACAACATTGTCACAACGTTGTTACAACATTATCACGTTGTTACAACATTATCACAACGTTGTTACAACATTATCACAACATTATCACAACGTTGTTACATTATCACAACGTTGTTACAACATTATCACAACATTGTCACAACGTTGTTACAACATTATCACGACGTTGTTACAACATTATCACAACATTGTCACAACGTTGTTACAACATTATCACAACATTGTCACAACATTATCACAACACTGTCACAACATTATCACAACATTATCACAACATTATCACGACGTTGTTACAACATTATCACAACACTGTCACAACGTTGTTACAACATTATCACAACACTGTCACAACGTTGTTACAACATTATCACAACATTATCACGACGTTGTTACAACATTATCACAACATTATCACAACACTGTCACAACGTTGTTACAACATTATCACAACATTATCACAACACTGTCACAACGTTGTTACAACATTATCACAACGTTGTTACAACATTATCACAACATTGTCACAACGTTGTCACAACGTTGTTACAACATTATCACAACACTGTCACAACGTTGTTACAACATTATCACAACACTGTCACAACGTTGTTACAACATTATCACAACACTGTCACAACGTTGTTACAACATTATCACAACACTGTCACAACGTTGTTACAACATTATCACAACACTGTCACAACGTTGTTACAACATTATCACAACACTGTCACAACGTTGTTACAACATTATCACAACACTGTCACAACGTTGTTACAACATTATCACAACACTGTCACAACACTGTCACAACATTATCACACCGTTGTTACAACATTATCACAACACTGTCACAACGTTGTTACATTATCACAACACTGTCACAACATTATCACAACGTTGTTACAACATTATCACAACGTTGTTACAACATTATCACAACGTTGTTACAACATTATCACAACATTGTCACAACGTTGTCACAACGTTGTTACAACATTATCACAACACTGTCACAACGTTGTTACAACATTATCACAACACTGTCACAACGTTGTTACAACATTATCACAACATTGTCACAACGTTGTTACTACATTATCACAACATTGTCACAACGTTGTTACTACATTATCACAACATTGTCACAACGTTGTTACAACATTATCACGTTGTTACAACATTATCACAACGTTGTTACAACATTATCACAACATTATCACAACGTTGTTACATTATCACAACGTTGTTACAACATTATCACAACATTGTCACAACGTTGTTACAACATTATCACGACGTTGTTACAACATTATCACAACATTGTCACAACGTTGTTACAACATTATCACAACATTGTCACAACATTATCACAACACTGTCACAACATTATCACAACATTATCACAACATTATCACGACGTTGTTACAACATTATCACAACACTGTCACAACGTTGTTACAACATTATCACAACACTGTCACAACGTTGTTACAACATTATCACAACATTATCACGACGTTGTTACAACATTATCACAACATTATCACAACACTGTCACAACGTTGTTACAACATTATCACAACATTATCACAACACTGTCACAACGTTGTTACAACATTATCACAACGTTGTTACAACATTATCACAACATTGTCACAACGTTGTCACAACATTATCACAACACTGTCACAACGTTGTTACAACATTATCACAACACTGTCACAACGTTGTTACAACATTATCACAACACTGTCACAACGTTGTTACAACATTATCACAACACTGTCACAACGTTGTTACAACATTATCACAACACTGTCACAACGTTGTTACAACATTATCACAACACTGTCACAACGTTGTTACAACATTATCACAACACTGTCACAACGTTGTTACAACATTATCACAACACTGTCACAACACTGTCACAACATTATCACACCGTTGTTACAACATTATCACAACACTGTCACAACGTTGTTACATTATCACAACACTGTCACAACATTATCACAACGTTGTTACAACATTATCACAACATTATCACAACACTGTCACAACGTTGTTACAACATTATCACAACGTTGTTACAACATTATCACAACACTGTCACAACGTTGTTGCAACATTATCACAACACTGTCACAACGTTGTCACAACATTATCACAACGTTGTTACAACATTGTCACAACACTGTCACAACGTTGTTACAACATTATCACAACACTGTCACAACGTTGTTACAACATTATCACAACACTGTCACAACGTTGTCACAACATTATCACAACGTTGTTACAACATTATCACAACACTGTCACAACGTTGTCACAACATTATCACAACGTTGTTACAACATTATCACAACACTGTCACAACGTTGTCACAACATTATCACAACGTTGTTACAACATTATCACAACACTGTCACAACGTTGTTACAACATTATCACAACACTGTCACAACATTATCACAACATTGTCACAACATTATCACAACATTGTCACAACATTATCACAACACTATCACAACGTTGTTACAACATTATCATAACATTGCCACAACGTTGTCACAACATTATCACAACACTGTCACAACATTATCACAACACTGTCACAACGTTGTCACAACATTATCACAACGTTGTTACAACATTATCACAACACTGTCACAACGTTGTCACAACATTATCACAACACTGTCACAACATTATCACAACACTGTCACAACATTATCACAACACTGTCACAACATTATCACAACACTGTCACAACATTATCACAACGTTGTTACAACATTATCACAACACTGTCACAACATTATCACAACGTTGTTACATTATCATAACACTGTCACAACGTTGTTACAACATTATCACAACACTGTCACAACATTATCACAACATTGCCACAAAAGCTGACTTAACGTGTCTCTCTCCCTTGCTCCTCAGCTCACCGACGAAAATCTTCACACCAAGGAGTCAGCAGCTGGGTAGTACTATGTACCACTGACTTCCTCAAATATAACACTAACGTTACACTCAGAGTACACACTCACTTAAAAAAGAAGGAACAAGAGTACTTAAAAAAAAAGTGCACTCCTATGACCTTCTCTCCTGACCTTCCTGTTGATAAACTAGGCTCATTATCTGAACAATTTTTGCGTAGATTAATAATAATAATAATAATAATAACCTGGTCACAGGTAAATCGTTCACTGAGTTTAATATCCAGTTGTTTTAGAACCCGGGTATAGGAGAGTCACTGCTAGAGGATCTGTAAACGAGAAAAAATAACATGAACTCTGATTGATGAGGCGGGATTGTACACTAAACATGTGCAATCCCGCCTATATCAGTCATTGATGAGCTGAGATCCTGTTGGTTGCACGTGTGTGCACCAGTACAACAGTAGCCAGCGCACCCGGGCTTTTCATTAAGGGTATTTTGCACTACCTTCGAGGACATTTTGCAATACCCTCGAGGACATTTTGCACTACCTTCGAGGACATTTTGCAATACCTTCGAGGACATTTTGCAATACCTTCGAGGACATTTTGCAATACCCTAAAGGACATTTTGCACTACCTTCGAGAACATTTTGCACTACCCTCGAGAACATTTTGCACTACCCTCGAGGACATTTTACACTACCCTCGAGGACATTTTGCACTACCCTCGAGGACATTTTGCACCACCCTCGAGGACATTTTGCACTACCCTCGAGGACATTTTGCACTACCCTCGAGGACATTTTGCACTACCCTCGAGAACATTTTGCACTACCCTCGAGGACATTTTGCACTACCTTCGAGGACATTTTGCAATACCCTAAAGGACATTTTGCACTACCCTCGAGGACATTTTGCACCACCCTCGAGGACATTTTGCACTACCCTCGAGAACATTTTGCACTACCCTCGAGGACATTTTGCACTACCTTCGAGGACATTTTGCAATACCCTAAAGGACATTTTGCACCACCCTCGAGGACATTTTGCACTACCCTCGAGGACATTTTGCAATACCCTAAAGGACATTTTGCACTACCCTCGAGAACATTTTGCACTACCCTCGAGGACATTTTGCACCACCCTCGAGGACATTTTGCACTACCCTCGAGAACATTTTGCACTACCCTCGAGGACATTTTGCACTACCTTCGAGGACATTTTGCAATACCCTCGAGGACATTTTGCAATACCCTAAAGGACATTTTGCACTACCTTCGAGAACATTTTGCACTACCCTCGAGAACATTTTGCACTACCCTCGAGGACATACCCAACACCCTGATGAGAATACATAAAAAAAAAAAAGTGAACTGGTTATGCATTTTTTATATTTACAAAATATTTGTTGAACCCGAAACTTTATATTGAACTTGTGTGGTTTAATAAGCGGTGGGAGTGGCGGAGGCTCGATCCTCCGTCCGGAGAAGTGTAAGTGAATACCAAGCATTTTTAAAATTAATATTCAGGAAAGCGTGGAAGGTTTCTCAGAGAAATGTGGAATGTAGCCAGGATCCCGAAAAGATGGTCGGAGATAGGTGCCTCCAAGGAGATGGGTACATGGAAGGAGATAGGTGCCTCCAAGGAGATGGGTACATGCAAGGAGATAGGTGCCTCCAAGGAGATGGGTACCTGCAAGGAGATACGTGCCTCCAAGGAGATGGATACATGCAAGGAGGTAGGTACCTATAAGAATGTAGGTACCTACAAGGAGGTAAGTACCGGCAAGGAGATAGGCGCCTGCAAGGAGACAGTTACCTACAAATAGACAGGTACCTGCAAGGAGATAAGTGCCTGCAAGGAGATAGGTATCTTTAAAGCATAAAGTCAGTGCCGGATCAGCCGGGCTGTGGTTCGTACGTTGAACTACGTGCGGCCAGCAGTAACAGCTTAGTTGATCAGACCCTGATCCATCAGGAGGCCGCGGGGGCGTTGATCCCCGGAATATCCTCCAGGTAGACTCAAGGTAGGTAGGCAAACGCCAACATCATTCACATTATGAACATCAAATAGGTATACAATACGGACAGGTTGGTAGGTAAGACTTACCTACCAACCTGTCGGTATTGTATACCATTTTGATGTTCATCTTGTCAGACACTGCAACACATGGCCTCTTGGTACAGAAAACACCTTGGACAACCTTTTCAAGTGAGAATTGTTTGATCTGAGAGGGACGTGACCTCTCAGTGGCTACATTCTCACTACTACTACTACTCTGCACCTCTCCTTCCGACAGTATTTAAGTCTCCGCACTGTCGCTTGATCTTCACCCTCCAACCGGAGGGACAAGAAAGAAGAAAGAAAAAGATGATCGTCACCCCCGACCCGGGGGGCCACTGCCGGGTCACCATCTGGAGAAGACCCGGGCCGGAAGTACCGGCGAATCAACATGAATGAATGAAAATGAACACCAACACACGACACTCCACACAGGAGAGCACAGCGCTAGCACGATCGACACCATTCCTTGCCCTTCTAGGGCAGGGTTGGTGCCAGAGCCCGAGTTTGTAGCTCACAAGATGAGGGGGATACTTGTGCCTCTTCCCATGGGAGACTTAGGTCTCAGACACTCCCTAGACAGGGAGCCAGTGCCGGGCCACCACTTGGAAGGGCCCGGGCCGGGAGAATACCGGCGAATCTTTAACAACAGCTTGATCTTCAGATAGTTCCTGACTATGGAACTGAACATCTCCAGGCTGAGGGACTGACAACCTCAAATTCTACGACTTCAAGGGTGATGGACTGATTACATCGTCTTCACATCTCTACTGTTCCTGCCTACTTTCTGTATTCGACTGAAGAAGCCTACTGTGTAGGCGAAACGTTTCGGAATAAAGTTGTCTAACTGTTGCCTATGTGTCTTGCCTACCATCATTCGCATTCCTGGTGCGTCGTTTCCAGTAAATTCGCGAGGAACATTCTTCGGTAGCGTCAGCACGATTCGCAACCGAAAAGTTCCCCGGTTCGATTTCCGGGCAGGACGATGCGCGTTCGTCAGTCTCCTCACCCACTTCGCAAAGTCTCAAACAGTCCGGCTGGGTTAACCCCATAACTTAGAAAAATAATATCGTTACAGCAACGCTTGTCGGGAGAAGTATGGGAAAGCCGTCTCCTCCTCATGCCTGGGATTTCCCACTGGAATTCCGCTGTTCCTCCTAGGAACACGCATCGACCCTCGGGGCCCTCTGTACACTGATGTACATATCTTTGTCCTGGGCAAACAATGACCAGGAATTCAGACCCCCTTGCAGCACCTGTGTACTGATAAAGTTCCACTGGTTAGAATTGGAAGCACCTCTGTACTTTGTAATCCCGGACCCCAGCAGGTGGTTCTGACACCTTTCTGGCACACCACTGTACCCTTTATGGTGCCTTATCTGCTTGTGATACTCTGTCTCTCTGTCTCTGTCTGTCTGTCTGTTTGTCTGTCTGTCTGTCTGTCTGTCTCTCTCTCTCTCGCCACTGTCATTCTCACCACTCATTCGTTAATTATGAATATAGTCTCCATACTTGATGTATCTCAAACAAACTTATCTCCTACCCTTTCCACTGCCCTTCACTCACCCACATTCCCCTTCCATCACCCTTCGCTCATCTACATTCCCCTTCCATCACCCTTCACTCTCCCACATTCCCCTTCCATCACCCTTCACTCTCCCACATTCCCTTTCCATCACCCTTCACTCTCTCACATTCCCTTCCATCACCCTTCATTTCCCTACATTCCCTTCTGCCATAACCTCCTAACACATGTTCTCTCTTTGTCCCCTTTCAACACTGACTGACACCATACCTTTCCCTTCTCTAGCAATCACTTCACTTCCCACTCACCACTGGCCTCTCCACCTTGTCCCTAACCTTCCTCCCTGCCCATTAAGCAACCTCCTCCCTTCTCCCTTAAATCCTCCCTCCCTCCCTCTCTCCCTCCCTCCCTCTCTCCCTCCCTCCCTCCCTCCCTCTCTCCCTACCCACCTACAGCCGCCTCCAGACAACGCAGGCTAAATGATTGCTGGGTTCCCGGTGGAAAGCCCAGGCAACATCAACCCTTGGGGGTTTAACTTATTAAAACTCTTTTATGCTCTACTAGCTAAGGATTTACTTAAGGATGGATCTATTTAATCCTGCATTTGCTAAAACTTTATTAACCAAACCACGGACCGGGTGGGATTTAAACCCCCTGGTTATATGAGACCTAAAACTTTACTAACCAGGGCACCATTACTCCCAGTACAAAATTTGTCTAAAGAACAGTTACATACATGTGCAAAACTTTATTCCATCCCTAACAGCGATTTTATTTATGTGATATATCATCCAGTCTATCAACTGATACCAACAAACTGAGAATAAAACCATAAATATCATCCATAATACACAGGAAAGTCGCTATTAGGGAAGACATAAAGTTTTGCATATAAATGGTATAAAGTCGCTATTAGGGAAGACATAAAGTTTTGCATATAAATGGTATAAAGTCGCTATTAGGGAAGACATAAAGTTTTGCATATAAATGGTATAAAGTCGCTATTAGGGAAGACATAAAGTTTTGCATATAAATGGTACAAAGTCGCTATTAGGGAAGACATAAAGTTTTGCATATAAATGGTATACAGTACCGACAAGATGAGAAATTAGACACATGTGCAACATATGGGTAACTTTATTTGTAGACGTGTCGCCAACCAGCGACTATCAATACAAGGACATAATGTGAAGAAATATTTACAAAAGATTAGGTAATTAGTCCTTCAACCTTAGTCTTGATGACTACGGTGCTCTCCAAGGATGAGGGACTGATTACCTTATCTTTCGTATATATTTCTTCACATTTTGTCTTTGTACTAATAAAGGCACTGCTTGGCTAAACGTCTACAAATAAAGATACCCAGATGTTGCACATGTGTCTAATTCCTCAAACAAAGTTTTGAACCCAGGATGGCGAGTGTAGCTACAATCCCATGCAGGCCCTTCACCGGGCCAGGGTGTCCTGGGTGTCTTGGTATGCCAGACACACGAAGACGCTGCACTCATTGTTTACACTATGACCTGAGGCTGTGTAAGAATTAAGATTTCATGGAGACGCTTCCCATACGATGAGGATTTTAAGTTTTAACGGGATGGTGCGGAAGACCAGTGATGATACTCCCTTTAACCACTTGTTTTACCTAGGCTAGAGTACTGCTCTTTACTAACACCAACCCCTTTACACAACACAAAACTAACAGCCCCCTCTTTAAGACAAGACGAAACTAACAGCTCCTTTAAGACAAAAAGAGGGCTGTTAGTTTCGTCTTGTTGTAAAGGGGGCTTTTAGTTTCGTCTTGTTGTAAAGGGGGCTGTTAGTTTCGTTTTGTCTTAAAGAGGGGGCTGTTAGTTTAGTCTTGTCTTAAAGAGGGAGCTGTTAGTTTCGTCTTGTCTTAAAGAGGGGGCTGTTAGTTTCGTCTTGTCTTAAAGAGGGGGCTGTTAGTTTCGTCTTGTCTTAAAGAGGGGGCTGTTAGTTTCGTCTTGTCTAAAAGAGGGGGCTGTTAGTTTCGTCTTGTCTTAAAGGGGGGCTGTTAGTTTCGTCTTGTCTTAAAGGGGGGCTGTTAGTTTCGTCTTGTCTTAAAGGGGGGCTGTTAGTTTCGTCTTGTCTTAAAGAGGGGGCTGTTAGTTTCGTCTTGTCTTAAAGAGGGGGCTGTTAGTTTCGTCTTAAGACAAGACGAAACTAACAGCCCACTTTTTAAGACGACGAAACTAACAGCCCCCTTAATGACAGGCGAAACTAACAGACCCTCTAAGACAGGCGTAACAAACAGCCACTTTAAGATAGGCGAGACTAACAGCCCAAAAACCTGCAGTGGGAAGGGTGGGAAGGGCTGGGCTTGATTAGTACCAGAAATACTGAAGCAAATTCTTAGGTGGCTTTGGGAAAAGCTTAGTTAGGCGGGTGGGAACAGTTGGTTTTGAGGTGTTGCCTAGTATGGGCCAGTAGGCCTGCTGCAGTGTTCCTCCATTCTTATGTTCTTATCACACACGACTAAGACCTGTGTCAGGAAGCACCTGTCTTGAAGATTAAGGCACAAGCTGAGGGACTGACCACCTCAAACACTTCTCCAAGGTTGATGGACTGATTACATCTTTACTTCATTACTACTGCTGCCTTTATATTTGACTGAAGAAGCCTACTGTGTGGGCGAAACGTTTGATCGTGTGTCTAAGTCTCCTTTATGTTCTTAAAACGCAACCTTAACATTTCTCACTTATTTTAAACTTAGTTCAAGACAAGGAAATTCAAGATATAAATTATTCTTAAGACCTTCACACGTACTCTCAAGATTTGTGTTCCCAAAAACTAAGTAATAAATTATTAGATTAGAACCTTTCACTTGCATATTGTTACTAATGCAGTAAATATACTTAAATACTGGCATTTGAAGTGGATTAAAAAAGTGGCGCTTAAAGTGGATTTAATAAGGGGCACTTAAAGTGGATTTAATAAGTGTCTTGCATGACAGCACATACTTGCTGACACTTTCCAACAGGACGACCCTCCTGGCACTTCCTAAGAGAAAGGCCCTCCTGACACTTCCTAACAGGACGACCCTCCTGGTACTGCCTAACAGGACGACCCTCCTGACCTTTTCTAACAGGACGACCCTCTTGACCCTAACAGAATGACCCTCCTGACCCTGACAGGACGACCCTCCTGACCTTTTCCAACAGGATGGCCCTCCTGACCCTAAGAGAACGACCCTCCTGACCTTGATGAAATTCTTACACAACTCCTGACCTTGACAGGACGACCCTCCGGACCCTTACTAACAGTACGACCCTGCTGACCCTTCAAAGAAGTTCCCGACATTGCTATCACTGACACATCACACTAATCCTCCCCGTTTCCCTTCAAAAATCGCCAAATTTTTAACCTCATGTCCTTGCCTTGTCATCACATTAGTCGTTCTTATCCCTTCACGTTCAGCTGACAAATGTTAGCCTCGACCCTAATTCAGAGATCATGTGATAGACGCAGACTGTAAGACTAAACTCGTGAGTCCTCTGATCAAATTAAGACACTTAAGACTAATTTATAGCCAAGTTTAACCTCCATCTCCAAATCTTGGCAGCCAGGCAAAAATATATATTAAGATGTAATTGTATTATGCAAATAACTAACAAAAGGAGCATTTACCTGATTATATATATATATATATATATATATATATATATATATATATATATATATATATATATATATATATATGCAATAAGATCACAGTAAACAGGTGATTTCAGAATATGCAAAACAACCACTCTGAAAGAATGGAGAAATTCCAAGCGGTATTTTAAATCATTTATGAAATAGGTAATGATTTAAAATACCCAAGAAATGTAACTGATAAATCTTTTAAAGTTGCTAGAAATACTTTTTACAATCCAAAAAGGGACAACCAGCCTTATTCAACTAAAAATATGTTGGTTCTCCCTTACCATGAAAACTTGGTTGATATGCCTTCTCTTCTTAAGACTTTTAATATTAAAGTTGTATTCAAAAATCTTGATACAGTAAAAAAACTTTTGATAAAGAATTCCCCCCAAAATGCTGATGGATGTGTCTATAAGATTCCTTGTAAAATTTGCGATAAAGTTTATTACGGTCAAACTGGTAAAAATCTCGAACTAAGATTAAAACAACATAAATATAGCATAAGAACTGGACAAGATTCCAGTGCTCTATTTATTCATGTAAGAGATTTTAACCATCCAATTTATTTTCAAAAAGTTGAGAAAGTAGTATCAAGCAAGTCCATGGTCGACAGGAATATAATTGAATCTTGTTTCATAAAAAGCAGTTTTGACAATAATATGAATATTTCCTTTGGTTTACATAAATTAGATCCATTTATAATTAATAGAATTTGGGAAGAATTTAATAATACACTGGACAAATAATAATTTTTAAATTTTCTTGGGTAGAATAGTTTGTGGGTGAGTTGTGCAAAGGACCTATCCAAGTTGGGTCGGCGCGCGTCAGGTGTTTAACCGTTGTGGGATCTGATAGTGAGGTGTTTGACCAGACCCCTTATATAGCTTCCTTGGATGCTTTACTTTCATAGTTCCTTGATAATGTGAGTAGTCAAGAGACCGCTTGGAATTTCTCTACTCTTTCAGAGTGGTTGTCTTGCACACACACACACACACACACACACACACACATATATATATATATATATATATATATATATATATATATATATATATATATATATATATATATATATATATATATATATATATATATATATATATATATATATATATATATATGAGAAATTTTAGTAAAATCACAATCTACAGAAGGTTCGTAATTAAGAATTATCTTCGCTTCGCAAACACAGTCTGAGGCAAATCAGATCACTTCAGGCCAATTAAGACTTAATTCCGGATGTTTATGGGCGACATATCGAGTGAAGAAAAAACGAAACGATAAACTAGAGATGACTGGTACAAGTTTACGAGAGAGCACACACTATATCTGGACCAGCCTCCATCAGTGTGTGACACACCTGGAGGAGCTGGACCAGCCTCCATCAGTGTGTGACACACCTGGAGGAGCTGGACCAGCCTCCATCAGTGTGTGACACACCTGGAGGAGCTGGACCACCTCCATCAGTGTGTGACACACCTGGAGGAGCTGGACCAGCCTCCATCAGTGTGTGACACACCTGGAGGAGCTGGACCAGCCTCCATCAGTGTGTGACACACCTGGAGGAGCTGGACGTCCTCCATCAGTGTGTGACACACCTGGAGGAGCTGGACCAGCCTCCATCAGTGTGTGACACACCTGGAGGAGCTGGACCAGCCTCCATCAGTGTGTGACACACCTGGAGGAGCTGGACGTCCTCCATCAGTGTGTGACACACCTGGAGGAGCTGGACGTCCTCCATCAGTGTGTGACACACCTGGAGGAGCTGGACCACCTCCATCAGTGTGTGACACACCTGGAGGAGCTGGACCAGCCTCCATCAGTGTGTGACACACCTGGAGGAGCTGGACCAGCCTCCATCAGTGTGTGACACACCTGGAGGAGCTGTACCAGCCTCCATCAGTGTGTGACACACCTGGAGGAGCTGGACCAGCCTCCATCAGTGTGTGACACACCTGGAGGAGCTGGACCAGCCTCCATCAGTGTGTGACACACCTGCAGGAGCTGGACCAGCCTCCATCAGTGTGTGACACACCTGGAGGAGCTGGACCAGCCTCCATCAGTGTGTGACACACCTGGAGGAGCTGGACCAGCCTCCATCAGTGTGTGACACACCTGGAGGAGCTGGACCAGCCTCCATCAGTGTGTGACACACCTGGAGGAGCTGGACCAGCCTCCATCAGTGTGTGACACACCTGGAGGAGCTGGACCAGCCTCCATCAGTGTGTGACACACCTGGAGGAGCTGGACCAGCCTCCATCAGTGTGTGACACACCTGGAGGAGCTGGACCAGCCTCCATCAGTGTGTGACACACCTGGAGGAGCTGGACCAGCCTCCACCAGTGTTACACACATGGAGGAGCTGGACCAGCCTCCACCAGTGTGTGACACACCTGGAGGATCTGGACCAGCCTCCATCAGTGTGTGACACACCTGGAGGAGCTGGACCAGCCTCCATCAGTGTGTGACACACCTGGAGGAGCTGGACCAGCCTCCATCAGTGTGTGACACACCTGGAGGAGCTGGACCAGCCTCCATCAGTGTGTGACACACCTGGAGGAGCTGGACCAGCCTCCATCAGTGTGTGACACACCTGGAGGAGCTGGACCAGCCTCCATCAGTGTGTGACACACCTGGAGGAACTGGACCAGCCTCCATCAGTGTGTGACACACCTGGAGGAGCTGGACCAGCCTCCATCAGTGTGTGACACACCTGGAGGAGCTGGACCAGCCTCCATCACTGTGTGACACACCTGGAGGAGCTGGACCAGCCTCAATCAGTGTGACACACCTGGAGGAGCTGGACCAGCCTCCATCAGTGTGTGACACACCTGGAGGAGCTGGACCTGCCTCAATCAGTGTGACACACCTGGAGGAGCTGGACCAGCCTCCATCAGTGTATGACACACCTGGAGGAGCTGGACCAGCCTACATCACTGTGTGACACACCTGGAGGAGCTGGACCAGCCTCAATCAGTGTGACACACCTGGAGGAGCTGGACCAGCCTCCACCAGTGTGTGACACACCTGGAGCAGCTGGACCAGCCTCAATCAGTGTGTTACACACCTGGAGGAGCTGGACCAGCCTCTATTAGTGTGTGTGACACACCTGGAGGAGCTGGACCAGCCTCAATCAGTGTGTGACACACCTGGAGGAGCTGGACCAGCCTCTATCAGTGTGTGACACACCTGGAGGAGCTGGACCAGCCTCCACCAGTGTGTGACACACCTGGAGAAGCTGGAGCAGCCTCCATCAGTGTGACACACCTGGAGGAGCTGGACCAACCTCCATCAGTGTGTGACACACCTGGAGCAGCTGGACCAGCCACCACCAGTGTGTGACACACCTGGAGGAGCTGGACCAGCCTCCACCAGTGTGTGACACACCTGGAGCAGCTGGACCAGCCACCACCAGTGTGTGACACACCTGGAGGAGCTGGACCAGCCTCCACCAGTGTGTGACACACCTGGAGGAGCTGGACCAGCCTCTATCAGTGTGTGGCACACCTGGAGGAGCTGTACCAGCCTCCCTCAGTGTGTGACACACCTGGAGGAGCAGGACCAGCCTCAATCAGTGTGTGACACACCTGGAGGAGCTTGACCAGCCTCTATTAGTGTGTGACACACCTGGAGGAGCTGGACCAGCCTCAATCAGTGTGTGACACACCTGGAGGAGCTGGACCAGCCACTATCAGTCTGTGACACACCTGGAGGAGTTGGACCAGCCTCCACCAGTGTGTGACACACCTGGAGAAGCTGGAGCAGCCTCCATCAGTGTGACACACCTGGAGCAGCTGGACCAACCTCAATCAGTGTGTGACACACCTGGAGGAGCTGGACCAGCCACCACCAGTGTGTGACACACCTGGAGGAGCTGGACCAGCCTCCACCAGTGTGTGACACACCTGGAGCAGCTGGACCAGCCTCCACCAGTGTGTGTGACACACCTGGAGGAGCTGGACCAGCCTCTATCAGTGTGTGGCACACCTGGAGGAGCTGGACCAGCCTCCATCAGTGTGTGACACACCTGGAGGAGCTGGACCAGCCTCCATCAGTGTGTGACACACCTGGAGGAGCTGGACCAGCCTCCATCAGTGTGACACACCTGGAGGAGCTGGACCAGCCTCCACCAGTGTGTGACACACCTGAAGGAGCTGGACCAGCCTCCACTAGTGTGTGACACACTTGGAGGAGCTGGACCAGCCTCCATCACTGTGTGGCACACCTGGAGGAACTGGACCAGTCCCCACCAGTGTGTGTGACAGCTGGAGGAGCTGGACCAGCCTCCACCAGTGTGTGTGTGGCACACCTGGAGGAGCTGTACCAGCCTTCACCAGTGTGTGACACACCTGGAGGAGCTGGAGCAGCCTCCACCAGTGTGTGACACACCTGGAGGAGCTGTACCAGCCTCCACCAGTGTGTGTGGCACACCTGGAGGAGCTGGACCAGCCTCCACCAGTGTGTGTGTCACACCTGGAGGAGCTGGAGCAGCCTCCACCAGTGTGTGACACACCTGGAGGAGCTGTACCAGCCTCCACCAGTGTGTGTGGCACACCTGGAGGAGCTGGACCAGCCTCCACCAGTGTGTGTGTCACACCTGGAGGAGCTGTACCAGCCTCTACCAGTGTGTGACACACCTGGAGGAACTGGACCAGCCTTCACCAGTGTGACACACCTAGAGGAGCTGGACCAGTCTCCACCAGTGTGACACACCTGGAGGAGCTGGACCAGCCTCCACCAGTGTGTGTGGCACACCTGGAGGAGCTGTACCAGCCTCCACCAGTGTGTGACACACCTGGAGGAGCTGGACCAGCCTCCACCAGTGTGACACACCTGGAGGAGCTGGACCAGCCTCCACCAGTGTGACACACCTGGAGGAGCTGGACCAGCCTCCACCAGTGTGACACACCTGGAGGAGCTGGACCAGCCTCCACCAGTGTGTGACATACCTGGAGGAGCTGGACCAGCCTCCACTAGTGTTTCGCACACCTGGGGAACCTGGACCAGCCTCCACTAGTGTTTCACACAGCTGAGGAAGCTTGACCTGCCTCCACTAGTGTTTCACACAGCTGGGGAAGCTGTACCAGCCTCCACTAGTGTTTCACACAGCTGGGGAAGCTGTACCTGCCTCCACTAGTGTTTCACACAGCTGGGGAAGCTGTACCAGCCTCCACTAGTGTTTCACACAGCTGGGGAAGCTGTACCAGCCTCCACTAGTGTTTCACACAGTTGGGGAAGCTGTACCTGCCTCCACTAGTGTTTCACACAGCTGGGGAAGCTGTACCAGCCTCCACTAGTGTTTCACACAGCTGGGGAAGCTGTACCAGCCTCCACTAGTGTTTCACACAGCTGGGGAAGCTGTACCTGCCTCCACTAGTGTTTCACACAGCTGGGGAAGCTGTACCAGCCTCCACTAGTGTTTCACACAGCTGGGGAAGCTGTACCTGCCTCCACTAGTGTTTCACACAGCTGGGGAAGCTGTACCTGCCTCGACTAGTGTTTCACACAAAAAAACATTCAGATACATCTCAATTCCTAAAAAACTGTAACAGATGGCGGTGAAAACAGTGTGACGCCGAGCTGTTGGCGTCTACTGACGCCTGGGAAAGGCACCACCATTTCCATGGATATACTTCTTCCAAGACGCCTTATCCTAGCCACGCTCTCTGCTGCTTATACCCAAGCTCATCCACACTCCGTGTGGAATATAGTTGTGGTTAGAGCGTATGGGAAGGGGTTCGATCGTAGTGTCCTTGACAATTCTCTCAAACTAGCGGGCGGGGTTAGTGGAGTAGTAAAGTGGTGTGTGATTGGTCGGGCCATCCTTCCCGACCTGTAGCCGACCTTCCACTGCCACATGCTGATACATCTCTCAATGATTTTTTTTATCCTACCTTCACCTAGTGTAATTAAAGCCTCGTACCCATTGCACATTATTCAGAGCTGATATTACAGTATACATATTTGACAGACGCTAGTTGACTCGTGATGAGAGAGGCATTATACACAGCGATAATGTAAAGTGGAACCTGCCATACAGGACACATCCTGCCGCCCCTCCCACGCTCTAGCGCCTCCTACCCCAGCAACTCGATCAAGACTAAAATACCCTAATGAAAAAAAAAGGATGAAATAAGGCCAGCCCTTCCCTAGAGAAGTATAAATAGAGGCAGGAGGACAGCAGGGCGGCAGAGTCGCTGAACTCAGCCTAGTGTTCACTTCCCGATCCTCTTACAGGTCCTCTCTAACACTAAGGTACGTGCTGACCTGTGTTTCAACGCCGCTTCCAAACTCATTTCAACGCTTTGGGAATTTCAATGGAAAATTGTGACGTGGTTACCTTGGTGTTCCTAGTGCGCTGTATGCTGTGGTTAACAGTGTTAGTTCACATTATGGAGCTTCTGAACGTTGGGTTCATATCGTAAGACAGTGAAACTGGAGGGAATTCATGCATACACTAACAACAATTTATTACTGGGGGCCGTCGAAGCTCATTTGAAGATGGTCTCTACTTATGCCGAAAACACTGGTGTTATTTCCATTCTGCTGAATGGAAATATAAAAATTTATCATATACATATATATATATATATATATATATATATATATATCTAGGTAGTAGGTTGGTAAACAGCAACCACCCAGGGAGGTACTACCGTCCTGCCAAGTGAGTGTACAACGAAAGCCTGTAATTGTTTTACATGATGGTAGGATTGCTGGTGTCTTTTGTCTGTCTCATAAACATGCAAGATTTCAGGTATGTCTTGCTACTTCTACTTGCATTTAGGTCACACTACACATACAAGCATATATATATACACACACACACACCCCTCTGGGTTTTCTTCTATTTTCTTTCTAGTTCATTTCCTCTTACCTCCATGGGGAAGTGGAACAGAATTCTTCCTCCGTAAGCCATGCGTGTTGTAAGAGGCGACTAAAATGCCGGGAGCAAGGGGCTAGTAACCCCTTCTCCTGTATATATTACTAAATTTAAAAAGAGAAACTTTAGTTTTCTTCTGGGCCACCCCGCCTCGGTGGGATACGGCTGGTATGTTGAAAGAAAGAAAAGATATATATATATATATATATATATATATATATATATATATATATATATATATATATATATATATATATATATATATATATATAAAATGTATGTATATATAGTCTCTACGTCCACAGCAGAACTCGAACCTGCAAACTCTGTATCAGAGCCCCCAGTTCTTTACCACGGTGGTCTGGCTCCGTGGTGAAGTACTGTGGACTCTGATACAGAGTTTACAGAGTTTGCAGGTTCGGTCCTGCTGTGGACGCACAGACAATGTTTGTAAATATTTTCGCCTGTTTGCGAATTGTTAAGCATATATATATATATATATATATATATATATATATATATATATATATATATATATATATATATATATATATATATATATATATATATACATATATATATATATATATATATATATATATATATATATATATATATATATATATATATATAAACATATATATATATATATATATATATATATATATATATATATATATATATATATATATATATATATATATATATATATATATATATAATATATTGTCGAAGTATTTAAAGCATGTACAGAATACGATAATACAGTTTTTACATAAATATATCTAAGAAAATCGTGTTAAGGATACACTACTCAATCGTCAGAGACTAGCGACTTCAACGCCGCTTAAGATGTGTTCTTCACTGTTGAGTGAGGCAGTGAATGACTGTTCCGGGGTAGTGAATGACTGTTCCGGGGCAGTGAATGACTGCTCCGAAGCAGCGAATCACTGCTCCGAGGCACGGAACACTGCTCAAGACTACGTCCTACGTTTATATATATATATATATATATATATATATATATATATATATATATATATATATATATATATATATATATATATATATATATATATAAACAGATCACACACACACACACACACACACAGCAGCGTTATCATATCTGGGCATAACAACGTAGGGTATATTTCAAGCACACACAGCAGCGTTATCATATGGGATTCACACCCGCGTCAAGGAAGGTTTTTATTGGCTTTTACTTCCCTCTGGCTAATAAACAAGAGAATCACTGAGCGGAAGCACAAGAAAAGGGGGGGATGAGGGATGAGTAAACGTCCCACTGACTCAACACTAATGTTGACCCGGGTACCCACTGCAGCCTCCCACACCCACCCTCGAGCAACCCACCGTTGCCTGCGTTCCTTGCCCATGTACGGCGCCAGTCTAACGTTGCCTGGCCGCTTTGGGAAACGCCCTAGCCAGCTTCTTGAGCCTATCTGCCTAATTTGAAGAAAATAATATAATTGCCTCTCAACACACCTTGTCATGGTGTCTATCTGGTCGCCAACGAGAAGGAAAAAGAAATACATCAGCTAATACATCATCCAAAAACCGTAATACAGTAGAGATTTCCTGTTGTATGAGCAGCACTCTCACCGCCTTCAAAAATAGTATTAATCAACGGGGTCACAAACAGTACTGTCAACGGTATAAAAACAATTACCAACAACGGTATAAAAATCACTACAAACGGTATCACAAACAGTACTGTCAACGGTAATAATAAAAATAATAGTAATAAAATAATAGTAACTTCACAGTTCATTGATAATTCATTCAACGCAACGATAATATAATTCCCTAGAGAATTATAATTCTTCTGAAGGTAATTATTACATGGTAAAAATAAAATAACGTAGATTGTTACAGGAAAATAACCGTACTAATAATGTAAATAAAAACCCGGTTTTAAAACTGCCCCATGTAATGTTAAACCTCCCTATGTAATGTTAAACCGCCCCATGTAACTTTAAACCGCCCCTTGTAATGTTAAACCGCCCCTTGTAATGTTAAACTCCACTTGTAATGTTTAACCTTCCCATGTAATGTTAAACCTCCCCATGTAATGTTAAACCGCCTCATGTAACGTTAAACCGCCCCATGTAACGTTAAACCTCCCCATGTAATGTTAAACCTCCCTATGTAATGTTAAACCGCCCCAGGTAACTTTCAACCGCCCCTTGTAATGTTAAACCGCCCCTTGTAATGTTAAACCTTCCCATGTAATGTTAAACCTTCCCATGTAATGTTAAACCTCCCCATGTAACTTTAAGCAGGGTGAGTGTTGTCAGGACGAGAGTTATTGTGGTTGGCAGAGTGAGAAAACTCACTAATCTCTGCCAACACTACACACGATGCATCATTCCATCCATTCCACTTCTCTGCTCCACATTCACCAGGTAAACCATTAAACCATCAACCCGCAGATCATTCCACCTTCAATCCACAACTGAAGGTCTTCTTAACCTTGGAGAAACACGTCCTTCCACTCTTACTCTCAACCAAGCCTTTCACTCTCACTCACAACCAATCCTTCCACTCTCACTCTCGTTAACCTTTCAACTCTTGCTCTTAATAACCACGTCAACACATATTTCCACTCTCACTAACATCAACCACGTCAACCAACTCTCGTTTTCTTCCCAGGCAACAACAATACTCGAAGATTTAAAATTATTACACAACCTGTATATAATATTACACTTGTATATAATATTACACAACCTGTATATAATATTACACAACCTGTATATAATATTACACAAGCTGTATATATTACACAACCTGTATATAATATTACACAAGCTATATATATTACACAACCTGTATATATTACACAACCTGTATATATTACACAACCTGTATATATTACACAACCTGTATATAATATTACACAACCTGTATATAAGGAAACATAAAAATGTTAACTTGTAGATAAAACAGCTACCAAAAACAGTAATATAACCAGGATATATAAGGAAGTTTTAAGATTAACATTACATAAACCAGATATAAGGAAACTGTAAAATTAGTATTATACAACCAGGATATATTACTATTATACAACCAGGATATATTAGTATTATACAACCAGGATATATTAGTATTATACAACCAGGATATAAGAAAGCTGTAGAATGTTATATAAACCGAATATAAGGAAGCTTTAATATTACACACCACCTCTGTGGATATTGTGGGGGATTTGTGTGGAAACTGTGGGGGAACTGTGTGGAAACTGAGGGGGAACTGTGTGGAAACTGTGGGGGAACTGTGTGGAAACTGTGGGGGAACTGTGTGGAAACTGAGGGGGAACTGTGTGGAAACTGTGGGGGAACTGTGTGGTAACTGTGGGGGAACTGTGTGGAAACTGTGGGGGAACTGTGTGGAAACTGAGGGGGAACTGTGTGGAAACTGTGGGGGAACTGTGTGGAAACTGTGGGGGAACTGTGTGGAAACTGTGTGGAAACTGTGGGGGAACTGTGTGGAAACTGAGGGGGAACTGTGTGGAAACTGTGGGGGAACTGTGTGGAAACTGTGGGGGAACTGTGTGGAAACTGTGGGGGAACTGTGTGGAAACTGTGGGGGAACTGTGTGGAAACTGTGGGGGAACTGTGTGGAAACTGTGGGGGAACTGTGTGGAAACTGAGGGAATTATGTAAAATTGTGCGGGCATTCCACTGGGAAAATGAAAAAAAATAGAAATTTGATGAGGAAGGTTATTAGGATGATAGGAAAGTAATTAGGATGCTGGGAAGGTAATTAGGAAGACGGGAAAGTAATTAGGATGATGGGAAAGTAATTAGGATGATGGGAAAGTAATTAGGACGACAGGAAAGAAATTAAGATGGGAGGAAGGTAATTAGGATGACGGGAAAGTAATTAGGATGATGGGAAAGTAATTAGGATGATGGGAAAGTAATTAGGATGATGGGAAAGTAATTAGGATGACAGGAAAGAAATTAAGATGGCAGGAAGGTAATTAGGATGACGGGAAAATAATTAGGATGATGGGAAAGTAATTAGGATGACAGGAAAGAAATTAAGATGGCAGGAAGGTAATTAGGATAACGGGAAAGTAATTAGGATGATGGGAAAGTAATTAGGATGATGTGAAAGTAATTAGGATGATGGGAAAGTAATTAGGATGACAGGAAAGAAATTAAGATGGCAGGAAGGTAATTAGGATGATGGGAAAGCAATTAGGATGATGGGAAAGTAATTAGGATGATGGGAAAGTAATTAGGATAACAGGAAAGAAATTAAGATGATGGGAAGGTGATTAAGATGCCAGGAAGGTAATTAGGGTTATGTGTAATTAAGATGATGGGAAGATAATTAGGATGACAGAATGGTAATTTGGATGATACCAAGGTAATTAAAATGATGGGAAGAAATTAAGATGGTAGGAAGATAATTAGGATGATAGGAAGGTAATTAGGATGATAGGGAGGTAATTAAGGTATTAAATATCCATCACAACCACACAGGTGTAACATTCCACAACCACACAGGTGTAACATTCCACAACTACGCAGGTGTAACATTCCACAACCACACAGGCGTAACATTCCACAACCACACAGGTGTAACATTCCACAACCACACAGGCGTAACATTCCACAACCACACAGGCGTAACATTCCACAACCACACAGGTGTAACATTCCACAACCACACAGGCGTAACATTCCACAACCACACAGGCGTAACATTCCACAACCACACAGGTGTAACATTCCACAACCACACAGGCGTAACATTCCACAACCACACAGATGTAACATTCCACAACCACACAGGTGTAACATTCCACAACCACAAAGGTGTAACATTCCACAACTACGCAGGTGTAACATTCCACAACCACACAGGTGTAACATTCCACAACCACACAGGTGTAACATTCCACAACCACACAGGTGTAACACTCCACAACCACACAGGTGTAACATTCCACAACCACAGAGGTGTAACATTCCTCAACCACAGAGGTGTAACACTCCACAACCACACAGGTGTAACACTCCACAACCACACAGGTGTAACATTCCTCAACCACAGAGGTGTAACACTCCACAACCACACAGGTGTAACACTCCACAACCACACAGGTGTAACATTCCTCAACCACAGAGGTGTAACATTCCTCAACCACAGAGGTGTAACATTCCACAACCACAGGAGTGCAACATTCCACAACCACAGAGGTGTAACATTCCACAACCACAGGAGTGCAACATTCCACAACCACAGAGGTGTAACATTCCTCAACCACAAAGCTGTAACATTCCACAGCCACACAAGTGTAACATTCCTCAACCACACAGGTGTAACATTCCACAACCACAGAGGTGTAACATTCCACAACCACACAGGTGTAACATTCCACAACCACACAGGTGTAACATTCCACAACCACAGAGGTGTAACATTCCACAATTACAGAGGTGTAACATTCCACAACTACAGAGGTGTAGCATTCTACAACCACACAGGTGTAACATTCCACAATTACAGAGGTGTAACATTCCACAACTACAGAGGTGTAACATTCCACAACTACAGAGGTGTAGCATTCCACAACCACAGAGGTGTAACATTCCACAATTACAGAGGTGTAACATTCCACAACTACAGAGGTGTAACATTCTACAACCACACAGGTGTAACATTCCTCAACCATAGAGGTGTAACATTCCACAACCACACAAGTTTAACATTCCACAACCACAGAGGTGTAACATTCCACAACCACACAGGTGTAACATACCGCAACCACACAGGTGTAACATTCCACAACCACTGAGGTGTAACATTCCACAACCACACAGGTGTAACATTCCACAACCACACAGATGTAACATTCCACAACACAGGTGTAACACTCCACAACACAGGTGTAACACTCCACAACAACACAGACGTAACACTCCACAACAACACAAGTGTAAGAATCCACAACACAGACGTAACACTCCACAACACAAGTGTAACATTCCACAAGAACACAAGCTTAACAGTCCAGCATCAGGGAGTCTTGTAGAAGCTCGCTTAACATTCACTCTCAACATTCCTCTTCCCCAACAGTTTCAAGACTGTCCCTCCAAAGATCATCATGTGCAACATTTGGGTATGTTTATTGATAAATATTACACTTGTGGGTATGTTTATAGATAAGACACATGAGCAACACTTGGGTATGTTTGCTAATAAATATAACACATTTGCAACACTTGGTTATCTAACTGCCGAAACGTGCCGCCTGCACCACAGGCTCCTTCACTCTAATATAATCAAATATAACACTCTTAACAGTAGTAGCAGCTTCGAGGTGATCAGTCCGTCACTGTGAGGAGGTGGTCAGTCCCTCAGGTACCCCAGGTTTCAACATTGGCCAATGGAATATTAAGCTGCGTGAGCTCTGTATAGAGAGGAGTCAGTAGTATCCATCAGCAGCTCTCTGCCAACACCCCTTCCCTCGTCCCTTCCAACACTGTCAACTGTTGCTGCCACAGTATAGCTGTCATACAGAGTAGTGTCAGTATACTGATGGTGTTGAAACAATTTAACTTCCTAATCACTGCTTGAGGCCTCTCTGTCGTCTGTCTGTCTCTCCACCACTCACTCGCCATCACTCTCTCCCACTCTCTCTCGCATACCTCTCTCCTCCACTCCTCACCTTCAAATTCACTCCGACAACATCCCGCACCCTTCAAACTCGCTAACCTGAAATTCCCCTCCCTCACACCTATCCTTCCTATCCCAAGACTGTCTTCTCTCAAACCCTGCAGCGTCGCCAGCAGGACTTCCCTCACCCTCCTACAGTAGATCATCTGACACAAACACCAGCTCCTCCCCCTGCGTCTGCCCTTCAAGCAAGGTACCTTCAGTGGATCAAGGGCTCTTGATCACTGAACTGGAGCTAATTTCTTCTATCCATGGACCCATTCTCATTACCTAGTCGTTGTTCGACCGCTACAGCTTCATCGCTTCCCCATGAATAATAATTATAATAATAATAATCACAATAATAATAACAATAATAATTAATGTTTGCGTACACACGGTCGTGAACGTGAGGTTGATGTTATGTCAAAGTCGCAACAGTCAATGGTCAGAGATTGATGTAGGCGGTCACTCGTCTAGTTACTGGTCAGACCTAACCATGCTTAACCTGACTGACCTCAGTGTAAACACGCTAGACCTGACGCTCTGGCGTGTGGCCCTGGTGGTGGCACCTCCTTCTCAGGACGCTGACACAAGTGCCACTAAGTGCCGTCACTAAGATGAGGATATATATTTCTCTCAGGTGTGGGTGGAGCAGCGTCACGAGTGTGGGTGTGGGTATAGAGCAGCGTCACGAGTGTGAGTGTGGGTGGGTCATGAGTGTGGGTGCGGGTGTAGAGCAGCGTCACGAGTGTGGGTGTAGAGCAGCGTCATGAGTGTGGGTGTGGGTGTAGAGCAACGTTACGGGTGTGGGTGTAAAGCAACGTTTCGGGTGTGGGTGTAGAGAAACGTCACGGGTGTGGGTTTAGAAAAGTGTCAGAAGCGTGGGCGTGGAGCAATGTCATGGGAGTGAGCGCCAAGCAGTGTCACAGGCGTGGGCGTGGAGTAATGTCACAGGCGTGGGCATTAGGCAGTGTCACGGGCGTGGGCGTGAGGCCGTGTAACAGGCGTGGGTGTGTAGCAGTGTAGTGGGTGTGAAGCAGTGTAGTGGGTGTGTAGCAGTGTAGTGGGTGTGAAGCAGTGTAGTGGGTGTGTAGCAGTGTAGTGGATAGCAGTGTCGTGGGTGTGTAGCAATGTAGTGGATGTGTAGTAATGTAGTGGGTGTGAAACAGTGCAGTGGGTGTGTAGCAGTGTAGTGGATAGCAGTGTCGTGGGTGTGTAGCAATGTAGTGGATGTGTAGTAATGTAGTGGGTGTGAAGCAGCGTAGTGGGTGTGTAGCAGTGTAATGGGTGTGTATCAGTGTAGTGGGTGTGTAGCAGTGTGGTGTGTGTGTAGCAGTGTGGTGGATGTATAGTAATGTAGTGGGTGTGAAACAGTGCAGTGGGTGTGTAGCAGTGTAATGGGAGTGTAGCAGTGTAGTGGGTGTGTAGCAGTGTAGTGGATGTGTAGCAGAGTAGTGGATGTGTAGCAATGTAGTGGGTGCGAAGCAGTGTAGTGGGTGTGTAACAGTGTAATGGGTGTGTAGCAGTGTAGTGGATGTGTAGCAATGTAGTGGGAGTGTAGCAGTGTAGTGGGTGTGTAGTAGTGTAGTGGATGTGTAGCAGAGTAGTGGATGTGTAGCAATGTAGTGGGTGCGAAGCAGTGTAGTGGGTGTGTAACAGTGTAATGGGTGTGTAGCAGTGTAGTGGATGTGTAGCAATGTAGTGGGTGTGAAACAGTGTAGTGGGTGTGTAGCAGTGTAGTGGGAGTGTAGCAGTGTAGTTGATGTGTAGCAGTGTAGTGGGTATGAAGCAGTGTGGTGGGCGTGTAACAGTGTAATGGGTGTGTATCAGTGTAGTGGGTGTGTAGCAGTGTGGTGGGTGTGTAGCAGTGTTGTGGGTGTAGCAGTGTAGTGGGTGTGGAGCAATGTAGTAGGTGTGGAGCAGTGTAGTGGGTGTGGCAGTGTAGTGGGTGTGGAGCAGTGTAATGGGTGTGTAGCAGTGTAGTGGGTGTGTAGCAGTGTAGTGGGTGTGGAACAGTGTAGTGGGTGTGGAGCAGTGTAGTGGGTGTGTGGCAGTGTAATGGGTGTGGAGCAGTGTAATGTGTGTGTAGCAGTGAAGTGGGTGTGTACCAGTGTAGTGGGTGTGGAGCAGTGGAGTGGGTGTGGAGTAGTGTAGTGGGTGTGTAGCAGTGTAGTGGGTGTGTAGCAGTGTAGTTGGTGTGGAGCAGTGTAGTGGGTGAGTAGCAGTGTAATGGGTGGTAGTGTAGTGGGTGTGTAGCAGTGTAGTGGGTGTGTAGCAGTGTAGTGGGTGTGTAGCAGTGTAGTGGGTGTGTAGCAGTGTAGTTGGTGTGGAGCAGTGTAGTGGGTGAGTAGCAGTGTAATGGGTGGTAGTGTAGTGGGTGTGTAGCAGTGTAGTGGGTGTGTAGCAGTGTAGTGGGTGTGGAGCAGTGTAGTGGGTGGCACTATGGAGATCACACCCACATAATGGCACGACAGATAAAGGCCGGGCTAGCCTGGCTACACAACACTTCACGTTACTGTCTTAATGATGCCACGTTGTGTAGTGCTCAAGCCCTCGCCTCAAGGATCCTTCTACCGCTCTACCTGTCTAATTTTGGCTCACTAACATCAAGTAAAACAATATACAACTAAGAGGGAAATGAATTTTATACAATCATTTACAAGCCACCAGAGGATCCGACCCTCTGTCCCCCGAGGAGACAATGTGTTGATACAGTGTAAATGTGTTTTTGTAGAGAGGAAGACCTCTGCAACCAGCCTCTGGCTACTGCTTTGATAAATAGCATGGGTGATGTATGATTATTGATGAATGAATTGGCAATGACGAATACTTCTTTCCTCCATCCCATTTTCTAATCCCTCTTCGCATCCACTCTCATGGTATAATCTAATGAGGAATCCACGGACCAGGTCGTCTGTTCATCCAGGTCAGCGCCTCACGGCTCATCTGGGCGATAAAGTCCTCTCGGGTCAGCCCACAAAGCATAGAGAAATTGCACAGAGGGAGCGGCGCGTGATTGGACTTTATTCCCAAATGAGTTGCCGAGACGCGGGGGTTCCAATCACCGCTGTTCTAACCTGTGGAATTTCTCTTTGCAGGATGTGGCGCTTGACGGCGACGCTGCTGGTGGTGACCCTGGCCTCGGCTACTCCCCAGGGGTACAACTACCCGATACCCGACAGTGGCTATCTGCCACCCTCCCCAAGCAACCCGAGTTGCCAAGTGGCCCCCATCACCTCTGTGGTCACAGAAACACGAGTCCAAACTTCCGTCACCGTGCTAACCGTGAACCAGATCAACACACAGTACATCACCACCACCCTGGTCAGACAACAGGTCGTACCAACTACTCTCTTCCAGACTCGCGTCCAGACTCAGGTCCAGTACCAGACCAGTGTCATCCAGCGTACAACCACCCTTTTTAATGACAGAATTGTGACCCAAACTATCCCAAGCCCACCTCGTCAAGAAACTGTTTACGTTACGTCAACTCGCGTTGTGCCACAGGTCAGTTACGTCACCAGCACACAGGTGCAAACACAAGTAGTACCTGTGGTGGTGACTCGCACACAGGTGCAGACCATCAATCAGCCCGTGACAAACTACCAGACACAAATACAGCAGCAGACCCAAGTGGTGACAATCCCAGGCCCTGATGTAGTACGGACGCGTGTCCAGATCGTCGTTCAAACCTCCATCGTGAGGCGTCAACAGCCAGCCAACACACGTTATGTGACGTCGACGCGTGTACAACAAGTGGTGCAGACCAGATATGTTCGCGGACAGAATGTTTTCAGGACCAGTGTTGTTCAGCGCCAACAGGTCATCCCCTACACATCCCTTAACACCCGTTATGAAACAGCTTATACCACTCTTGAGCAGGTGGTAACCAGGACCAACGTTGTCACTCAAACAGTAATCAGCACCCAGGTAGTTCCTCAAGAGGTAGTTAGTACACTAGTCGTACCCAACATCATCTACACCACCATCTACGAGACCAGATTTCAGCCCTTCACTCAGGTACAGACCGTGGTCCAGACCCAGTACGTCACTCCCGCTCCGGTGTACCAGACTCTTGAAGAAACCAGAACCTCAGTGGTGCAAGTGCCTGGCCCGGACCGTGTGGTGACCCAACAGGTGGCTAAGACCCAGCAACAACAACAGGTGGTCTATCAGACCATCAACCAGCCCCGACAGGTCACCGTCACACAGACCATCACAGCCACCTGTGGCAAGACAGGGTACAACTATGACTCTCCCGCGGTTCCTTTCAACTTCTAACTGAATTCGACATTTGTTTCCGTAAGGCTTCTAGACTAAGAGAAAAAAGTTGGTTCGACCTACGCAACATACACAAGAGGACAAACACGATATGAAGCGTTTTCTTCATAAGTGACTTACATTGCCGCAAACTAGCGTAATCTGTTACCACCTTTCCATATTCGATTTTGTATTTATGTAAATGAAAAATACAGTTTAATAATTCCTATGTACTGTTTTCATTAACTTTATAAATATATAAAAGAGTGACAGCTGCTGTTGTGTACATACGAGAAAGTAAGTATTAAGAAACGTGGCAATTGTATGTTTTGTGATTATATTTTCCATTTTGTATAATACAATGGTAAATTAACTATAGTTTCCCAACACAGGATGCGAGGTGTCTTGGTGTCGCTGCTGCTGGTGGGGTACGCCCTCGGGACGGCAGTGGAGAGACCTCGAAGACAACTCTTCGATAACAGCATCGATCTCGAGTCCTCGTATCTTCCACCGATTAAAG
>NC_091326.1:7928768-7938768 GCF_038502225.1 Cherax quadricarinatus | reverse complement strand
CTCATAAAAAGTTCAATGAGTGCTCATAAAAAGTTCCAGGAGTGCTCATAAAAAGTTCCAGGAGTGCTCATAAAAAGTTCCAGGAGTCCTCACAAAAAGTTCCAGGAGTGCTCATAAAAAGTTCCAGGAGTCCTCATAAAAATTTCCAGGAGTGCTCATAAAAAGTTCCAGAAGTGCTCATAAAAAGTTCCAGAAGTGCTCATAAAAAGTTCCAGGAGTCCTCACAAAAAGTTCCAGGAGTGCTCATAAAAAGTTCCAGGAGTCCTCATAAAAATTTCCAGGAGTGCTCATAAAAAGTTCCAGGAGTGCTCATAAAAAGTTCCAGGAGTCCTCATAAAAATTTCCAAGAGTGCTCATAAAAAGTTCCAGGAATGCTCATAAAAAGTTCCAGGAGTCCTCACAAAAAGTTCCAGGTGGTGTTCACAAAGTTCCAGGAGTGCTCACAAAAAGTTCCAGGAGTGCTCATAAAAAGTTCCAGGACTGCTCACAAAAAGTTCCAGGAGTGCTCACAAAAAGTTAAAGGAGTCCTCAAAAAGTTCCAGGAGTGCTCACAAAAAGTTCCAGGAGTGCTCACAAAAAGTTCCAGGGGGTGTTCACAACGTTCCAGAGGGTGTTCATTAAAAGTTCCAGTTCTCACTAAAAGTTCTAGGGGTGTTTACAAAAAAAAGTTCCACGACTACTCAGGAAGTTGCACTCAAGATGCCAGAGTGAGACCTGAGATCAAGCAACAAGGTACTCTCGCAGCAGTGTAGTCCTGCAACAAGGTACTCTCGCAGCAGTGTAGTCCTGCAACAAGGTACTCTCGCAGCAGTGTAGTCCTGCAACAAGGTACTCTCGCAGCAGTGTAGTCCAGCAACAAGGTACTCTCGCAGCAGTGTAGTCCTGCAACAAGGTACTCTCGCAGCAATGTAGTCCTGCAACAAGGTACTCTCGCAGCAGTGTAGTCCTGCAACAAGGTACTCTCGCAGCAGTGTAGTCCCGCAACAAGGTACTCTCGCAGCAGTGTAGTCCTGCAACAAGGTACTCTCGCAGCAGTGTAGTCCTGCAACAAGGTACTCTCGCAGCAGTGTAGTCCTGCAACAAGGTACTCTCGCAGCAGTGTAGTCCTGCAACAAGGTACTCTCGCAGCAGTGTAGTCCAGCAACAAGGTACTCTCGCAGCAGTGTAGTCCTGCAACAAGGTACTCTCGCAGCAGTGTAGTCCTGCAACAAGGTACTCTCGCAGCAGTGTAGTCCAGCAACAAGGTACTCTCGCAGCAGTGTAGTCCTGCAACAAGGTACTCTCGCAGCAGTGTAGTCCTGCAACAAGGTACTCTCGCAGCAGTGTAGTCCTGCAACAAGGTACTCTCGCAGCAGTGTAGTCCTGCAACAAGGTACTCTCGCAGCAGTGTAGTCCAGCAACAAGGTACTCTCGCAGCAGTGTAGTCCTGCAACAAGGTACTCTCGCAGCAGTGTAGTCCTGCAACAAGGTACTCTCGCAGCAATGTAGTCCTGCAACAAGGTACTCTCGCAGCAGTGTAGTCCTGCAACAAGGTACTCTCGCAGCAGTGTAGTCCTGCAACAAGGTACTCTCGCAGCAATGTAGTCCTGCAACAAGGTACTCTCGCAGCAGTGTAGTCCTGCAACAAGGTACTCTCGCAGCAGTGTAGTCCAGCAACAAGGTACTCTCGCAGCAGTGTAGTCCAGCAACAAGGTACTCTCGCAGCAGTGTAGTCCTGCAACAAGGTACTCTCGCAGCAGTGTAGTCCTGCAACAAGGTACTCTCGCAGCAGTGTAGTCCTGCAACAAGGTACTCTCGCAGCAGCGTAGTCTTGCAACAAGGTACTCTCGCAGCAGTGTAGTCCTGCAACAAGGTACTCTCGCAGCAATGTAGTCCTGCAACAAGGTACTCTCGCAGCAGTGTAGTCCTGCAACAAGGTACTCTCGCAGCAGTGTAGTCCTGCAACAAGGTACTCTCGCAGCAGTGTAGTACTCTCGCAGCAGTGTAGTCCTGCAACAAGGTACTCTCGCCTGCAACAAGGTACTCTCGCAGCAGTGTAGTCCTGCAACAAGGTACTCTCGCAGCAGTGTAGTGCAACAAGGTACTCTCGCAGCAGTGTAGTCCTGCAACAAGGTACTCTCGCAGCAGTGTAGTCCCGCAACAAGGTACTCTCGCAGCAGTGTAGTCCTGCAACAAGGTACTCTCGCAGCAGTGTAGTCCTGCAACAAGGTACTCTCGCAGCAGTGTAGTCCAGCAACAAGGTACTCTCGCAGCAGTGTAGTCCTGCAACAAGGTACTCTCGCAGCAGTGTAGTCCTGCAACAAGGTACTCTCGCAGCAGTGTAGTCCTGCAACAAGGTACTCTCGCAGCAGTGTAGTCCTGCAACAAGGTACTCTCGCAGCAGTGTAGTCCTGCAACAAGGTACTCTCGCAGCAGTGTAGTCCTGCAACAAGGTACTCTCGCAGCAGTGTAGTCCTGCAACAAGGTACTCTCGCAGCAGTGTAGTCCTGCAACAAGGTACTCTCGCAGCAGTGTAGTCGCAGCAGTGTAGTCCTGCAACAAGGTACTCTCGCAGCAGTGTAGTCCTGCAACAAGGTACTCTCGCAGCAGTGTAGTCCTGCAACAAGGTACTCTCGCAGCAGTGTAGTCCTGCAACAAGGTACTCTCGCAGCAGTGTAGTCCCGCAACAAGGTACTCTCGCAGCAGTGTAGTCCTGCAACAAGGTACTCTCGCAGCAGTGTAGTCCTGCAACAAGGTACTCTCGCAGCAGTGTAGTCCAGCAACAAGGTACTCTCGCAGCAATGTAGTCCTGCAACAAGGTACTCTCGCAGCAGCGTAGTCCTGCAACAAGGTACTCTCGCAGCAGTGTAGTCCAGCAACAAGGTACTCTCGCAGCAGTGTAGTCCTGCAACAAGGTACTCTCGCAGCAGTGTAGTCCTGCAACAAGGTACTCTCGCAGCAGTGTAGTCCTGCAACAAGGTACTCTCGCAGCAGTGTAGTCCTGCAACAAGGTACTCTCGCAGCAGTGTAGTCCTGCAACAAGGTACTCTCGCAGCAGTGTAGTCCTGCAACAAGGTACTCTCGCAGCAGTGTAGTCCTGCAACAAGGTACTCTCGCAGCAGTGTAGTCCTGCAACAAGGTACTCTCGCAGCAGCGTAGTCTTGCAACAAGGTACTCTCGCAGCAGTGTAGTCCTGCAACAAGGTACTCTCGCAGCAATGTAGTTCTGCAACAAGGTACTCTCGCAGAAATGTAGTCCTGCAACAAGGTACTCTCGCAGCAATGTAGTCCTGCAACAAGGTACTCTCGCAGCAGTGTAGTCCTGCAACAAGGTACTCTCGCAGCAGTGTAGTCCAGCAACAAGGTACTCTCGCAGCAGTGTAGTCCTGCAACAAGGTACTCTCGCAGCAGTGTAGTCCAGCAACAAGGTACTCTCGCAGAAATGTAGTCCTGCAACAAGGTACTCTCGCAGCAATGTAGTCCTGCAACAAGGTACTCTCGCAGCAGCGTAGTCTTGCAACAAGGTACTCTCGCAGCAGTGTAGTCCTGCAACAAGGTACTCTCGCAGCAGTGTAGTCCTGCAACAAGGTACTCTCGCAGCAGTGTAGTCCAGCAACAAGGTACTCTCGCAGCAGTGTAGTCCTGCAACAAGGTACTCTCGCAGCAGTGTAGTCCTGCAACAAGGTACTCTCGCAGCAGCGTAGTCTTGCAACAAGGTACTCTCGCAGCAGTGTAGTCCTGCAACAAGGTACTCTCGCAGCAATGTAGTCCTGCAACAAGGTACTCTCGCAGCAATGTAGTCCTGCAACAAGGTACTCTCGCAGCAATGTAGTCCTGCAACAAGGTACTCTCGCAGCAGTGTAGTCCTGCAACAAGGTACTCTCGCAGCAGTGTAGTCCAGCAACAAGGTACTCTCGCAGCAGTGTAGTCCTGCAACAAGGTACTCTCGCAGCAGTGTAGTCCAGCAACAAGGTACTCTCGCAGCAGTGTAGTCCTGCAACAAGGTACTCTCGCAGCAGTGTAGTCCTGCAACAAGGTACTCTCGCAGCAGTGTAGTCCAGCAACAAGGTACTCTCGCAGCAGTGTAGTCCTGCAACAAGGTACTCTCGCAGCAGTGTAGTCCTGCAACAAGGTACTCTCGCAGCAATGTAGTCCTGCAACAAGGTACTCTCGCAGCAATGTAGTCCTGCAACAAGGTACTCTCGCAGCAATGTAGTCCTGCAACAAGGTACTCTCGCAGCAGTGTAGTCCTGCAACAAGGTACTCTCGCAGCAGTGTAGTCCAGCAACAAGGTACTCTCGCAGCAGTGTAGTCCTGCAACAAGGTACTCTCGCAGCAGTGTAGTCCTGCAACAAGGTACTCTCGCAGCAATGTAGTCCTGCAACAAGGTACTCTCGCAGCAATGTAGTCCTGCAACAAGGTACTCTCGCAGCAGTGTAGTCCTGCAACAAGGTACTCTCGCAGCAGTGTAGTCCTGCAACAAGGTACTCTCGCAGCAGCGTAGTCCTGCAACAAGGTACTCTCGCAGCAGCGTAGTCTTGCAACAAGGTACTCTCGCAGCAGTGTAGTCCTGCAACAAGGTACTCTCGCAGCAATGTAGTCCTGCAACAAGGTACTCTCGCAGCAGTGTAGTCCTGCAACAAGGTACTCTCGCAGCAGTGTAGTCCTGCAACAAGGTACTCTCGCAGCAGTGTAGTCCAGCAACAAGGTACTCTCGCAGCAGTGTAGTCCTGCAACAAGGTACTCTCGCAGCAGTGTAGTCCAGCAACAAGGTACTCTCGCAGAAGTGTAGTCCAGCAACAAGGTACTCTCGCAGCAGTGTAGTCCTGCAACAAGGTACTCTCGCAGCAGTGTAGTCCAGCAACAAGGTACTCTCGCAGCAGTGTAGTCCAGCAACAAGGTACTCTCGCAGCAGTGTAGTCCTGCAACAAGGTACTCTCGCAGCAGTGTAGTCCTGCAACAAGGTACTCTCGCAGCAGTGTAGTCCTGCAACAAGGTACTCTCGCAGCAGTGTAGTCCTGCAACAAGGTACTCTCGCAGCAGTGTAGTCCTGCAACAAGGTACTCTCGCAGCAGCGTAGTCCAGCAACAAGGTACTCTCGCAGCAGTGTAGTCCTGCAACAAGGTACTCTCGCAGCAGTGTAGTCCTGCAACAAGGTACTCTCGCAGCAGTGTAGTCCAGCAACAAGGTACTCTCGCAGCAGTGTAGTCCTGCAACAAGGTACTCTCGCAGCAGTGTAGTCCTGCAACAAGGTACTCTCGCAGCAGTGTAGTCCTGCAACAAGGTACTCTCGCAGCAGCGTAGTCCTGCAACAAGGTACTCTCGCAGCAGCGTAGTCTTGCAACAAGGTACTCTCGCAGCAGTGTAGTCCTGCAACAAGGTACTCTCGCAGCAATGTAGTCCTGCAACAAGGTACTCTCGCAGCAGTGTAGTCCTGCAACAAGGTACTCTCGCAGCAGTGTAGTCCTGCAACAAGGTACTCTCGCAGCAGTGTAGTCCTGCAACAAGGTACTCTCGCAGCAGTGTAGTCCTGCAACAAGGTACTCTCGCAGCAGTGTAGTCCTGCAACAAGGTACTCTCGCAGCAGTGTAGTCTTGCAACAAGGTACTCTCGCAGCAGTGTAGTCCAGCAACAAGGTACTCTCGCAGCAGTGTAGTCCAGCAACAAGGTACTCTTGCAGCAGCGTAGTCTTGCAACAAGGTACTCTCGCAGCAGCGTAGTCCAGCAATAAGGTACTCTCGCAGCAGCGTAGTCCAGCAACAAGGTACTCTCGCAGCAGCGTAGTCCAGCAACAAGGTACTCTCGCAGCAGTGTAGTCCAGCAACAAGGTACTCTCGCAGCAGTGTAGTCCTGCAACAAGGTACTCTCGCAGCAGTGTAGTCCCGCAACAAGGTACTCTCGCAGCAGTGTAGTCCTGCAACAAGGTACTCTCGCAGCAGTGTAGTCCTGCAACAAGGTACTCTCGCAGCAGTGTAGTCCTGCAACAAGGTACTCTCGCAGCAGTGTAGTCCTGCAACAAGGTACTCTCGCAGCAGCGTAGTCCAGCAACAAGGTACTCTCGCAGCAGTGTAGTCCAGCAACAAGGTACTCTCGCAGCAGTGTAGTCCAGCAACAAGGTACTCTCGCAGCAGTGTAGTCCTGCAACAAGGTACTCTCGCAGCAGTGTAGTCCTGCAACAAGGTACTCTCGCAGCAGTGTAGTCCTGCAACAAGGTACTCTCGCAGCAGTGTAGTCCTGCAACAAGGTACTCTCGCAGCAGTGTAGTCCTGCAACAAGGTACTCTCGCAGCAGTGTAGTCCTGCAACAAGGTACTCTCGCAGCAGTGTAGTCCTGCAACAAGGTACTCTCGCAGCAGTGTAGTCCTGCAACAAGGTACTCTCGCAGCAGTGTAGTCCTGCAACAAGGTACTCTCGCAGCAGTGTAGTCCAGCAACAAGGTACTCTCGCAGCAATGTAGTCCTGCAACAAGGTACTCTCGCAGCAGTGTAGTCCTGCAACAAGGTACTCTCGCAGCAGTGTAGTCCTGCAACAAGGTACTCTCGCAGCAGTGTAGTCCAGCAACAAGGTACTCTCGCAGCAGTGTAGTCCTGCAACAAGGTACTCTCGCAGCAGTGTAGTCCAGCAACAAGGTACTCTCGCAGCAGTGTAGTCCTGCAACAAGGTACTCTCGCAGCAGTGTAGCCCTGCAACATTGTAGTCCTGCAACATTGTAGTCCTGCAACATTGCAATCCTGCAACATAGTAGTCCTGCTACATTGTAGTCCTGCTACATTGTAGTCCTGCAACATTGCAATCCTGCAACATAGTAGTCCTGCTACATTGTAGTCCTGCTACATTGTAGTCCTGCTACATTGTAGTCCTGCAACATTGTAGTCCTGCAACATTGTAGTCCTGCTAGATTGTAGTCCTGCTAGATTGTAGTCCTGCTAGATTGTAGTCCTGCAACATTGTAGCCCTGCAACATTGTAGTCCTGCTACATTGTAGTCCTGCAACATTGTAGTCCTGCTACATTGTAGTCCTGCTACATTGTAGTCCTGCAACATTGTAGTCCTGCAACACTGTAGTCCTGCAAAATTGTAATCCTGCAACATTGTAGTCCTGCAACATTGTAATCCTGCAACACTGTAGTCCTGCAACATTGTAATCCTGCAACACTGTAGTCCTGCAGCATTGTAATCCTCCAACATTGTAATCCTCCAACATTGTAATCCTCCAACATTGTAATCCTGCAGCATTGTAGGCCTGCTACATTGTAGTCCTGCAACATTGTAATACTGCAACAATGTAGTCCTGCAACATTGTAATCCTGCAACACTGTAGTCCTGCAGCATTGTAATCCTCCAACATTGTAATCCTCCAACATTGTAATCCTGCAACATTGTAGTCCTGCAACATTTTAATCCTACAACATTGTAATCCTGCAACATTGTAGTTCTGCAACACTGTAATTCTGCACCATTGTAATCCTGCAACATTGTAATTCTGCAAGGCTCTAATCCTGCAACATTGTAATCCTGCATCATTGCAATCCTGCATCGCTGGAATCCTGTAGCAGTGTAAATCTACAACACTGTAATCCTGCAATTTTATAATCCTGCAACATTGCAATCTTTCTTTTATTTGGGTGTTCAAGCAAACAATATCTCACTAACTACAAGTTTCACTAACTACAAGTTTCACTAACTACAAGTTTCACTAACTACGTTTCACTAACTACAAGTTTCACTAACTACAAGTTTCACTAACTACAAGTTTCACTAACTACAAGTTTCACTAACTACAAGTTTCACTAACTACAAGTTTCACTAACTACAAGTGAAACAATGTTAAAATTGGAACAATGTTAACATGGGAACTATCATTATGGTAACAACGTTAACATGGTAACAATGTTAACATGGGAACAATCTTAAGTTAAACAATGTTAACATGGGAACAATCTTATGGTAACAATGTTAACATGGGAACAATGTTAATATGGGAACAATGTTAACATGGGAATAATCTTATGGTAACAATGTTAACATGAGAACAATCTTAAGTTAAACAATGTTAACATGGGAACAATCTCATGGTAACAATGTTAACATGAGAACAATCTTAAGTTAAACAATGTTAACATGGGAACAATCTCATGGTAACAATGTTAACATGGGAGTCCCTCAACCTGGAATCGATGTGTTCAGTCCATCACTCTTGCAGGAAGTACAGCATAGGACCAGAGAGGTGGTTTATTTACTGCAGTCAGATGAGTCGAAGCAGGAGGAGGCGGGATCACAGTGGGACCTGCCACTAGTGCAAGTAGGACGTCGTCCTAAGGTTGGACAAGCGTTGAAGTCTTGGTACAAAGACGCTTGTCCAACCTTAGGACGACGACCTACTTACACTAGTGGCAGGTCCCACTGTGATCCCGCCTCCTCCTGCTTCGACTCATCTGACTGCAGTAAATAAGCCACCTCTCTGGTCCTATGTTGTACTTCCTACAAGAGTGATGGACTGAACACATCGATTCCAGGTTGAGGGACTGATTACCTCAAACTCCTCCTCTCTTTACCCAGTTCTACTTTGTATTGGACTGATGAAGCCACTGTGTGGCGAAACGTTTCTTCAATAATGATTCCCATATGTTGCATTAAGTGTCTCAATTCTGTACATATCTCCAGAGAGTGACAAACTTCTCTTCAAGTGTATAGAAAACCTACCAACAAGGACGATCTTATACACTACCCTTCCTCATCCCAATATGTCATTCTTCAGGTCACCATGCGTAACTCACGCCTCACTCAGGTCACCATTGCGTCACTCACACCTCACTCAGGTCACCATGCGTCACTCACGCCTCACTCAGGTCACCATTGCGTCACTCACACCTCACTCAGGTCACCATGCGTCACTCACACCTCACTCAGGTCACCATTGCGTCACTCACACCTCACTCAGGTCACCATGCGTAACTCACACCTCACTCAGGCCACCATGCGTCACTCACACCTCACTTCAGGTCACCATGCGTCACTCACACTTCACTCAGGTCACCATGCGTCACTCACACCTCACTTCAGATCACCATGTGTCACTCACACCTCACTTCAGATCACCATGCGTCACTCACACCTCACTTTAGGTCACCATGCGTCACCCACACCTCACTTTAGGTCACCATGCGTCACCCACACCTCACTTCAGGTCACCATGCGTCACTCACACCTCACTTTAGGTCACCATGCGTCACCCACACCTCACTTCAGGTCACCACTGCGTCACTCACACCTCACTCAGGTCACCATGCGTCACTCACACCTCACTCAGGTCACCATGCGTAACTCACACCTAACTCAGGTCACCATGCGTCACTCACACCTCACTTCAGGTCACCATGCGTCACCCACACCTCACTTCAGGTCACCATGCGTACACCTCACTTCAGGTCACCATGCGTCACTCACACCTCATTTCAGGTCACCATGCGTCACTCACACCTAACTTCAGATCACCATGCGTCACTCATACCTAACTTCAGGTCACTATGCGTCACCCACACCTAACTTCAGGTCACTATGCGTCACTCACACATAAGTTCAGGTCGCCATGCGTCACTCACACCTCACTTCAGATCACTATGCGTCACCCACACCTCACTTCAGGTCACCATGCGTCACCCACACCTCACTTCAGGTCACCATGCGTCACCCACACCTCACTTCAGGTCACCATGCGTCACCCACACCTCACTTCAGGTCACCATGCGTCACCCACACCTCACTTCAGGTCACCATGCGTCACTCACACCTAACTTCAGGTCACCATGCGTCACTCACACTTCACTTCAGGTCACCATGCGTCACCCACACCTCACTTCAGGTCACCATGCGTCACCCACACCTCACTTCAGGTCACCATGCGTCACTCACACCTCACTTCAGGTCACCATGCGTCACTCACACCTCACTTCAGGTCACCATGCGTCACTCACACCTCACTTCAGGTCACCATGCGTCACTCACACCTCACTTCAGGTCACC
>NC_091326.1:7723768-7926268 GCF_038502225.1 Cherax quadricarinatus | reverse complement strand
CACCGCATTGCTTCTCAAACTTATTCACACCCACATTAACACATTTCTCACACACACACACATGCACAACATACTCCTCATTTATACACGCATACATAGCACACTTCACCCATGCACATGCGCTGCCACCACTAAACAGACGTCAACACATCACACACATTAATATATTCTATAATGTTGCTTAAAGCAACAAAAAAAGGTTGAATAAGCAATCCGTTCCAGCTGGTGAGCTACACAATCAATCACCAATATGCAAACAGTCGATTTTTTTTCTCGCCTCATCCAAATACGTTTTCTTTGTACTAGGTGTTGCAAGAGACGCAACAGAATTACTTACTTCTTTTTTTACCAGTTCGCAATACGTAGGTCCGTTAGGAATCTCGAGGCTACACCTTTACTTCCCTGAGGCAAGAAAGGCCATGAAATACGTACATAAAGGTCTGGAAAGGGTCTATTTAAAGGTTATACTTTTACTTCCCTGAGGCAAGAAAGGCAATGCAACACGTACATAAAGGTCTGGAAAGGGTCTATTTAAAGGTTATACTTTTACTTCCCTGAGGCAAGAAAGACCATGAAATACGTACATAAAGGTCTGGAAAAGGTCTATTTAGGGGTTATACCTTCACTTCCCTAAAGTAAACAAGTTTATACAAGAAAAATACTGAAGTTTCCTATTAAGTTTTGCAAAAGCAAAATATGCATTATGGCATAACGTACATGAGAAACGTTTTGACACTAATATTTAAATATGTAGTATATTTACAAGCACACAGGGCATACTGATATAAAACTACTGTATTATTGGGCATAGCATCTTTACAAAGTCTTCAAACATATTCACACAGTCTTCCGTTCTTCCTGGCGCGGAGGCAGGACTCCAGGAAACATTTATATTATATAAACCATGTACAACACGAGCAATGGAACCCACCAGTGTGTGCTTCCCTTGTTTTGCTCTGTAGTTTATCTTTGGGAGTTTGTGTTTACATAAAGTGCAGTCCTCGGGCGAAAGATCGTAATGAAGAATTCTCTGCAAACATTGTCCTCCTCACTGCATAAATGCAGGCACTCTACCTTCAAGGGTTTTTCCTCTGCGGCTCAGTCCTGGCATCCCCACTGCCACATTGGGGCATATCTGTTACATTCCTCAAGCTCTATTGCTGTCTGTATAGGTGAGGGTTCCACATTGGTGCTGCCTCCTCCAGGACTGACCAACCTATCTAATATCACTCATGTTATTCTGCACCTCAGGTTAAATGGGTTTGGTATATATATTCATGGGAAAACGCTAACCCCCATAAGGCCTATACAGCACCTGGGGAATGGGAAGTCCTCAGGTTTGATCAAAAAGGGCAACTCCAGTTCCTCACACCAAAAGCCATTCCCCCACCTCAAGGCATCCCCTGTGAATTATTATTATTATAATCAAAAAGAAGCGCTAAGCCACAAGGACTATACAGCGCTGCAGGGCAGGAAGGAAGCGAGGGCATCAGGTGGCAAAAGGGAGATGGATGAGCAACAGGTTACGGATAACAGCGGGGCAGTGGATGGTGAAAGGGTAAAGGGCAGCAAGAGACTGAACCAGAAAGGGCTGAGGGGAGTGCGAAAAGTATCATCAGAGTTTGTGGAGTAAATCAGTCGTTGTCAAGAAGTCAATGAGAGAGTCAGGATTAAAGGAGGGTCCATCAGCAAGAAGGGAAGGTAAAGAGAGAGTAGGAGAACGAAGACGACGTTGGAGGTAAATTCTGCGTGCTCGTTGATAGAGAGGGCAGTCTAACAGAATGTGGCTAATCGATACTGGAACTTGACACTGCTCACAGAGAGGAACAGGGTGCCTCTCCATGAGATACCCATGAGTAAGACGAGTGTGGCCAATGCGAAGGCGGGAGAGAGTGGTCTCCCAACCTCGGCACTGATGACAAGAAGACGGCCAGTAACCTATGCTCGGTTTAATAGAATGAAGTTTGTTACCGAGCAGAGTTGACCAACGTTGTTGCCAACGGGTGCGAAGGTGGGTAGCTATTGCAGCAAAATAGTCCAGAAATGGAACACCTCGATAGGAAATTGGTAGGTCATATACTGCTGACCGTGCAGCAGTGTCTGCCTGTTCATTGCCCTGTACGTCGACATGACCAGGGACCCAACAAAAAACAATATCTTTATGTTTGGTAGAGATACGGCGTAGCCAAAGTTGGATACGGAGAACTAGGGGATGAGATGTATCAAATTTTCGTATAGCCTGTAGAGCACTAAGGGAGTCTGAGACTACTACAAATGATGACACAGGCATAGATGCGATACGAATAAGTGCTGCAAGAATGGCATACAGTTCAGCAGTAAAAATGCTAGCTGAAGATAGTAAATGCCCTCGTACGACGCTGTCCGGAAACACTGCTGCGAATCCGACGCCGTCTGAAGACTTAGAGCCATCTGTGTACACAGCGGTGGCATGAGAATGAGAGTGGAAGTGATCAAGAAAAAGAGAGCGGGAAGCCACCGTAGGCAGTTGAGCTTTCGAGCAAGGGAGTGAGAAAGAACAGACCCGAACAGCTGGAACTTCCCAGGGGGGTAGGGAAAAGTGAGATGCTACATGAACATATAAAGGTGGTAACTGAAGGGAAGACAAGAGTGAAAGTAGGCGAAGAGAAAAGGGACGGAGCAAACAGGGGCGGCGAACGAATAAAGAATGTCTACTAATATCGGTGACCATTCTATAAATGGAAGGATTGTGTAGATCGTGAGAGCGTACATAGTAACGAAGGCAATGGGCATCACGGCGATCAGACAAGGATGGAACATTTGCTTCTGTATAGAGGCTCTCAACAGGGGAAGAGCGAAAAGCACCAAGGCACAAACGTAAGCCTTGGTGATGGATAGAGTTAAGGCTAGAGAGAGTAGCAGGAGAGGCCGCGGAATAAATCTGGTCACCATAATCGAGTTTCGATAAAACGAGGGCTGAATGTAGGCGAAGCAGAGTTCGACGATCAGCTCCCCAGGAAAGATGAGCAAGGGTTTTAAGAAGGTTTAGCCGGCTGTGACAAGTTGCCTTCAGAGAGGTAATGTGAGGTTTCCAGGTTAACCGACGGTCAAAGAGAAGGCCTAGAAACCTGACTGTATCACGTTCGGGGATACGGGAGCCATAGAGATACAAAGGATGATCGGAGATAACAGAGCGTCTAGTGAAAGTAATTTGGTGAGTTTTGGTACTTGAAAATTTAAACCCATGTGTGGTGGCCCAAGTGGAAACACGGTCGACCGCATGCTGGAGAGAAACTGCAATAAGGTGACAGTCAGCGCCTGCACAAGCAATAGCGAAGTCATCAACATAGAGTGATGACCAAATATTGGGTGGAAGAACAGAGGCCAAATCATTTATAGCAAGGAGAAAAAGTGTTGTGCTTAGAACACATCCCTGAGGGACACCTTCAGCTTGGACGAAGTCCGGGGAAAGAACATTATTGACTCGAACACGGAAATGTCTGTCAGTTAAAAAGTTCTTAAGGAAGGATGGTAGATTGCCTCGGAGGCCTAAGGAATGGGCCTGGGCCAGAATATTATACCTCCAAGTTGTGTCATATGCCTTCTCAAGGTCAAAAAATATGGCAATAACTGAGTGATTATTCGCAAAGGCATTACGAACATACGTATCCAAGCGTAGTAAGGGGTCTATGGTAGAACGACCCTGACGAAAGCCATATTGACTAGCGGAGAGACTGTTGTGAGTCTCTAAATACCACATTAAACGTCGATTTACGAGGCGTTCCATCACTTTGCAAACTGCACTTGTAAGAGCGATGGGGCGATAGTGGGAGGCATCATGTCCTGTAGTACCCGGTTTGCGGAAAGGGAGAACAATGGCAGATTTCCACAGCTGGGGAAGAACTCCTTGTGCCCAAATAAGATTGAAGAGGTGTAAGAGGACTACAAGGGCTGACCGATGTAAATGTTGTAACATACGAATATGAATGTCATCAGGCCCAGCTGCCGATGATCGGCAAGCTGAGAGCGTTGCCTCCAGTTCTTGAAGTGTAAAAGGCACATTATACTGTTCTTCTCCGAGAGAAGAAAAGTCCAAGGGTACTAACTCTCTGGCAGACTTTGAGGAAAGAAACGAGGGGCATAGATGGAGCCCTCGGGAAATACGGACCAGATGTGTGCCACGTTCAATGGCAACGTCGAGAGGGTTTGCTATATCAACACCAGTGACCCGTAGACCAGGAGCCGGGTCAGGAGAGTATTTACCACTCAATTTCCTCACTTTTTTCCAGACTGCACTCATAGAAGAAGCAGAGGTGATGGTGGAAACATAGTCTCGCCAACAAGTGCGTTTAGCTTCACGGATGACACGGCGAGCGATCGCACGCTTCTGCTTAAAATCAACAAGTCTCTCAGCGGTTCTATTGTACCGGTACCTGCCCCATGCAGCACGTTTCAAACGTACTGCACGAGCACAAGCAGGAGACCACCAAGGCACGCACTTCTGAGAATGCCTGCCTGAGGTTTGGGGTATAGAATGAGAAGCTGCGGTATAAACTGATGTCGAGAAGATGTGTAGGAGCTCATCAATGGAGGATGAAGAAGGAACCTCACTAAAAGCAGTGAGGTGTGTGTAAAGATCCCAATTTGCCCGATCAAATTGCCAGCGAGGGCTACGGGAAGGTGGTGAATAGGAAGGAGAAGTAAGAATGATCGGAAAATGATCGCTGTCATGTAAGTCTGGTAGAACAGACCAGGTGAAGTCTAGTGCAGTGGAGGAAGAGCAGACTGATAGATCGATGCAAGAGAGAGTATGAGTACGAGGATCAAAATGGGTGGGAGTACCCGTATTTAAAACATGGAGGGGGTGAGAGGCAAGAAAAGCCTCCAACTGAATGCCACGTGAGTCACAATGAGACCCCCCCCAGAGGAAATGGTGGGCATTAAAATCACCAAGCAACAGAAGTGGTGGTGGTAAGGATGAAACAAGAAAGGCAAAGTCTGGGATAGAAAATGCTCGAGAAGGAGAGAGATATAAAGAACATATTGTAAACCACTTATTCAAGTGGATACGGGCTGCAGTGTAATGCAGCGAGGTATGGACAAATAGTTGACAGTACGGAATATCATTGCGTAGAAGAAGGGCACTTTCATTAAAGGTCCCATCTGAGAAAGGATCCGAAGAATACAATAAATTATAGCCTGAGATAGGTTGGAAAACAGCCGAGTGTAATTTTGGTTCTTGTAAGCAAGCACCAACAGGGGAAAACCTGGAAAGCAACATCTGAAGCTCACCCCGATTACCCCTGAGGCCGCGGATATTCCACTGTAAATAGGCCATGATTGGCGATGAAGAAAATATCAGGAATCTGTAGGTAAAGGCACCTACGGACTAGAGGGGTTAGAAAAGTCAACGTGTGGTGGCATTGGAAGATGTTCAAGTAGCGAAGGAACGGAGCGTTGCGAAGAATGGGGTTGTGAAGATGGAGGAGAGGGAAGAGAAGGAACAGGAAGTGAATCAGTGTCCATTGAAGGTTTAGTCTCTGCAATATATTCTGAAATGGCTTCAAGTGTTTCTGAATTCAAAGATGTATGGGAAACCATATTGGAGATAGGAGGAGGAGGGTGAGTAAAGATTGGGACAGTAATGGACTGTACCAAAGTAGAGGGGGAGGGAAAAGTGTAAGGGACTGGAGATGAAGTGTGGGGGGGGACAGAAGAGGTAGAAACCTGGGAGGTGACAGAAGAGGGAGAAACTTGGGAGGGGACGGGGGTGGAAGGCATAGTACGAGGAGGAGGGTGAATCTCCACACTTGTAATAGAGCCAGAGAGAGGGGAAGAACTAGGTACAGAGACTGGAAAGGTAACGTGTGGAGGTGGAAGAAGGGAAGGAAGGGGCAAAGAAGATTTGAGCAATGTGGATTTTTTGGACTTCTGAGTAGAGGGGCGATTGGTATTAGGTGTCGTACGAGGTCTTGTCGATACTGGGGCTTGTGAGGAAGGACGCGAAGATGTGAGAACAGACTGAGTTGTAGTCGGGACGTCAGAGCCAAGGACAGCAAAAGGATTAGATGCCGTAATGGCTATGGGAGGGGTAACAACAGAGGAGGCTGCAGAAGATGGGACCCCAGAAGTGGGGGGATGTTTGGAAACACGAGAATAAGAAACACGGGGTAGTCTCCCTTGGAGGCGGAGATGAGTAACTGCCATAGCATAAGGGAGACCTTCTGCCTCTTTGAGGCAACGGATTTCACGTTCATTTAAGTAGACCTGGCAACGGCGGGAGTACGAAGGGTGAGCTTCATTACAATTAAGGCAAGATGGAGGTTGACTGCAAGATGTATTAGAATGGTTGTCGGCACCACAGACTGGGCATTCGGCCATAGATCTGCAATATTTCGCTGGGTGACCAAAACGCCAGCAATTTCTACATTGTTGCGGTGTAGGTATCACCTTTCGAACTTGTAACCGATGTCCCGCGACATATACAGAGGACGGGAGTTCTCGGTTGTCAAAAGTTAAACGAGCCACATTGCAAGGGTAACGTCTCCGCCCCCGGGCAGGAAGGACATAAGTGTCTACTTTGAGGATTGGGAGATCCTGGAGTTCCAGCTGTTCAAAAATGTCATTGCCACATGACTGGAAATTCTGTTGGACTATGGTATGGGGCAGAATGACAGTACCACTACAAGAATTGAGAGAAAGATGTTTTTCAATAGTGATAGGAGTAGTATCGATATTCGAAAGGAGAGAAAGATCATGAGCTTGGGTAGCATTCTGGACAGTGACGATGCGCGTACCGCTCTTGAGAGCGTGAAATGAAATATCTCTGCCAACATGACGCAGGAGCGCTTTGGCAATACTATGGTCAGAAAGGTAGGCAGAAGAAGAAGTTGGTCTTAAAGTAAAGAATTTAGTCCATTGTGTGGTCCGAAACTGAGCGTGGAGAGGGAGTGCTTGACGTGTCGGTCGTTTCCGAGTAGAATGGGAAGGTAACGACGGAGCATCATCAGGAGATTGACGTTGGCGTTTAGGAGTAGGACCGGAGTTGGTCCGGCATGAAATGGGTGGGCGATTCGAAAATTGCCGTACCGTAGAGGGAGAAGCCGGAAGCATAGTCAAAGGAGAGCGGAGTTCAGACAAATCGAAGGAGTCAGTCGAAGCCCCGGTACCTGAAGCGGGTGAGGAAACAGCACCAGCAAGAGGTACAGGGGTATCAGGAGTGTCCGAAGAGTGGTCTAAACACAAGGCAGGGTCAGAATGGGGTGCGGTATCAAGAAGGGGCCCGGGGGTAGTGGTTTCATGGACTAGGGCTGCCATGGTTAGGTTACTCCTTTGCTTTTTGTTTTTAAGAAAAAAAAAGAAAGAAGAAAAGAAAATAAAAACAAAAAAAAGAATAAAAAAAGGGGGGAGCGGGGAGGAATAGTTCCCAGGAGGAATGAAAGGGCCGGAAATCTCCCTCCGCGCCCAAGAGGACTCGACACCGCTAGTAGCGCAGATGCAGCATGGAACCCGTGCCATACCCTACCCTTCATGCCAGTAAACCAGCAATCCGGGATAGCAACCTCACATCTGCCGAGCTACCTCGGTGGACAAAAGAGAGGGCGGCCGGATATCCGCCACAAAGCATACCTCCTTCAGCCACCACCCCCGGAATCCGAAAGGTGGCTTCCAGAGATACACCCGTCGCCCAAAAGACACCCAAAGCTACTCCGGGATACCGGAGAGGGATCGGGACATCCCTAGGCAATCCAGATTCCACGGCAAACTACGCCACCGCCAAGAAACCTCAACGGAATGGGATCGACCCCGGTGTCCTTTCCCCTACCTAGGAACTAGCGCGCCTGTGGGAGAAATCATGAAGGCTAAAAAGAGGAAGGGCAAAAGGGAGGGGTGAGGAGGAGGAGGAGGAATGGAAAAAGGGGAGGATGGGGAGGATGGGATAGGGGAGGGGAGAATGGGGGGTAATTAGGTTCGGTCTGAGGAAGAAGACCGACAGGGCTAATTCCTCAGACCAAGAGCCTCTTCACCACGCCAAGGAGCCCCCCTTGAAGAGGATCCCCTGTGAAAATGTAGGGTGATACACTACTCTCCTGCCCCAAGGGGTTATATCTTCTCCAAGAATTTATTGTTGCATTCGATTCTCTCGATTACTGTCTATTCAGTTTCTAATGGAGATGATAAGATTAATGAACTGGGTGTCTGTGATAGGGATTTTGCGGTATATAGACGCATCTCTCCCCTGGCATTCCCACAGCGTGCTGGAATCTCCTGACCCAGCTGACAAGTTTTACACTTGTGACTGACCTCTTGTAGCCACTAACTCGACCAGTGCTGTAGTCTCATTAGACAGGTATACTTGCGGTTTCCTGCTGTCCACTCCTGCTTGCATCTGAGTCGTCTTTTCTATCGTCCAAGAGCATAGATATGCAACTGTCTGGCCCGCACTAACAGGTCGCATGCATATAGGAACAGTAAGAGGCCTAGTAAGGGCCCTTAGAGGACTCCGCTAGTTACATTCGCTCCTCGCGTTTAATCCTTCACTCTAACTCATCATTTTCTCTCATGTAATCCTGTATCCATGGTTAGTATTCTGCTTGCCACCTCCAACCAGTGTCTCCAGCATGTGTAGTGAGGTAGATTAGGTAAGGTCTGTCAGGAAACAGGACAAGTGTTTCCTGACGCGGCACTTAGTCATATGATGACCCGCAGCTGGAGCTTTTGGTCATTTGACCGAGGCCTTCCGCTGGCTTACCGGCCCTCCCATTAAAAATTAGGTTATAATAACCATTAGACTACACTTTTTAGCTGTGTTGTACTATAATATAGACTATTTTTATATACTACAGGAATTGGAAGTTCGCTCATCAATCACTTCTCTGTCTAATCCACTAGAGTAGTTCTTAAGTCTTGTGAGCCATGAATCCCTGTGTGTTAAGCTCTGCTTATGATTTATGAGAGATTCTGTTTGCTCTAGGTGTGTGTGTGTGTGTGTGTGTGTGTGTGTGTGTGTGTGTGTGTGTGTGTGTGTGTGTGTGGTGTGTGTGTGGTGTGTGTGTGTGTGTGTGTGTGTGTGTGTGTGTGTGTGTGTGTGTGTGTGTGTGTGTGTGTGTGTGTGTGTGTGTGTGCGTGTGTGTGTGTGTGTGTGTGTGTGTGTGTGTATGTGTGTGTGTGTGTACTCACCTAATTGTACTCACCTAATTGTGGTTGCAGGGGTCGAGACTCAGCTCCTGGCCCCGCCTCTTCACTGATCGCTACTGGATCCTCTCTCTCTCTGCTTCCTGAGCTTTGTCATACCTCTTCTTAAAACTATGTATGGTTCCTGCCTCCACTACTTCACTTGCTAGGCTATTCCACTTGCTGACAACTCTATGACTGAAGAAATACTTCCTAACGTCCCTGTGACTCGTCTGAGTCTTCAGCTTCCAGTTGTGACCCCTTGTCCCTGTGTCCCCTCTCTGGAACATCCTATCTCTGTCCACCTTGTCTATTCCCCGCAGTATCTTGTATGTCGTTATCATGTCTCCCTGACCCTTCTGTCCTCCAGTGTCGTCAGTCCGATTTCCCTTAACCTTTCCTCGTACGACATTCCCTTGAGCTCTGGGACTAGCCTTATTGCAAACCTTTGTACTTTCTCTAACTTCTTGACGTGCTTGACCAGGTGTGGGTTCCAGACTGGTGCTGCATACTCCAGTATGGGCCTAACATACACAGTGTACAGTGTCTTGAACGATTCCTTATTAAGGTATCGGAACGCTATTCTCAGGTTTGCCAGGCGCCCGTATGCTGCAGCAGTTATTTGGTTGATGTGTGCCTCCGGTGATGTGCTCGGTGTTATGGTCACCCCAAGGTCTTTCTCCCTGAGTGAGGTCTGTAGTCTTTGTCCACCTAGCCTATACTCTGTCTGCGGTCTTCTTTGCCCCTCCCCAATCTTCATGACTTTGCATTTGGCTGGATTGAATTCGAGAAGCCAGTTGCTGGACCACATGTCCAGCCTGTCCAGGTCTCTTTGCAGTCCTGCCTCATCCTCGTCCGATTTAATTCTTCTCATCAACTTCACGTCATCTGCGAACAGGGACACTTCAGAGTCTATTCCGTCCATCATGTCGTTCACATATATCAAAAATAGCACTGGTCCTAGAACTGACCCCTGTGGGACCCCGCTCGTAACAGGCGCCCACTGTGATACCTCTTCACGTACCATGACTCGTTGCTGCCTCCCTGTCAGGTATTCCCTTATCCATTGCAGTGCCCTCCCTTTTACGTGCGCCTGATCCTCCAGCTTCTGCACTAATCTCTTGTGGGGAACTGTGTCAAAGGCCTTCCTGCAGTCTAGGAAAACGCAATCTACCCACCCCTCTCTCTCGTGTCTTCTGTTACCTTGTCATAAAACTCCAGGAGGTTTACGATACAAGATTTGCCTTCCATGAACCCATGCTGGTTTTCATTTATAATCTTGTTCCTTTCCAGGTGTTCGACCACTCTCCTCCTGATAATCTTCTCCATGACTTTGCACACAATACATGTCAGAGACACAGGTCTGTAGTTTAGTGCCTCGTTTCTGTTTCCTTTCTTAAATATGGGGACTACATTAGCTGTCTTCCATTTCTCAGGTAGTTGCCCAGTTTCAAGGGATGTGTTGAAGATTGTGGTTAGAGGCACGCACAGCATCTCTGCTCCTTCTCTAAGGACCCATGGGGAGATGTTGTCCGGTCCCATCGCCTTTGAGGTGTCAAGGTCACTTAAGAGCTTCTTCACCTCCTCCTCAGTTGTTCGTATGTCATCCAACACTTGTTGGTATATTCCCTCTTGATGTTCCCTTCTGTGCTGTCTTCCCACAGCCCTTCCTGTCTCTACTGTAAAAACTTCCTTAAATCTCCTGTTCAGCTCCTCACATACCTCCTGATCATTTCTTGTGAGTTCTCCACCTTCTGTCCTTAATCTGATCACCTGGTCTTTGACTGTTGTCTTCCTCCTGATGTGGCTATACAACAGTTTCGGGTCAGTCTTGATTCTCGATGTGTGTGTGTGTGTGTGTGTGTGTGTGTGTGTGTGTGTGTGTGTGTGTGTGTGTGTGTGTGTGTGTGTGTGTGTGTGTGTGTGTGTGTGTGTGTGTGTGTGTGTGTGAGTGTGTGTGTGTGTGTGTGTGTGTGTGTGTGTGTGTGTGTGTGTGTGTGTGTGTGTGTGTGAGTGTGTGTGTGTGTGTGTGTGTGTGTGTGTGTGTGTGTGTGTGTGTGTGTGTGTGTGTGTTTGTGTGTGTGTGAGTGTGTGTGTGTGTGAGTGTGTGTGTGTGTGTGTGTGTGTGCGTGTGTGTGTGTGTGTGTGTGTGTGTGTGTGTGTGTGTGTGTGTGTGTGTGTGTGTGTGTGTGTGTGTGTGTGTGTGTGTGTGTTTGTGTGTGTGTTTGTGTGTGTGTTTGTGTATGTGTGTGTGTGTGTGTGTGTGTGTGTGTGTGTGTGTGTGTGTGTGTGTGTGTGTGTGTGTGTGTGTGTGTGTGTGTGTGTGTGTGTGTGTGTGTGTGTTATAACGGAAATAAGGTTTGGGTGACAGAATTCCTTCTTCCAGCTCCTGGCTGGAGTTGACAGGAGAGGTACAAGTCACGGTTACTCCTGCCAATCGCGTGGCAACCACGCCACGCTGGTGCAACTTGGTGCACGCCACACGCACCTCTCACACGTAACACACACACACACACCTACACACACACACACACACACACACACACACACACACACACACACACACACACACACACACACACAAACTACAATATGATAATCTTCAGAAACAGCTTTCCGGCCTTCAATTAGAATTATAATTTGACCGCCTAAGTGACTGACATAGTGTTCACCCCATGACTAATCCTATGGACGGCAGTGACTAGCTTACTGTGCATCCCATATCTATCCTATGGACGGCAGTAGCTAATTTACTGTGCACCTCATGTCCATCCTATAGTAAGGGCTAATTTACTGTTCAATCTATACCCATGAACAGCAGCTATGGACATTGATAGGCATAGGAAATAATCTCTAAATTGGCTAATATTAATTCTTCGTGATGCACATTACTTAGAGTATTGTCCTTTGAACAAAGTAGGATATTTGCTTAGAATTTCTTGTATGTTATTTTCGTTAATAAAATACCTTGATGTATATTGGTCTACGTGCTGCCTATCTTAGTGTTTCTCAATTAGTAGACAGTAAAATATACATCGCTTTGTTGTCCACTTACCGAAGAGTTATTCATGAAGGACTGACTACATACTTAATACTTAATACTTAATACTTAATACTTAATCGTTGTTCGTGTAGACAAAATTGTTAGTTCTACTTGTACTTAGGCATTTCTATAACATCTGTCATTGTTGACATAGGTAAGCTCTTTGTATATGTCAAGTACAAGAAGGCACAATACCGTGACTGCAACAATGCACAAATAACCCGCACATAGGAGAGAGGAGCTTGCGACGACGTTTCGGTCCGACTTGGATAATTTACAAAGTCACACAACACAGTCTCTGTAAATGTGTTTGTTTACGTCCATCTTGTCGCTTGCAGAATTGTAAATCTACTAAGAGCTTTAATGGCATTTCTGGGACATTCAGATTCAATATTTAACTCTCTACTAATATTCTAAGGTTTTAAAACTGACACAAAGGGACATTCGTCTCTCTTCTTCAAAAATCATACCTTGGTTCGTATGATAAAGTTATCATGCAGCAATGAGTCAGTGTGAAATGGAATGATAACGAAGAAATATGTGCAACACCTGAGTACCTTAATCACACCGAGGACACCCAGGTGTTGTATGTGTGTCTTATGCATCAAATGATATTTATACAGAATTCAGGATTTTAGGAATGTATCGATCTATTGTCACTACTTGTGAGAATGATGGTGCACACACACAAACATGACTCGACCCCTGCAACCACAAATAGGTGAGTACACACACACACACACACACACCTAGCATGACTACTGTCCTTCAGCCGAGTCATTGATAATGGTGACCATACCAGTTGAACCATGACCAAAAATCTACCCTCTCACCTCCATCAAAGTCACTCTCTGCCCCCCTACAACCCTATATCCCCCTCCCCTTCCCCACCGGCCATAGAACACCTCGCCGATCGCTAGCGGAACTTCGAGCGACCCAAAACCGATGCCAACCCCCCCTCCCCCCGAGCATTACTGCGCAAGAGTATAAATTCTCTTGTAGGGATCCCATGTAGCACTCCGGCTGCGCCTTCGCCAGCGTACAGTACTGCCTCATTCTCTTCTCTTATCATAAGGTAGGTGTTCCTACCTTGCAAAGTTGGAACCTGAGGCACAGATGAAGTGTAAAAGTGTAGTTTATTACATCTACGTTAACAACGGCGGCGGTGCAATCGAAGTTCATGACCCACGTGTGACTTAAAGTGTTTGAGTTAAGGTGGAGGAGTACTGCACGTGTGTGTGTGAGGCTCCAGCACAACTCTCCATGTGTTAATGCCAACCCATACATGTTGCACTGGATTAACTTCTCTACAACCATACCCACACACACACACATATCTATATATATATATATCTATCTATCTATCTATCTATCTATCTATCTATATATATATATATATATATATATATATATATATATATATATATATATATATATATATATATATATATATATATATATATATATATATATATATATATATATATATTTATATATATATATATATATATATATATATATATATATATATATATATATATATATATATATATATATATATATATATATATATATATATATATATTCGGTCTAAGCAGAAACCATCTTCAGTGTTACTACATAGTTGAAAGTACTTACATATGCAAATCAGTCAAGTATACACACGAAAGGATCAGTAAATTAGACCTACCAGCAAGTGAACATAATAGCTTAGTACTACTGCAGTACACAACTGGCTGACACCACCCACACACACCTGGCTGACACCACCCACACACACCTGGCTGACACCACCCACACACACCTGGCTGACACCACCCACACACACCTGGCTGACACCACCCACACACACCTGGCTGACACCACCCACACACACCTGGCTGACACCACCCACACACACCTGGCTGACACCACCCACACACAAATGGCTGACACCACCCACACACACCTGGCTGACACCACCCACACACACCTGGCTGACACCACCCACACACACCTGGCTGACACCACCCACACACCTGGCTGACACCACCCACACACACCTGGCTGACACCACCCATACACACCTGGCTGACACCACCCACACACACCTGGCTAACACCACCCACACACACCTGGCTAACACCACCCACAAACACCTGGTTAACACCACCCACACACACCTGGCTGACACCACCCACACACACCTGGCTGACACCACCCACACACACCTGGCTAACACCACCCACAAACACCTGGTTAACACCACCCACACACACCTGGCTAACACCACCCACAAACACCTGGTTAACACCACCCACACACACCTGGCTAACACCACCCACAAACACCTGGCAAACACCACCCACAAACACCTGGCTAACACCACCCACACACACCTGGCTGACACCACCCACACACATCTGGCTGGCACCATCCACACATACCTGGCTGACATCATCCCCACACGCTTGACTGACATCATCACCACACACCTGGCTGACACCACCCATACACCTGGCTGACACCATTCACGCACACCTGGCTGACATCATCCCCACACACTTGACTGACACCACTCACACACACCTGGCTAACACCACCCACACACACCTGGCTAACACCACCCACAAACACCTGGCTAACACCACCCACACACACCTGGCTGACACCACCCACACACCTGGCTAACACAATCCCCACATACCTGGCTGACACCACCTACACACCTGGCTGACACCACCCACACACCTGGCTGACACCACCCACACACCTGGCTAACACAATCCCCACACACCTGGCTGACACCACCCACACACCTGGCTGACACCACCCACACACCTGGCTAACAATCCCCACACACCTGGCTGACACCACCCACACACCTGGCTGACACCACCCACACACCTGGCTGACACCACCCACACACCTGGCTGACACCACCCACACACCTGGCTGACACCACCCACACACCTGGCTGACACCACCCACACACCTGGCTGACACAGCCGGTAGGTTCCTACATTACTTTTTAATAACCGAATTAATCCATGATAAAATCATCAGAATCACAATTTTAAAGATCCGTCAAATTAAAGCAGAAGCAAGTTAATTATTGTCGAGTTCATCGTTCAGAGTACTGAAGCTTCAGTACTCAGAGAGGACAGTCATGCCTACTGCAGTCCTCCTCAACTCTTATGTACTATTGTGGATAGGCCTATTCTGGTGCTGTTTTCCAGTGTGCATTTGACGTCTCTGCATATATATATATATATATATATATATATATATATATATATATATATATATATATATATATATATATATATATATATATATATATATATATATATATATATAAATTTCTAAGGTGATGCACAGATGTGCAGAATAGCACGATAAATCAAGAGTGATGATGCTGCAAGGTCTTTCGTGACAGTTGAGCATCACATCTTCAGGGAGTAGAGAGAGTTTTTTTGTCTCTCACGTTACCATGTTCAACCAGCACATCGACTGCTTTCCATCAGGGCAGGGTGATTCAACCAAGAAAGCACATTCACCATCACTCACCCCCTAGCTGTCTTTCCAGAAACACATGAACCTCACGATCCAGTGAATCACTGAGCTAGGACTTAACCCCACTCACACTCCAACAGCAGCTTAAGTCATAAAATAAAACTCTTACCTCCATTCAGTCCATTCTAACATACCCGCACGTACCTGCTGGATACTCAAACCTCTGCCTATCAAAACCTCCTTCACACCAGCGTTTCAACCATTCCTCTTATTTCATTATTTCATCCTACCCAGATTTATACACCTTGCTCCAGCGTTGCTACACGGCTTACCTTCAATTATGTCTTTGATATGACTACACCATCTTGTAGTCTGTTCATTACACCTTGTCTGCAGAATATTCTCACTATATATTTCTACTATGTCAGCTTTCTCCGTCAATACAAACAATATGGCTTCTCTATACTCTGATTCATTCCACTTTTAACCTCCATCAGCAAATATTTTATTTTCTTTACAGATTTCTCAATACTCATGTCTTCTAACCCTTATTTATTTAATGAGTTACATTATGGCTCACGAAATCGTAATGGCACAATTGCAAACAAACCATACCACGGGCGGGGATAGAACCCGCGATCAGAGTCTCAAAACTCCAGACCGTCGCGTTAACCATTTAACCAGCTAGCCACAATAAGATTCGTCCAATTAGGTATATTTCTACACTATAGGAAGGTTAGCATAGGCACCACTGATCGCGGGTTCTATCCCCGCCCGTGGTATGGCTTGTTTGCAATCGTGTCATTACGATTTCGTGAGTCATGTTGACGGCTTTGAGAGGATTTGAGCTAGAGTTCGTCACGGCCACGCTAGCTGGAGATTCGTCTGTAAAAACTTGCATTTGTGGTCACAGTGGTGCCTATGCTAACCTTCCTATGGTGTAGAAATATACCTAGTTGGACGAATCTTATTGGGGCTAGCTGGTCCAGTGGCTAACGCGACGGTCTGGAGTTTTGAGACTCTCTGATCGCGGGTTCTATCCCCGCCCGTGGTATGGTTTGAGTTACATTATATTTCAAATCGCCATATGCTGACCTGGTGACCAGTTCCTAATTTAAACATCCTACTTCCTCCTCCTCATCTTTCCTTCCCTAGATTTCTGCTTGTTATTTTATGTCCCCTGTCGACTTCCCTCGTTGACACACCCGACTTGCCTCTTTACAAACATCATTAACTTTTCTTCTGAATACGTTAGAAACACTGTTAACATTAACTGTTACAAGACACACTTTATTTCAGCTTCATAATCTTTGAAAGCTACACTACTTCCCATCCTTCACTTATCCATTTTATTTACAATCATATCTACAAAATAGATGTTAATCACAAAGACGACACACAATCTTGTCTTTGGTGCAGTTTTCATCCTTTTCTGGCCATCAGTTTTATTATTAATCCATCTACAACTATCGAAAACTTAACCATCTATTACATATTTATGGAGGACCCGCTACATCGATCTTCCATCAACTCTATCGTGTCATTTTCCAAATAATTAAATGCAAAAAAAAAACTCCTTTTATTTATAAGCAGCAACATTCATAAGCTTTAAATACTCATTACTTTCCTTTTCTAAATCTTCTGTGTTCCTTAACAATCATGATTTCTGTTTTTCTTATCACTTGACAGCTGTTCTGCAACGCTGCACTTAAATACTAAGCAGATCTTTTTTTTTTTTACCACATCAGCCAGTCTCTTACCATGGTAAGGTGATCCAAAAAAGGAAACACATTCACCATGATTCTTTCAATGGCCACCTTGACAGAAGCGTGCAAACATCATAGGTCAGATGACCCACCTAACAGCAACATCCCCAGGCTTCCTTCAGAGTGCAGGCACTATACTCCCGACCTCCATAACATAATCCCAGCTAACCGGTTCACCCTGAATCCCAACATAAATGTTACCTTGCTTACACCACGTCAGGTTATAAAAACCACTGGTCTCCACTCCGATCTAACACCCACACACACACACCTGTCAGACGCTGAGGCCTCCAGTGCTTAAACTTACATCTCTACTAATTTTAAGTCTCTCTCATGTCCCTTTTTCCTGTTAAAGTTGCAAGTGAGGGAGGAAGATTTACACTGAATGAAATTATCAAAGAAACCATGAAATCATCTTTAAACAAGTAACTCGCACACAAGAGAGAGGAGCTCATGACGACGTTTCGGTCCGACTTGGACCATGAAACAGCGCAAGCTATTATTATAAGTCTCTCTTCGGGTGAAGGGACTCGAGTCTTGGAAATGGGGAAATACATTGCCTGCACTCTGAAGGACGGATACGCATGTAGTCTTCAAGACAGATATCGAGTGAACGATAACAAACGTGAGCGAAACGATACAATACTAGGGACTTATGCAGCCTCTTCCGTCAGGATAACGTAAGTGTGTAAGTTTAAAGCCTATCAACTAATATAATCGTAAAGGTCACGAGATACCCTTAAATAGATATTAATATCTTTCAGCTAACATTTAGAGTATCCTTCCAATATGTACACAGTGAGAAGTATCCCTCACGGTGAATATACCCTAGAGGGGTAAACAAACGGTTCTTACATCACACTTACTCTCTAAGTTCCATTTTAAGGGTAAACTGAACATAATCTTACTGATATAAAACTGAAAATTATTGATACTTCCAAAATTTTTTATGTTTTTCATAGATTTTTTTTTTTTTTTTTGGGGGGGGGGCGAGGGATTTAAGATGCATTCGACGACATGAATCATGATAGATAAATATTCACTGTTTGAATAAATGGATTAAAAACCTCGACAGGTTGAATAAATGGATTAAAAACCCCGACAGGTTGAATAAATGGATTAAAAACCCCGACAGGTTGAATAAATGGATTAAAAACCCCGACAGGTTGAATAAATGGATTAAAAAACCCGACAGGTTGAATAAATGGATTAAAAAACCCGACAGGTTGAATAAATGGATTAAAAACCCCGACAGGTTGAATAAATGGATTAAAAAACCCGACAGGTTGAATGAATGGATTAAAAACCCCGACAGGTTGAATGAATGGATTAAAAACCCCGACAGGTTGAATAAATGGATTAAAAAACCCGACAGGTTGAATAAATGGATTAAAAACCCCGACACGTTGAATAAATGGATTAAAAACCCCGACAGGTTGAATAAATGGATTGAAAAAACCGACAGGTTGAATAAATGGATTAAAAACCCCGACAGGTTGAATGAATGGATTAAAAAACCCGACAGGTTGAATGAATGGATTAAAAACCCCGACAGGTTGAATAAATGGATTAAAAACCCCGACAGGTTGAATAAATGGATTAAAAACCCCGACAGGTTGAATAAATGGATTAAAAACCCCGACAGGTTGAATAAATGGATTAAAAACCCCGACAGGTTGAATAAATGGATTAAAAACCCCGACACGTTGAATAAATGGATTAAAAACCCCGACAGGTTGAATAAATGTATTAAAAAACCCGACAGGTTGAATAAATGGATTAAAAACCCCGACAGGTTGAATAAATGGATTAAAAAAACCGACAGGTTGAATAAATGGATTAAAAACCCCGACAGGTTGAATAAATGGATTAAAAATCCCGACAGGTTGAATAAATGGATTTAAAACCCCAACAGGTTGAATAAATGGATTAAAAACTCCGACAGGTTGAATAAATGGATTAAAAACCCCGACAGGTTGAATAAATGGATTAAAAACCCCGACAGGTTGAATAAATGGATTAAAAACCCCAACAGGTTGAATAAATGGATTAAAAACCCCGACAGGTTGAATAAATGGATTAAAAACCCCGACAGGTTGAATAAATGGATTAAAAACCCCGACAGGTTGAATAAATGGATTAAAAACCCCGACAGGTTGAATAAATGGATTAAAAACCCCGACAGGTTGAATAAATGGATTAAAAACCCCGACAGGTTGAATAAATGGATTAAAAACCCCAACAGGTTGAATAAATGGATTAAAAAAACCGACAGGTTGAATAAATGGATTAAAAACCCCGACAGGTTGAATAAATGGATTAAAAAACCCGACAGGTTGAATAAATGGATTTAAAACCCCAACAGGTTGAATAAATGGATTAAAAACTCCGACAGGTTGAATAAATGGATTAAAAACCCCGACAGGTTGAATAAATGGATTAAAAACCCCGACAGGTTGAATAAACGGATTAAAAACCCCGACAGGTTGAATAAATGGATTAAAAACCCCGACAGGTTGAATAAATGGATTAAAAACCCCGACAGGTTGATAACTGAGACACTTGTACAACATCTGAGAATAAAGAACAAGAAGACACAACACAGTGACTGGAACAATACATAAATAATCCGAGCGTGACTTTGTCAATGGTCCAAGTCGGACCGAAACGTCGTCGTAAAGCTCCTCTCTCCTATGTGCGGGTTATTTGTGTGTGACAAACGGTTTGAAAACCGACAAGCTGAAGATTGAGACAGTTTTGCAACATATGGGAATCTTTATTAGGGAAACGTTTCGCCACACAGTGGCTTCACCAGTCCAATACAAAGCAGAGAGGGGCAAAGAGAGGAGAAGTTGGAGGTAATCAGTCCCTCAGCCTGAAATCGATGTGTTCAGTCCAACACAAGAGTGATGGACTGATGAAGCCACTGTGTAGCGAAACGTTTCCTTAATAAAAATTCCCATATATCGCATAAGTGTCTCAATCTTCGGGTTATTGGCGTAACATTTAAGAATCTTCAACCATAACAAGGATACGTTGCCCAACAATCTCATTTATCAAACATTCGCTAATATTCAACAACTCTCTAAAACGTAAGACACATTTTAAAATCAACTCTCGATGTATGTACAACGAAGAGGCGGGGCCAGGAGCTGAGTCTCGACCCCTGCATTATTATTATCATTATAATCAAAGGGGAAGCGCTAAGCCCGTAGGATTATACAGCGCCTGGGGGGGATGTGGAAGGCATTCAGGCTTAATTCGGGGAACTGGAGCACAGATCCAATTCCCTAAATCAAGAGCCCCTCACCAACATCAAGGAACCTTCCTTGAGGGGTCGACCCCTGCAACCACAATTAGGTGAGTACAATCAGGCGAGTACACACACGAAAACCACAACTCTGGAAAAAATAACCACTTTTATTTAATATCTGAGCAACGAACGTAAACTAAGAGGGGAGAAAAAACTCCATCTCGTCCGGTAATTCTTAATTCGATGAATCTTAATGAATTTCGATTATTTTTTTAATTACTAATGGATGTGTTGTGTTCAGTGTTCTCCGTTTAATATGAACATAATGCAATGTTAAATTTAAAATTTAGGTTTAATTGCTTTTTAAACTAAGTGGGCACTAATTTGGTTAAAATATTCGAATTATACTTGTTTAATTAAACAGAGAATTATAGCCCGTCTAACAACATTTGACAAGTTATATAAGCCTTGGTTTAACTCATCAGCCACTGTGGAGCCTTTGGTTTAGCTCATCACCCACTGTGGAACCTTTGGTTTAACTCATCAACCACTGTGGAGCCTTTGGTTTGGCTCCTCACCCACTGTGGAGCCTTTGGTTTAACTCATCAGCCACTGTGGAGCCTTTGGTTTAGCTCATCACCCACTGTGGAACCTTTGGTTTAACTCATCAACCACTGTGGAGCCTTTGGTTTGGCTCCTCACCCACTGTGGAGCCTTTGGTTTAACTCATCATCCACTGTGGAACCTTTTGTTTAACTCATCACCCACTGTGGAGATTGGCTTAACTTATTACTTATTGTGGAGACTTTGGTTTAACTCATCACCCACTGTGGAACCTTTGGTTTAACTCATCACCCACTGTGGAGCCTTTTGTTTGGCTCCTCACCCACTGTGGAGCCTTTGGTTTAACTCATCATCCACTGTGGAGCCTTTGGTTTAACTTTTCATCCACTGTGGAGGTTTATCCAGCGCTAGAAAAAAACACCACAATCTTGAAAGATGTTAAATAACTCTTACTCTGTGCATACGCCTTTGATTCACTCAGACGATATCAATCTCCTTCCATGTACAAAATTATTATACACAGAACAGCGCCTGTCTCCACGCCCTCTGTCTCCACGCCCTGTCTCTCCACGCCCTCTCTTTCTCCACGTCCTCTGTCTCCAGGCCTTGTCTCCACGTCCTCTCTTTCTCCACGCCCTCTGTCTCCACGCCCTCTCTTTCTCCACGCCCTCTGCACAACACTAACTTTCTCTCACTAAACACTATAATGTCACAGCCAATTTTGTTATTCCTTAACCATTATCCTTTTAAAAAGAAAAACTCGTCAGAGGAGGATTAAACGAGAAACAGATTTCTGCGAAATGGAAAAACCATGTCAGCTGTACCTCCAGGTCAGCCATACATCCAGGTCAGCGCCTCGTGGCTCATCTGGGCGATAAAGTCCTCTCGGGTCAGCCCACAAAGCATAGAGAAATTGCACAGAGGGAGCGGCGCGTGATTGGACTTTATTCCCAAATGAGTTGCCGAGACGCGGGGGTTCCAATCACCGCTGTTCTAACCTGTGGAATTTCTCTTTGCAGGATGTGGCGCTTGACGGCGACGCTGCTGGTGGTGACCCTGGCCTCGGCTACTCCCCAGGGAAGCTACAACTACTTGCCTCCGGGAAATGTAAATCCAATTGGTCCCATTGGTCCGATTGGTCCAGGCTGTCCACCCATTACGTCTGTTTTGTTAGATACTCGATTTCAGACGTCGATTCGCGTTCAAACCATTAACCAAGTCAACACTCGGTTTGTCACCACCACTGTGTTCACTCAGCAGATCATACCCACCACGCTGTTTAGTACTCGCATACAAACTCAAGTGCAGTTCCAGACTAGCGTGGTGCAAAGCACCACTTTCTTCTCTAGTAACAGAATAGTAACACAGACTGTACAAGGAGGTGGCAGTGCGGTAACCATCTTTGTAACGACTACCCGAGTCGTCCCGATTGTGAGCTTTGTCACCAGCACTCAGTTTCTGACCCAGGGGTTAACCGTGGAAGTCACCAGCACGCAAATCCAGACTATAAACCAGCCTATAACCCAGTTCTTCACCCAAACAATTCAACAGACTGCCTTTGTCACGGTGACAGGTCCGAACGTGGTGCGAACACGTGTCCAGACTGTGGTACTAACCTCTATCGTGAGACAAGATGTGCCAGGCCCCACCCAGTTCGTCACCACAACACTGGTGCAGCAGCAGGTACAGACAACGTTCGTCCAGGGACAGAATGTTATCAGTACCAGCGTTGTTCAGAGCCAGCAAATCATCCCCTTCACGTCCTTCACCACCACCTTCGTAACTGGAATCGTCACCAGCACGCTGGTGGTCACTAGCACCAACTTCATAACACAGACACAAATTCAGACAGTGTTCAACACCCAGGAGGTCACTCAGACGCAGTTTGTCACTAGTACTATCTTCAGCACAATCGTACAGACTCAGTTCAGTTCGGTCACACAGACGCAGACGGTGTTCCAAACTCAGTTCGTGACCCCTGCCCCGGTTATCAGCACGCTGGAACTGACCCAAACATCTATAGTCCAGATCCCGGGTCAGGTACAACTGGTGACCCAGCAAGTGGTCCAGACACGACAGCAGCAGCAGATAATATTCCAGACGGTAAACAATGCCCAACAATTTGTGGTCACTAGGACCGTCACTGGCATCTGTGGCGGAGGAGGCGGAGGCTTCGGCGGCCAGGGCGGAGGTTTCGGTGGCCAGGGAGGAGGCTTTGGCGGCCAGAGCGGAGGAAGCGGAGGCTTCGGCTTCGATACAGAACCCTCTTCGTTCGGAGAGTCCTCTCCGTATGGATATGGGAAATAAATTATTTACTACGCAAAACTATGGACATATTGACCCCTCGTATATAGCCTGCTAGCGCATATATTAATATATTAAAAGGAGACACTATATTACAGAGTATTTGTCCCACGAAACACGGACACAGAAAACCCTATTATAAATATCAGATAATATATTTGTATTTATGTATATTAAACTTGGTAAAGAAATACTTTTGTATTCATAAAGTTCCTTCAGTAGTGTCTGGATATAAAGTTACACAGTGGTAAGTGTTACAACCTTCTCGTAAACTGTCATATTTGAGAGTATGTTTTTTCACACACAATTTATCTGTAATTGTCACGTTCTTTGTCTCTCCTGCAGGATGCGGCTCTTCCTGATATCTCTGCTGGTGGGGTGCACTTTAGGGGCTACCATTGAGAGGCCGCAGCGCCAAATATATGGTGCCCGCATAAGTTTACAGCCATCGTACGGGCCCGCACCTTGTAATCCTGGCGTGGTGTACAAAACCAAAGTGTTGTACTCTACGGTATACATCCCGTCCACCATCTACAGCAACAACGAGCAGATCATAACCCAAACTGACTACCGCTCGCAGCAAATTTTCACTACAGTCTTTTCGGAATTCGTGAGTACCCAGGTGGTGCCGTCCTTGCTCTTCCAGACAGTGACGGTCACCAGCACGCTGGGCAACGTCATTACGGTAACCGTTACTGTTTCAGGACAAGGCAACACCGTCACACAAACGCAAGAGGTAGTAAGCACAAGCGTGCAGTTCCAGACCCAATTCACAACAATATCCCAGCAGGTACCCACCACTATCACTAGGAACGTGGTGTCAACTGTGGTGATAACACAACAAGTGTTTAGCACGATTTTCCAAACGCAGACGGTGACCAGTACCGTGGAGCTTCCTGGGCAGACCACTACTATTGAGAGCACTCTGATTAGTACCACCTTCTCCACCATAGTGATAACAGCCTCAGCCGTTTTCATTACGCAGACTGCCGTCAGTACCACCTTTGTTACACAGACCGTCACACAACCAGGTCAGACCCAGATCATTACCTCCACTCAGGTGATTCCCGTCACCAGTACCATATTCTCACAGGTGGTGGTGACACAAGGTCAAACCCAGTTTGTTACAAGCACACAAGTACAACAGCAAGTGACCACCGTCACCAGCACCCAGCAGCAAGGATCATTCAACACCAGAACCGTGACCATTCCCACTCAGGTGGTACAAACCCAGGTATCAACTCAGATACTTGGCTCGACCATCTTCACCCAGCAGGTCATACCAACTGTGGTCAGCCTGCCCGCCCAGTCGCAAATCTTGACTGTCTACCGAACTGCGGTGCAGACAGTGCAGGGACCCGGCCAGATCAGGACCATATACCAGACCAAAATTATTTACAACACCAACTTCTTGACCTCAACCGTATTCAACCAAGAGTACCACACAGTGACCACAACACGTACCATAAAACCATACTGCGATACCGGCTATCATCGGAAATCCTCTGGCTACTACCATGGACGCTGAGTACTGGATGCAAACGGAAGCCCCCAACAAGTGACTGACCAAGTCCTGAAAGCCCAAGTATATTATTTAAATAATATAAATAATTGGTCTCATAGAGGTCTCAGTCACAAGTACTCAAAAAAATATACATATATGAAAAAATACCACAGTGAAAATAGGAAATAAAACCTGAGGGTTTTCATGTGCTTACACACACATCTTCATTACCCTATTCATATCCTATTCCTCAGAAGATGTGTGTAAGCACATGAAAGCGCCCAGGTTTTATTTCGTATTTTCACAATGGTATTATTTTAATATCTGCAATCACGCGTTTTATTGTAACCTCGCTTAGAGTACTTTGTGTTTAAACCAGAATACACTTATATTAATTATAATTTATTAGGAAATTACCTTTGTATATATATTATATAATATATAACAATGTAAAACAGTTTATAATGATATTTTAAAATAGTTATACATTAACGTATTATACATTAACGTATTATACATTAGTTTCGAATGCTTAACAAAGCTAAATGCATAAAATGTATTTAAAAATGTGATTATTATATAACCAACACGTATCCTCAGTGACACTGTTCATCACCTTTGTTCCAGTAACGAGCGTCTGATGACGTTACTAGTGTTATACGTATCTAAGATTAACGCTAAATGTGAAGAATTAGATACATGTGTAACATCTACACTCCTCTCTTCTCCAGGTGCATAAGTACTTAGTATAACCCACTTTTCGTATCCAACTCTTGTTTTAATCCACATATTACTTGAATTCATATTAGGTTAGGTAAGGTTTGTCAGGAAACAGGACAAGTGTCTCCTGACGCGGGTCTTAGATGATGAGCCGCCATTGGAGGTTTTGGTCATCTGACCGTGGCCTTCCGCTGGCTTACCGGTCCACCCCTTTTAAAATTATGGTCAAAGTTATAACTATTTCATCCTTGAATTTATAAATATTTATATTTCCTCTTTTCCTGACACAGCTGAGCCTTCACCGTTATTACTACTATTTGCTTAGTTCTAACTTTCTCAAATACACCTGACCTAATCCCATTTATTTCTCCCCACTGATGATTGTCTTTATTGTAGACGTTTCGCCGCCCAGTGGCTTTATCAAACTAAATTCAAGAACATAAAGCCACTGCATGGCGAAACGTCTGCAATAAAGATACCCAGATGTTGCACATGTATCTTCAACTTGTCGGTACTCTGTACCATTCATGTACAATGCTAAACGTCTCTGGAACGCAGGAATTCCAATACCACATCTCTTACTGATTAGGGAATGGCCAATATCTGCTCCACCTTCACACACCAATAAAGTCGTAACAGAGAAACTGAGAAGATTGATGTTCATCTCAAGGTTGAGTTGTTCACCTCTGGGTTGTCTTCAGTCTGGTGCTCAGGCCAGCTGGGGTAAGCCAGAGGAGAGAGATTACAAGCTATGATCTGACGTAGACCTTCGTCAGCAGCTATTGGTCACGTGCATTTCCTGACGCATAAAACACCTCCACCTCTGCTTATATATATAGGTATATTATATATGTCGTACCGAATAGTAAAAGGCGATTTTGGCTTAAATAGCAAATCTCTTCTTGTCGAATAAGACAAACGAAAATTTGTCTATGCAATAATTTCGCAAAAATCATTCTGAACCTAATGAAAAAAATATATTTCACTGTGTTTCTTTATTATTAAATTACTGTAAACTTATATAAAATATATTTAGTTGAATTAGGCTAAATTAAATTGCGCTTGTTATAATAAGGTTAGGTAAGTTTTCTAAGGTTTTTTGGTACAAAATTATTATTTTTACATTAACATATATAAAAAATATATATCTTTAAACGTATAACAGAAAATTTTAGAAAGGACTTAATTAAATGAGTGCTTGTTAATTGACCAATTTTACCTATTCGGCACTATATATATATATATACACACATACACAATATATATATATATATATATATATATATATATATATATATATATATATATATATATATATATATATATATATATATATATATATATGTCGTGCCGAATATGTAAAACTGGTCAATTAGCAAGAACTCATTTAAAATTAAGTCCTTTCTAAAATTTTCTCTTATACGTTTAAATATATATTTTTTTCATTAATGTTGATGTAAAAATTTATGATTTTGCACCAAAAAGGAACTTAGAAAACTTACCTAACCTTATTATAACAAGCGCAATTTATTTTAGCCTAACCAACTAAATATATTTTAGGTTTGTTTACAATAATTTAATACTAAACAAACACAGTGAAATATATTTTTTTCGTTAGGTTCAGAATGATTTTGGCGAAATTATTGCATACACAAATTTTCACTTGTCCTATATGGCAAGATGAACGTTGCTATTTAAGCCAAGATCGCAAGTTCTGCCTATTCGGCACGACATATGTATATATATATATATATATATATATATATATATATATATATATATATATATATATATATATATATATATATATATATATATGTAGTACAATGTTAGATACTATGATGGGCCTCATTTCATAATTTAAACGTGGAAGAAGACACACGATTACTTAAGATATTACAGGAAACACTTCTCCACGATTACCTTCATCAATCTGATGAGGCCTGGTCATGGCCCGGGCCGCGGGGACGTTGGCCCCCGGAACACCCTCCAGGTATACTCCAGGTATACTCCAGGTATACTCCAGGTATACTCCAGGTATACTCTAGGTATACTCGAGGCGAAGCGTTTCCTTTTAATGTCATAACAGTATTTGTGTTATTCCACATCTCGATATCACCATATACTATACAACATACCATGTACACCATACCCTATACAATATACCCTGTACACCATATCCTATACGATATACCCTGTACACCATACCGTATACAGTATTCCTGCTGCAAAAGCTGCACAATGCACAGCTTTACGGAGGTACCAGGTACTGTGACTTCCTGAGTTCAGTACCACTGCAGCTCGGGTAAGCACCGAGCAGCAGTGACGGCACGCGAGGACAGTGAACGTCAGAAAAGAGGGTTAGATTAGGTAAGATTTGTCAGGAAACAGGACAAGATGTTTCCTGACGCGAAGTCTTAGTCATTTGATGACTCGCGGCTGGAGCTTTTGGTCACTTGACCGAGGCTTTCCGCTGGCTTACCACTCCACTAGTTTGAAATTAAGGTTAAGAGTGTTAGCTATAGTCTGACATTGCCAGCTATAATCTGACAGTATCAGCTATAGTCTGACAGTGTCAGCTGTAGTCTGACAGTGTCAGCTACAGTCTGACAGTGTCAGCTATAGTCTGACAGTGTCAGCTGTAGTCTGACAAAATGCAGGCAAAGTGCCAAGATAAATAATATAAGTTTTTTGTTCCACATCCTTGAATTATAGACTAATAATTGATACAACTACAGTATACAACCCCCCTCCCCCCTCCCTCCCTCCCACCTCCCCCCTATTCCCTTCAGGAGGCAACCTACAACAGTCGACTAACACCCAGGAACATATTTACTGTTAGGTGAACAGAGGCAACTGACGTAAGGATCTGCTCGCCCAGGACTGAAACTATAGTGCCTTCGGTTGTAAGCTGGAGGGTGCTACCACCGAGCTACGGGTCATCAGGACACCGCCAGCGTCACCAAGGGCCTAAGCGGATGGAGAATGGAAAGCGATTAGCGGACATAGGATTGATCCTCCACGCCGAGTGACCTACACGGGGCTACACATTCGGTAGATAATTTACAAGAATACCATAACGCCGTGCAATGGATGCCTTCAACTGAACACAACATGTGGATGACGGCCTTCAACTGAACACAACACGTGGATGACGGCCTTCAACTGAACACGGCACGTGGATGACAGCCTTCAACTGAACACGGCACGTGGATGACGGCCTTCAACTGAACACAACACGTGGATGACGGCCTTCAACTGAACACAACACGTGGATGACGGCCTTCAACTGAACACGGCACGTGGATGACAGCCTTCAACTGAACACAACACGTGGATGACGGCCTTCAACTGAACACAACACGTGGATGACGGCCTTCAACTGAACACAACACGTGGATGACGGCCTTCAAATGAACACAACACGTGGATGACGGCCTTCAACTGAACACAACACGTGGATGACGGCCTTCAACTGAACACAACACGTGGATGACGGCCTTCAACTGAACACAACACGTGGATGACGGCCTTCAACTGAACACGGCACGTGGATGACGGGCTTCAACAGAACACAACACGTGGATGACGGCCTTCAACTGAACACGGCACGTGGATGACGGCCTTCAACTGAACACAACACGTGGATGACGGCCTTCAACTGAACACAACACGTGGATGACGGCCTTCAACTGAACACAACACGTGGATGACGGCCTTCAACTGAACACGGCACGTGGATGACGGCCTTCAACTGAACACAGCACGTGGATGACAGCCTTCAACTGAACACAGCACGTGGATGACGGCATTCAACTGAACACGGCACGTGGATGACGGCCTTCAACTGAACACAGCCCGTGGATGACGCCCTTCAACTGAACACGGCACGTGGATGACGGCCTTCAACTGAACACAGCACGTGGATGACAGCCTTCAACTGAACACAGCACGTGGATGACGGCATTCAACTGAACACGGCACGTGGATGACGGCCTTCAACTGAACACAGCACGTGGATGACGGCCTTCAACTGAACACAACACGTGGATGACGGCCTTCAACTGAACACGGCACGTGGATGACGGCCTTCAACTGAATACAGCACGTGGATGACGGCCTTCAACTGAACACAGCACATGGATGACGGCCTTCAACTGAACACGGCACGTGGATGAAGGCCTTCAACTGAACACGGCACGTGGATGACGGCCTTCAACTGAACACAGCACATGGATGACGGCCTTCAACCGAACACAGCACGTGGATGACGGCCTTCAACTGAACACAGCACGTGGATGACGGCCTTCAACTGAACACGGCACGTGGATGACGGCCTTCAACTGAACACGGCACGTGGATGACGGCCTTCAACTGAACACAGCACATGGATGACGGCATTCAACTGAACACATCACGTGGATGACGGCCTTCAACTGAACACGGCACGTGGATGACGGCCTTCAACTGAACACAGCACGTGGATGACGGCCTTCAACTCAACACAGCACGTGGATGACGGCCTTCAACTGAACACGGCACGTGGATGACGGCCTTCAACTGAACACAGCACGTGGATGACGGCCTTCAACTGAACACAGCACTTGGATGACGGCCTTCAACTGAACACGGCACGTGGATGACGGCCTTCAACTGAACACGGCACGTGGATGACGGCCTTCAACTGAACACGGCACGTGGATGACGGCCTTCAACTGAACACGGCACGTGGGTGACGGCCTTCAACTGAACACGGCACGTGGATGACGGCCTTCAACTGAACACGGCACGTGGGTGACGGCCTTCAACTGAACACGGCACGTGGATGACGGCCTTCAACTGAACACGGCACGTGGATAACGGCCTTCAACTGAACACGGCACGTGGGTGACGGCCTTCAACTGAACACGGCACGTGGATGACGGCCTTCAACTGAACACTGCACGTGGATGACGGCCTTCAACTGAACACGGCACGTGGATGACGGCCTTCAACTGAACACGGCACGTGGGTGACGGCCTTCAACTGAACACGGCACGTGGATGACGGCCTTCAACTAAACACAGCACGTGGATGACGGCCTTCAACTGAACACGGCACGTGGGTGACGGCCTTCAACTGAACACGGCACGTGGATGACGGCCTTCAACTGAACACTGCACGTGGATGACGGCCTTCAACTGAACACGGCACGTGGGTGATGGCTTTCAACTGAACACGGCACGTGGATGACGGCCTTCAACTGAACACGGCACGTGGATGACGGCCTTCAACTGAACACGGCACGTAGATGACGGCCTTCAATTGAACACAGCACGTGGATGACGGCCTTCAGCAGAACACAGCACGTGGATGACGGCCTTCAACTGAACACGGCACGTGGATGACGGCCTTCAACTGAACACAGCACGTGGATGACGGCCTTCAACTGAACACAGCACTTGGATGACGGCCTTCAACTGAACACGGCACGTGGATGACGGCCTTCAACTGAACACGGCACGTGGATGACGGCCTTCAACTGAACACGGCACGTGGATGACGGCCTTCAACTGAACACGGCACGTGGGTGACGGCCTTCAACTGAACACGGCACGTGGATGACGGCCTTCAACTGAACACGGCACGTGGATGACGGCCTTCAACTGAACACAGCACGTGGATGACGGCCTTCAACTGAACACGGCACGTGGATGACGGCCTTCAACTGAACACTGCACGTGGATGACGGCCTTCAACTGAACACGGCACGTGGATGACGGCCTTCAACTGAACACGGCACGTGGGTGACGGCCTTCAACTGAACACGGCACGTGGATGACGGCCTTCAACTAAACACAGCACGTGGATGACGGCCTTCAACTGAACACGGCACGTGGGTGACGGCCTTCAACTGAACACGGCACGTGGATGACGGCCTTCAACTGAACACTGCACGTGGATGACGGCCTTCAACTGAACACGGCACGTGGGTGATGGCCTTCAACTGAACACGGCACGTGGATGACGGCCTTCAACTGAACACAGCACGTGGATGACGGCCTTCAACTGAACACGGCACGTAGATGACGGCCTTCAATTGAACACAGCACGTGGATGACGGCCTTCAACAGAACACAGCCCGTGGATGACGGCCTTCAATTGAACACAGTACATGGATGACGGCCTTCAACTGAACACAGCACGTAGATGACGGCCTTCAACTGAACACTGCACGTGGATGACGGCCTTCAACTGAACACGGCACGTGGATGACGGCCTTCAACTGAACACGGCACGTGGGTGACGGCCTTCAACTGAACACAGCACGTGGATGACATCCTTCAACTGAACACGGCACTTGGATGACCGCCTTCAACTGAACACAGCAAATGGATGACGGCCATCAACTGAACACAGCACGTGGATGACGGCCTTCAGCAGAACACGGCACGTGGATGACGGCCTTCAACTGAACACAGCACGTGGATGACGGCCTTCAACAGAACACAGCCCGTGGATGACGGCCTTCAACTGAACACAGCCCGTGGATGACGGCCTTCAACTGAACACAGCACGTGGATGACGGCCTTCAACAGAACACAGCACGTGGATGACGGCCTTCAACTGAACACAGCACGTGGATGACGGCCTTCAACAGAACACAGCCCGTGGATGACGGCCTTCAATTGAACACAGCACGTGGATGACGGCCTTCAACAGAACACGGCACGTGGATGACGGCCTTCAACTGAACACAGCACGTGGATGACGGCCTTCAACTGAACACAGCACGTGGATGACGGCCTTCAACAGAACACAGCCCGTGGATGACGGCCTTCAACTGAACACAGCACGTGGATGACTGCCTTCAACTGAACACAGCACGTGGATGACGGCCTTCAACAGAACACAGCACGTGGATGACGGCCTTCAACAGAACACAGCCCGTGGATGACGGCCTTCAATTGAACACAGCACGTGGATGACGGCCTTCAACAGAACACGGCACGTGGATGACGGCCTTCAACTGAACACAGCACGTGGATGACGGCCTTCAACTGAACACAGCACGTGAATGACGGCCTTCAACAGAACACAGCCCGTGGATGACGGCCTTCAACTGAACACAGCACGTGGATGACTGCCTTCAACTGAACACAGCACGTGGATGACGGCCTTCAACAGAACACAGCACGTGGATGACGGCCTTCAACTGAACACAGCACGTGGATGACGGCCTTCAACTGAACACAGCACGTGGATGACGGCCTTCAACTGAACACAGCACGTGGATGACGGCCTTCAACTGAACACAGCACGTGGATCACGGCCTTCAACTGAACACAGCCCGTGGATGACGGCCTTCAACTGAACACAGCCCGTGGATGACGGCCTTCAACTGAACACAGCACGTGGATGACGGCCTTCAACTGAACACAGCACGTGGATGACGGCCTTCAACTGAACACAGCACGTGGATGACGGCCTTCAACTGAACACAGCACGTGGATGACGGCCTTCAACTGAACACGGCACGTAGATGACGGCCTTCAATTGAACACAGCACGTGGATGACGGCCTTCAACAGAACACAGCCCGTGGATGACGGCCTTCAATTGAACACAGTACATGGATGACGGCCTTCAACTGAACACAGCACGTAGATGACGGCCTTCAACTGAACACTGCACGTGGATGACGGCCTTCAACTGAACACGGCACGTGGATGACGGCCTTCAACTGAACACGGCACGTGGGTGACGGCCTTCAACTGAACACAGCACGTGGATGACATCCTTCAACTGAACACGGCACTTGGATGACCGCCTTCAACTGAACACAGCAAATGGATGACGGCCATCAACTGAACACAGCACGTGGATGACGGCCTTCAGCAGAACACGGCACGTGGATGACGGCCTTCAACTGAACACAGCACGTGGATGACGGCCTTCAACAGAACACAGCCCGTGGATGACGGCCTTCAACTGAACACAGCCCGTGGATGACGGCCTTCAACTGAACACAGCACGTGGATGACGGCCTTCAACAGAACACAGCACGTGGATGACGGCCTTCAACTGAACACAGCACGTGGATGACGGCCTTCAACAGAACACAGCCCGTGGATGACGGCCTTCAATTGAACACAGCACGTGGATGACGGCCTTCAACAGAACACGGCACGTGGATGACGGCCTTCAACTGAACACAGCACGTGGATGACGGCCTTCAACTGAACACAGCACGTGGATGACGGCCTTCAACAGAACACAGCCCGTGGATGACGGCCTTCAACTGAACACAGCACGTGGATGACTGCCTTCAACTGAACACAGCACGTGGATGACGGCCTTCAACAGAACACAGCACGTGGATGACGGCCTTCAACAGAACACAGCCCGTGGATGACGGCCTTCAATTGAACACAGCACGTGGATGACGGCCTTCAACAGAACACGGCACGTGGATGACGGCCTTCAACTGAACACAGCACGTGGATGACGGCCTTCAACTGAACACAGCACGTGAATGACGGCCTTCAACAGAACACAGCCCGTGGATGACGGCCTTCAACTGAACACAGCACGTGGATGACTGCCTTCAACTGAACACAGCACGTGGATGACGGCCTTCAACAGAACACAGCCCGTGGATGACGGCCTTCAACTGAACACAGCACGTGGATGACGGCCTTCAACTGAACACAGCACGTGGATGACGGCCTTCAACTGAACACAGCACGTGGATGACGGCCTTCAACTGAACACAGCACGTGGATGACGGCCTTCAACTGAACACAGCACGTGGATGACGGCCTTCAACTGAACACAGCCCGTGGATGACGGCCTTCAACTGAACACAGCCCGTGGATGACGGCCTTCAACTGAACACAGCACGTGGATGACGGCCTTCAACTGAACACAGCACGTGGATGACGGCCTTCAACTGAACACAGCACGTGGATGACGGCCTTCAACTGAACACAGCCCGTGGATGACGGCCTTCAACTGAACACAGCACGTGGATGACGGCCTTCAACTGAACACAGCACGTGGATGACGGCCTTCAACTGAACACAGCACGTGGATGACGGCCTTCAACTGAACACAGCACGTGTATGACGGCCTTCAACTGAACACAGCCCGTGGATGACGGCCTTCAACTGAACACAGCACGTGGATGACGGCCTTCAACTGAACACAGCACGTGGATGACGGCCTTCAACTGAACACAGCACGTGGATGACGGCCTTCAACTGAACACAGCACGTGGATGACGGCCTTCAACTGAACACAGCACGTGGATGACGGCCTTCAACTGAACACAGCACGTGGATGACGGCCTTCAACTGAACACAGCACGTGGATGACGGCCTTCAACTGAACACAGCACGTGGATGACGGCCTTCAACTGAACACAGCACGTGGATGACGGCCTTCAACTGAACACAGCACGTGGATGACGGCCTTCAACTGAACACAGCCCGTGGATGACGGCCTTCAACTGAACACAGCACGTGGATGACGGCCTTCAACTGAACACAGCACGTGGATGACGGCCTTCAACTGAACACAGCACGTGGATGACGGCCTTCAACTGAACACAGCCCGTGGATGACGGCCTTCAACTGAACACAGCACGTGGATGACGGCCTTCAACTGAACACAGCACGTGGATGACGGCCTTCAACTGAACACAGCACGTGGATGACGGCCTTCAACTGAACACAGCACGTGGATGACGGCCTTCAACTGAACACAGCCCGTGGATGACGGCCTTCAACTGAACACAGCACGTGGATGACGGCCTTCAACTGAACACAGCACGTGGATGACGGCCTTCAACTGAACACAGCACGTGGATGACGGCCTTCAACTGAACACAGCACGTGGATGACGGCCTTCAACTGAACACAGCCCGTGGATGACGGCCTTCAACTGAACACAGCACGTGGATGACGGCCTTCAACTGAACACAGCACGTGGATGACGGCCTTCAACTGAACACAGCACGTGGATGACGGCCTTCAACTGAACACAGCCCGTGGATGACGGCCTTCAACTGAACACAGCACGTGGATGACGGCCTTCAACTGAACACAGCACGTGGATGACGGCCTTCAACTGAACACAGCACGTGGATGACGGCCTTCAACTGAACACAGCCCGTGGATGACGGCCTTCAACTGAACACAGCACGTGGATGACGGCCTTCAACTGAACACAGCACGTGGATGACGGCCTTCAACTGAACACAGCACGTGGATGACGGCCTTCAACTGAATACTGCACGTGGATGACGGCCTTCAACTGAACACAGCACGTGGATGACGGCCTTCAACTGAACACAGCACGTGGATGACGGCCTTCAACTGAACACAGCACGTGGATGACGGCCTTCAACTGAACACTGCACGTGGATGACGGCCTTCAACTGAACACAGCCCGTGGATGACGGCCTTCAACTGAACACAGCACGTGGATGACGGCCTTCAACTGAACACAGCACGTGGATGACGGCCTTCAACTGAACACAGCACGTGGATGACGGCCTTCAACTGAACACAGCACGTGGATGACGGCCTTCAACTGAACACAGCACGTGGATGACGGCCTTCAGATAAACCGAAAGATATTTGTTGAAAAAACAACATTAAAAGAAACAAATGCCTGATCATATAGATTTTTAATAAAATTGCATATTTAATTTAAAAAAAAATGGTGAAGTATTAAATAAATGTCGCAGGTGCACTACTGTGCTATTCCGCCGCCACTGAGATTACAATACAATGATTCGACAACCAGCGCGTCTGTCATGTTGCATCAGCCGGCGTCCGTCACGGTCGTAGTCCCACTCTATTCTACTCTTCATACACATATACATAAATAAACCATATATATATATATATATATATATATATATATATATATATATATATATATATATATATATATATATATATATATATATATATATATATGGGAAAAAACACGATAAAACACGTGACTGCAATATAAAAAAGTACGACAGTTAAACATTGCAAGTATAATCACCAGGTATTTTTTTTTCCTTTTCGGGGAATGTCTACTTTCTATCCCCGTTTATTTTCTGTAACACCCACTAACAGTCCCATTTTCTGTAAGACCCACTAACAGTCCCATTTTCTGTAAGACCCACTAACAGTCCCATTTTCTGTAAGACCCACTAACAGTCCCATTTTCTGTAAGACCCACTAACAGTCCCATTTTCTGTAAGACCCACTAACATTCCCACTTTCTGTAAGACCTACTAACAGTCCCACTTTCTGCAAGACCCACTAACAGTTCCATTTTCTGTAAGACCCACTAACAGTCCCATTTTCTGTAAGACCCACTAACAGTCCCACTTTCTGTAAGACCCACTAACAGTCCCATTTTCTGTAAGACCCACTAACAGTCCCATTTTCTGTAAGACCCACTAACAGTCCCACTTTCTGTAAGACCCACTAACAGTCCCACTTTCTGTAAGACCCACTAACAGTCCCACTTTCTGTAAGACCCACTAACAGTCCCACTTTCTGTAAGACCCACTACCAGTCCCACTTTCTGTAAGACCCACTAAGAGTCCCACTTTCTGTAAGACCCACTACCAGTCCCACTTTCTGTAAGACCCACTAACAGTCCCACTTTCTGTAAGACCCACTAACAGTTCCATTTTATGTAAGACCTGCTAACAGTCCCATTTTATGTAAGACCCACTAACAGTTCCATTTTATGTAAGACCCACTAACAGTCCCATTTTCTGTAAGACCCACTAACAGTCCCATTTTCTGTAAGACCACTAACAGTCCCACTTTCTGTAAGACCCACTAACAGTCCCATTTTCTGTAAGACCCACTAACAGTCCCATTTTCTGTAAGACCCACTAACAGTTCCATTTTCTGTAAGACCCACTAACAGTTCCATTTTATGTAAGACCCACTAACAGTTCCATTTTCTGTAAGACCCACTAACAGTCCCATTTTCTGTAAGACCCACTAACAGTCCCATTTTCTGTAAATCCCACTAACAGTCCCATTTTCTGTAAGACCACTAACAGTCCCACTTTCTGTAAGACCCACTAAGTCCCATTTTTTGTAAGACCCACTAACAGTCCCATTTTCTGTAAGACCCACTAACAGTTCCATTTTCTGTAAGACCCACTAACAGTTCCATTTTCTGAGAGACCACTAACAGTCCCATTCTCTGGTTTTCGGACAGAAGTTCCCATTTTCTCTCTTGTTTGTTCAGTGATAAAGAGCGTGACGATATCATGACGCCAGTGAGATATGCATGACACAGCATGACTGACGATGAAGCTGACACTTAAAGTAGCCATTATATTCTCAGATTCTCTCTGTGCAACTGTTTACCAGTTTTAATGAACCCATCCTAAATAAGAACTTTACCTTAACCCATTATTATGAACAAGCACTGTAACCGTATGCGTCATACAACGCTGGGTTCTAACTACAGTCCTGTTAGTACACATACAACGTCAAAAATACAGATATTCCTGTATTGTGCAGTTTGCATTGTGATGTGTGAGAACCTGTGGCAAAACAGCCAGCTACTGGATGATGACCAATGTGCAGTGAACGTGTATGAGGTTGGTTGGTGGTGTTCAATGTCTAGCGAGCGGAAGAAGCTTTCTCGACTTATCGCATGGATTCCAAAAACTCTGGAAATGATTTCTATAAAGTGTGAGGACGAATACTGCTCTGGTGAACTTGACTTATAGTAAAAAAAAAATTCTGAGTAGTCTAAAAAACATGTACTGATAAACAACATATGTAAGCTTTTTTTTTTTTTTGATGTATACAAAAATAAAATTGCCATTCGGGTGCCCATAAGTGATCAAAGCATTGTTATAATAAACAGTTTGCGTTGTTTCGAGCGTGTTTCGGACTTACCTGATCTTAGTGTTGAATCACAAGCAATGACGCGTCCCAACAGATATGTACATGTTTTAAGTGAGTCTGGCCACGGAACAATATCGAGATAAACAATAAAAGAGTATAATGAATTCTAAAATTTGCAAGAATCATCAATCCTTTCCACATGAACTGGCACTACAAACACCTAAGGCTTCTCTCTTCTGTGCCTCCATTCACCTCTCGCTATGTCTACAGAGTGCCAGCATGCATTACACAGTGCCAACACTCGAGTCTTATTGTTCTAGCAGCGTTACACTGACTTTCTATGGGTGAACATAAGAAAGCACTTCCACACTTAACGCAGCCATTACCTGCGGAAACTGAAGATTTTAATAAGACAGACATATAGACTGTTTTCTCGTCCACTGGGACTCAGCGAAAACCATTTTGGCTTTGTTTGAATCACAGAAGTGGGATGACTCCTGGGTCATCTCACCAGGACAGAACGGGCAGAAAGGTGGTTCATACTGGACTCACCTACATGCTCTATAAGGAACAAAAAGGCACAACACCGTGACTGGAACGATACAGTCTGACTTGAACCATTTACAAAGTTTTTTTGTAAATAGTCCAAGTCGGACCTGAATGTCGTCATAAACTTCTCTCTCCTACTTACGGGTTATTTGTGTATTGTAAACTTTATACTGAATACAAGTGGGGAACCCGCTGAGGTGTTGCGCCCTCTACGATAGATGTATTGCATTACCTCTCATTTTTTAATTAAAAACAAGCCACACTATTATTTACAGATTACTATTATTATATTAATTTTAAAACTGGGTTATCTGTGCAATATTATTTTTTGTTACATCTCAAAACGCGTACATACATGTGTTGTTAACTGATACAATGTCTTAATATATTAAAAAAAATAATTATCAATCAGATGCACCAGATCAGTATTGCTGGATCTCACACCACGAACGTTTAATACCGACCTGGAACCAAAAAATAAAATAATTCAGCTATTTCACGTTAGATGGCTAATACTTAAAGGTCAGTAGAGTTTCTCGAAGAGAAATTAGCAAAAAAATACACACTAGTAAGGTCTTGCAGGCAGATGTTGTATGTTATTGTTTTCTTACAGTGTTGTTAGTGTTATTATCTTGGTGTTGTTGATGTTATCTCCATAAAACCAGATTTACGTTAAATCGTGAAACTGAAGTACAACTTATAACTAGTCTTAACAATATTTATCACATGTTCTCACGAAAAATATTTACTTGTTACTTGAAAGTCCTGAAACAGTCATTAATCTCATGCTCCTAGATCAATCTTTTGTATGGAACCTTATCTAACCTAACCTATCTAATCTAACCTATCTAATCTAACCTAACCTATCTAATCTAACCTAACCTATCTAACCTAACCTATCTAGCCTAACCTAATCTAACCTAACTTATCTAATCTAACCTAACCTATCTAACCTAACCTAACCTATCTAACCTAACCTAGCCTATTTAACGTAACCTACCTAACCAAACCTATCTAACCTAACCTATTTAACCTAACCTAACCTATTTAACCTAACCTACTTAACCTAACCTACCTAACCAAACCTATCTAACCTAACCTATTTAACCTAACCTAACCTACTTAACCAAACTTATCTAACTTAACCTAACCTACCTAACCAAACCTATCTAACCTTACCTAATCTAATCTGGGTTGCTAGTAATTATCTGTGTTTACTAAAATATTCATTATCACATAGTCTTGTGTTTCACACACTCACACACCCAGGAGCTGTGATTTGACCCCTGAAACCACAAATAGGCGACACACACGCACACAAACACACACACACACACACACACACACACACACACACACACACACACACACACACACACACACACACACACACACACACACACACACACACACACACACACAGAAAAGAGGCACTAAACTATAGACCTGTGTCACTGACGTGTATAGTATGCAAAATTACGGAGAAGATTATCAGGAGGAGAGTGGTGGAGCACCTGGAACGGAACAAGAGTATAAATGCCAACCAGTACGGATTCACGGAAGGCAAATCCTGTGTCACAAACCTTCTGGAGTTTTATGATAAAATAACAGAAGTAAGACACGAGAGAGAGGGGTGGGTTGATTGCATCTTCTTGGACTGCAAGAAGGCCTTTGACACAGTTCCTCACAAGAGATTAGTGCAGAAGCTAGAGCATCAGGCGCATATAACAGGAAGGGCACTGCAATGGATCAGAGAATACCTGACAGGGAGGCAACAACGAGTCATGGTACGTAATGATGTATCACAGTGGGCACCTGTGACGAGCGGGGTCCCACAGGGGTCGGTCCTAGGACCAGTGCTATTTTTGGTATATGTGAACGACATGATGGAAGGGTTAGACTCAGAAGTGTCCCTGTTTGCAGATGATGTGAAGTTAATGAGGAGAATTAAATCTGATGAGGACCAGGCAGGACTTCAAAGAGACCTGGACAGACTGGACACCTGGTCCAGCAAATGGCTTCTCGAATTTAATCTTGCCAAATGCAAAGTCATGAAGATAGGGGAAGGGCACAGAAGACCACAGACAGAGTATAGGCTAGGTGGCCAAAGACTGCAAACCTCACTCAAGGAGAAAGATCTTGGAGTGAGTATAACACCGAGCATGTCCCCGGAAGCACACATCAATCAGATAACTGCTGCAGCATATGGGCGCCTGGCAAACCTGAGAACAGCGTTCCGATACCTTAGTAAGGAATCGTTCAAGACACTGTACACCGTGTATGTCAGGCCCATACTGGAGTATGCAGCACCTGTTTGGAACCCGCAATTGATAAAGCACGTCAAGAAACTAGAGAAAGTACAAAGGTTTGCCACAAGGTTAGTTCCAGAGCTAAGGGGAATGTCCTATGAAGAAAGATTAAGGGAAATCGGCCTGACGACACTGGAGGACAGGAGGGTCAGGGGAGACATGATAACGACATATAAAATACTGCGTGGAATAGACAAGGTGGACAAAGACAGGATGTTCCAGGGAGGGGACACAGAAACAAGAGGCCACAATTGGAAGTTGAAGACACAAATGAGTCAGAGAGATAGTAGGAAGTATTTCTTCAGTCATAGAGTTGTAAGGCAGTGGAATAGCCTAGAAAATGACGTAGTGGAGGCAGGAACCATACACAGTTTTAAGACGAGGTTTGATAAAGCTCATGGAGGGGGGAGAGAGAGGGCCCAGTAGCAACCGGTGAAGAGGCGGGGCCAGGAGCTAAGACTCGACCCCTGTAACCACAAATAGGTGAGTACAAATAGGTGAGTACACACACACACACACACACACACACACACACACACACACACAGTTACGAAAGAATATTTTTTACTGCAATGCATAATTTTCAAGAATTCGTTGCATATTCAACCCGCATCATTATTCTCTGAAAATAAACATAAAATCCACATCAAAACATGATTCTTTTTCGGAAAATATCATTCAGAAGGTTGTGCTTAGTTCTATAGGAAAGTTACTAGCAGGGATAACAACAGTGAACTGTTGTAACGGAAAACAGGATTTGTCTGAGATTAGAGTGAAGGATTTACACCCCAGGATATTTTATGAACAGAGTGCAGGATTTACACCCCAGGATATTTTATGAACAGAGTGCAGGATTTACACCCCAGGATATTTTATGAACAGAGTGCAGGATTTACACCCCAGGATATTTTATGAACAGAGTGCAGGATTTACACCCCAGGATATTTTATGAACAGAGTGCAGGATTTACACCCCAGGATATTTTATGAACAGAGTGCAGGATTTACACCCCAGGATATTTTATGAACAGAGTGCAGGATTTACACCCCAGGATATTTTATGAACAGAGTGCAGGATTTACACCCCAGGATATTTTATGAACAGAGTGCAGGATTTACACTCCAGGATATTTTATGAACAGAGTGCAGGATTTACACCCCAGGATATTTTATGAACAGAGTGCAGGATTTACACTCCAGGATATTTTATGAACAGAGTGCAGGATTTACACCCCAGGATATTTTATGAACAAAGTGCAGGATTTACACCCCAGGATATTTTATGAACAGAGTGCAGGATTTACACCCCAGGATATTTTATGAACAGAGTGCAGGATTTACACCCCAGGATATTTTATGAACAGAGTGCAGGATTTACACCCCAGGATATTTTATGAACAGAGTGCAGGATTTACACTCCAGGATATTTTATGAACAGAGTGCAGGATTTACACCCCAGGATATTTTATGAACAGAGTGCAGGATTTACATTCCAGGATATTTTATGAACAGAGTGCAGGATTTACACCCCAGGATATTTTATGAACAAAGTGCAGGATTTACACCCCAGGATATTTTATGAACAGAGTGCAGGATTTACACCCCAGGATATTTTATGAACAGAGTGGAGGATTTACACCCCAGGATATTTTATGAACAGAGTGCAGGATTTACACCCCAGGATATTATCAAAGAGTGCCACGTCACCCGAGGAAGTGAAGCAACACTTCCGTCTATGAAGAAGAGCATTCACTCACAGTGAGTGAGATTGTTAGTTCACTCAGTGAGAGTGATCTGTGAGTAATGTCGATGTTAGCCAACTGTTATATGTACCTTGATCACTTAACACACCATTATTTCTTACTCAAGCCGAAGAAAAACTCGCAGATATTTTACCGAAATTACTAAAATATTTATAGAGGAAAGTAAATAATCTGAAATACTTTAATAAAGCAGCTACAGTAAAGGAGTGTTAAATATTTAGTCAGAGGCTCCAGGAAAGTTAATGAACTGTGTGTTGGTTTTGTTCTGTGAGAAAATATTTGATAGAGTTAAGGCCTTAACACGCCTCTATTATTATTATTATTATTATTATTATTATTATTATTATTATTATTATTATTATTATTATTCGTAAAATATTGTTAGTGTAAACAGTTTTCTTCGTAAGTTGTAGATTGAGCAATTACTGTGATGTCACTATGTAAGTCCTTCACTACTCCCCATTTTCTGTTGTAATTCCTTCACTCCCCATTTTCTGCTGTAAGTTCTCTACTCCCCATTTTCCGTTGTAATTCCTTCACTCCCCATTTTCTGCTGTAAGTTCTCTACTCCCCATTTTCCGTTGTAATTCCTTCACTCCCCATTTTCTGCTGTAAGTTCTCTACTCCCCATTTTCCGTTGTAATTCCTTCACTCCCCATTTTCTGCTGTAAGTCCTCTACTCCCCATTTTCCGTTGTAATTCCTTCACTCCCCATTTTCTGCTGTAAGTTCTCTACTCCCCATTTTCTGTTGTAATTCCTTCACTCCCCATTTTCTGCTGTAAGTCCTCTACTACCCATTTTCCGTTGTAATTCCTTCACTCCCCATTTTCTGCTGTAAGTCCTCTACTCCCCATTTTCTGTTGTAATTCCTTCACTCCCCATTTTCTGCTGTAAGTCCTCTACTACCCATTTTCCGTTGTAATTCCTTCACTCCCCACTTTCAGAGCACAATAACAAGTTCCTAACAAGAATACTATAGACACAAACCTTTACCTTTGATGAGTTCCAAGAGTCTTTCTACTCTAGAAGCCCGGCCATGGGCCAGGCTCGTCTGGTGTTTGCCTGGTCAACCAGGCTGTTGCTGCTGGTGGTCCGCCGATCCATATACCCATCACAGCTTGGTTGATCTGGCAGTTGGTGAAGATACTTGTCCAGTTTCATCTTGCATCAGCAGTGTTTCTGATACCTTCTGGTATAATGATGAATAATCTGAGACCACGGATGTTGATACAGTGTTCCATTATTGTGTCCACTGCAGCCCTGCTTTTCACTGGGTTTATTTTACACTTCCTCCCATATCCCTTGCTCCATTATGTTGTTATGACAGTGTGCAGATTTGGGACAAGGCCCTCAAGCACCTTCCAGGTGTATATTATCATGTATCTCTCCTCCGGTACAGTGAATACATATTTAAGAATTTAAGGCGTTCCCAGGAAATGTCAGTGTTAAATGTCATACTAGCTCTATGCTGGCCGTAAACGATCTCTGTATTTGATCCAGCTCTGACATTTCTCCTGCCCCTGAAGGGGGCCGTCAACACTGAGCAATATTCCAAATGAGGGAGAGCGAGCGATTAGAAAAGTGTCACCATTGGCAGGATTTCCCTTGTTTTGAAGGTTCTCATTACCCACCCCGTCATCCTCTTGGCAGTCGTGACCTTTGTCTTATTGTGTCCCTTGGAAGGCCAGCTGACATAATTATTCCTAAGTCTTTCACGTATTCCTTTCGTTCTATTTGACGACCCATTGAGTTTTGTATATAGTGATCCTTTAGAGTAATTCATTCTTTCCATACCTAAAAATCTGGAACTTAACACCACTAAAGGTCGTGCTCTTCTTCACTGCCCACTATCTTCCAGTTTGGTGTCATCTGCAAATGATGATACAAAACTGTGACGGGTGTTTTTATCTGTCTGTCATGAGGATAATAAACAACAGAGGTGCCAGGACAGTGCCTTGGGGAATTGAGTTTTTTACCTTGCTGATGCTGGATTTCGTTCTGTTCACTACTACTTTTCGTGATGCGTGTGTTAGTTACAGTTTCTAGTGACCGTCAAGGACGAAACACTAACGACATCAACATAAACCGTCATTAATGATTTACGATTCTTGTACAATAATCTGTCATGCGGGGAAGACGGCACATTCAGAAATTTTATGTATATTGAGAAAGGAATCTTACTGAGACGAAGGAAAAATATCCATGGAAGTTTGTCATGCACACAGCTGTAAACTGCGAGGCAGCGGTTCAATACTTTATTGAAATTTATCATGCAAAGAAATAGGAAAAAACGTTAAGTTCTGAACGCATCTTCAGTACGACTTTGCCTACCTTCAGTACGACTCTACCCACCTTCAGTACGACTCTACCCACCTTCAGTACGACTCTACCCACCTTCAGTACGACTCTACCCACCTTCAGTACGACTCTACCCACCTTCAGTACGACTTTGCCTACCTTCAGTACGACTCTACCCACCTTCAGTACGACTTTGCCTACCTTCAGTACGACTCTACCCACCTTCAGTACGACTTTGCCTACCTTCAGTACGAATCTACCCACCTTCAGTACGACTCTGCCTACCTTCAGTACGACTCTGTCTACGTTCAGTACGACTCTACCCACTTTCAGTACGACTCCACCCACCTTTAGTACGACTCCACCCACCTTCAGTACATAAGAACATAAGAACGAAGGAACACTGCAGAAGGCCTACTGGCCCATGCGAGGCAGGTCCAAGTCTCCTACCGGCTTAAGCAAATGCACCCAACCTAGTCAGGTCAGGTCACATTGACTTAAGGGAGGAACACGGCAACCGACCTGTTAGCACAAGCTATCAGGTCTAACTCACACCCACCCACATCCACTCATGTATTTATCCAACCTATTTTTAAAGCTACACAACGTTCTGGCCTCTATAACGGTACTTGGGAGTTTGTTCCACTCATCCACAACTCTATTACCAAACCAGTACTTTCCTATATCCTTCCTGAATCTGAATTTTTCCAACTTAAAACCATTGCTGCGAGTCCTGTCTAGGCTAGATATTTTCAGCACACTATTTACATCCCCTTTATTTATTCCTGTCTTCCATTTATACACCTCAATCATATCCCCCCTAATTCTACGTCTTTCTAGAGAGTGCAGATTCAGGGCCCTTAGTCTATCCTCATAGGGAAGGTTTCTGATACATGGGATCAACTTTGTCATCCTCCTTTGTACATTTTCCAGAGAATTTATATCCATTCTGTAATAAGGTGACCAAAACTGTGCAGCATAATCTAAATGAGGCCTAACCAAGGATGTATAGAGTTGAAGAACAACCTGAGGACTCCTATTATTTATGCTTCTTGATATGAAGCCAAGGATTCTATTAGCTTTATTGCGAACACTTATGCACTGTTGTCTTGGTTTCAGATTACTGCTAACCAGAACTCCTAAATCTTTTTCGCAATCCGTAATATTAAGATCTACATTATTTAGTTTATATGTGGCATGGTTATTGTCCTGTCCAACATTTAGAACTTTGCATTTGTCTATATTAAACTGCATCTGCCACTTCTCCGACCACTGCATCAGTCTATTCAAATCTTCCTGGAGTGCTCGAATGTCCTCGTCAGAATGAATTCGACGGCCTATTTTGGTGTCATCGGCAAACTTGCCGATGTCGCTCTTTATGCCCTCATCTATGTCGTTTATGTAGATTGTGAACAGCAGGGGGCCCAACACTGACCCCTGTGGAACACCGCTCGTGACACTTCCCCACTCTGATTTCTCCCCATTTATGCAAACTCTCTGCTGCCTATTTGTCAACCATGCCTCTATCCAGGAAAAAATTTCTCCTCCTATTCCATGTGCTTTAATTTTCCTCAATAGTCTCTGATGTGGGACCCTGTCAAAAGCCTTACTGAAGTCCATATACACAATATCATATTCATTACCATGATCTACCTCCTCAAATACCTTAGTGAAAAAAGTTAATAAATTCGTAAGGCAGGAACGCCCCTTTGTAAAACCATGCTGAGATTCGTTGATTAATTTATGCTTTTCAAGGTGGCTACGAACTGCCTCGGCAATTATTGATTCCATAAATTTTCCCACTATGGAGGTTAGGCTTATTGGTCTATAGTTCGAAGCTAAGGACCTGTCACCTGTTTTGAAAATAGGTATCACATTTGCCATTTTCCACTTATCTGGCACCATGCCAGTTTGTAGTGATATGTTGAAAAGATTAGCCAAAGGTGTGCTAAGCTCCTCTTTACATTCCTTTAGAACCCTTGCATACAGTTCATCAGGGCCTGGGGATTTGTTAGGTTTTAATTTATCTATTTGCCTAAGGACCATGTCACTTGTGACCCTAATAGTGCACAGTTTATTATCGTCCTGTTCTACATAATTTATCATTACTGGAATATCGCTGGTATCCTCCTGTGTAAAAACTGAGAGGAAGTATGTGTTAAAAATTCTACACATTTCCTTATCACTGTCAGTGAGCTGACCCGAGGAACTTTTGAGTGGGCCTATCTTGTCCCTGATCTTACTTCTGTATACCTGAAAGAATCCTTTTGGGTTAGTCTTCGATTCTCTTGCAACTTTAACCTCATAATCTCTTTTTGCTTTTCTAATTCCCTTTTTTATTTCTCTCTTTAACTGAATATATCGATTTCTCAATTGCCCCTCTCCTCTTTTGATTTGCCTATATATGCCTCTCTTTTGACCAATCAGATATTTTAATCTATTGTTCATCCATTTAGGATCATTTTTGTTTGATCTGATTTCCCTATTTGGAACATAATTTGACTGAGCAGCTAGAACTATGCCCTGGAAAGCATCATATCGGCAACCATCACCACCTACCTGACCCTTAGTCAGGTCATTCCAGTTCAGCCCACCTAAGTAATTTTTCAGTCCTATGAAATCAGCCAAGCGAAAGTCAGGGACGGAGACTTGATTGCCATTATTAGGGGAATTCCATGATATATTAAAACTGAGTGATTTGTGATCACTTTCCCCAAGCTCATCATTAACCTCAAGATTATTAATTAGTGTTTCCCTACTGGCAAGAACCAAGTCAAGGAGGTTATTTCCCCTAGTTGGCTCTGTCACAAACTGTTTTAAAAAACAATCCTGGATCGTATCAAGAAAGTCACCTGACTCTAAATTTCCTGTCAAATTGCTCCAGTCAATCTGTCTATAGTTGAAATCTCCCATTAGCACAACATTTTCGTATGTAGATGCCTTACGAATTTCGTCCCATAGAAGTTTACTGCACTCCCTATCAAGATTTGGGGCCCTGTAAATCACACCCAAAATTAGTTTTTCTCGGCCCTCGAGAAGCTGTAACCAAACAGATTCAGTGGCTGACGCTTCTAATTTAATATCTTGTCTAACACAACAATTTAAATTGTCTCTGACATACATCGCTACTCCACCACCTTTCCTGTTGACCCTGTCAGTGTGGAATAATTTATAGCCTTGTATGTGACATTCAGAGGGCATCTCTCTATCTTTCAGATTGAGCCAGGTCTCTGTTATAGCAATAATATCTATGTTTCCTGCACTTGCAATTAATCTTAGCTCATCTATCTTATTTCTTACACTCCTGCTATTAGTATAGTAAACCTTAAGGGAGCTAGTCCCTTGCTGCCCTCTGCTGTCCCCCTTTGTTTGCTGACCTGATCTATTGTCTTTATTTATAACTTCATGCTGAATGCCTTTTATACATTTACTGTTTCCAACCCAAGTGTTGCAACCTGCTTGTTTCCCACACACACCCATACCTCTATCTTCCATCAGTTTAAAATCATAGGCATTTCACCAATGGCCTTCTCAATCGAGTCTGCAAGTGCTACCACCCCAGCCCCAGAGAGATGTACCCCATCCCTTGCATACATATCATGTTTGCCATAAAAGTTGTTCCAGTTGTCAATGAATGGGATTGCAAGTTCCTTGCAGTATCTGTCTAGCCAGCAATTTACACCAATTGCCCTAGACAACCATTCATTTCCTACTCCCCTTCTAGGCAAGATGCTACATATGATTGGGATCCCTCCCTTAGACTTAATGAAATCTATAGCTGACCTGTACTTATCTAGCAGCTCTTCTCTCCTACCCTTCCCAATATCATTTCCACCAGCACTGAGACAGATAACGGGCTTGCTCCCATTACCTGACATGATATTATCCAGCCTGTTGACAATGTCCCCAACACCAGCTCCAGGGAAGCACACTCTATCTCTCATCTTCTTATTCCTATTACAAAAAGCACGGTCAATGTATCTTACCTGAGAGTCACCAACCACAAGAATGCGCTTACCTCCATTAGCAGGGGCAGTAGTACCCTTACCTTCACTGGCCACTGAAGTACATTCATCCTGAAGAACAGAGAAGCGATTTCCTACCTTCAGATCTTCACTCTTAACTTTCCTTACTCTGATGCGCCTTCCATTACTGTGAACTACTCGCCACTTGTAGCAGGTGCTGGGCTGCACCTCACTGCTGGTAGCCGTTGCTGCCTCCCCAACTACAGCCTCCTCACAGCGAGAGACAGACTGCACCTCGCTGCTAGAAGCCTCATTCCCCACAACTCCAGCCACCTCACACTCTCTCCCAGACCCATTGAGGTGGACCTTCAGCCTCCTAATCTCCTCCTGGAGAAGCAAGACCTCCTCCTTCAACTCTCCAACCTCAATTTTTAAAACACTGCAGAAGCAAGCCATGCTTTGTAACCGTCCACACTAATCCCCAAAGCAGCTCAGGGTCTGTGACCTCACGTACGACTCTGCCTACCTTCATTACGACTACCCACCTTCAGTACGACTCTACCCACCTTCAGTACGACTCTTCCTACCTTCAGCACGACTCTACCCACCTTCAGTACGACTCTGCCTACCTTCATAACGACTCTACCCACCTTCAGTACGACTCTGCCCACCTTCAGTACGACTCTGCCTACCTTCAGTACGACTCCACCCAAATTCAGTACGACTCCACCCACCTTCAGTACGACTCTACCCACCTTCAGTACGACTCTACCTACCTTCAGTACGACTCTACCCACCTTCAGTACGACTCTACCCACCTTCAGTACGACTTCACCCACCTTCAGTACGACTCCACCCACCTTCAGTACGACTACTACCTTTTCAGTACGACTCTGCCTACCTTCAGTACGACTCTACCCACCTTTCAGTACGACTCTGCCTACCTTCAGTACGACTCTAGCCACCTTCAGTACGACTCTACGCACCTTTCAGTACGACTCTGCATACCTTCAGTACGACTCCACCCACATTCAGTACGACTCTACCCAGCTTCAGTACGACTTCACCCATCTTCAGTACGACTCTACCCACCTTTCAGTACGACTCTGCCTACCTTCAGTACGACTCCACCCACCTTCAGTACGACTCTGCCTACCTTCAGTACGACTCTACCTACCTTCAGTACGACTCTACCCACCTTCAGTACGACTCTACCCACCTTCAGTACGACTCTACCCGCCTTCAGTACGACTCTACCGGCCTTCAACAGCATAACAGTGGAATTGGGGTACAGTATCGTCACCTCGTCTACCATGTACACACTTCGTCTACCATGTCCACACCTCGTCTATTATGTACACACCTCGTCTACCTTGTCCACACCTCGTCTACCTTGTACACACCTCATCTACCTTGTCCACACATCGTCTACCTTGTCCACACCTTGTCTACCTTGCACACACCTCGTCTACCTTGTACACACCTCGTCTACCTTGTACACACCTCGTCTACCTTGTCCACACCTCGTCTACCTTGTACACACCTCGTCTACTTTGTCCACACCTCGTCTACCTTGTCCACACTTCGTCTACCTTGTACACACCTCGTCTACCTTGTACACACCTCGTCTACCTTGTACACATCTCGTCTACCTTGTCCACACCTCGTCTACCTTGTCCACACCTCGTCTACCTTGTACACACCTCGTCTACCTTGTACACACCTCGTCTACCTTGTCCACACCTCGTCTACCTTGTCCACACCTCGTCTACCTTGTACACACCTCGTCTACCTTGTACACACCTCGTCTACCTTGTACACACCTCATCTACCTTGTACGCACCTCGTCTACCTTGTACACACCTCGTCTACCTTGTACACACCTCGTCTACCTTGTACACACCTCGTCTACCTTGTACACACCTCGTCTACCTTGTACACACCTCGTCTACCTTGTACACACCTCGTCTACCTTGTACACACCTCGTCTACCTTGTACACACCTCATCTACCTTGTACGCACCTCGTCTACCTTGTACACACCTCGTCTACCTTGTACACACCTCGTCTACCTTGTACACACCTCGTCTACCTTGTACACACCTCGTCTACCTTGTACACACCTCGTCTACCTTGTACACACCTCGTCTACCTTGTACGCACCTCGTCTACCTTGTACACACCTCGTCTACCTTGTACACACATCGTCTACCTTGTACACACCTCGTCTACCTTGTACGCACCTCGTCTACCTTGTACGCACCTCGTCTACCTTGTACACACCTCGTCTACCTTGTACACACATCGTCTACCTTGTACCCACCTCGTCTACCTTGTACACACCTCGTCTACCTTGTACACACCTCGTCTACCTTGTACGCACCTCGTCTACCTTGTACACACCTCGTCTACCTTGTACACACATCGTCTACCTTGTACCCACCTCGTCTACCTTGTACACACCTCGTCTACCTTGTACACACCTCATCTACCTTGTACGCACCTCATCTACCTTGTACGCACCTCGTCTACCTTGTACACACCTCGTCTACCTTGTACACACCTCGTCTACCTTGTACACACCTCGTCTACCTTGTACACACCTCGTCTACCTTGTACACACCTCGTCTACCTTGTACAGGATGACTTAACTGAAACAAAAATGGATATCTGGAAGTTAACACATGTACAAATAATACGTACCTGAACATTTTGCACGCACGCATGCACCCCCGCACACACACACACACACACACACACACACACACACACACACACACACACACACACACACACACACACACACACACACACACACACACAAGTCAAAAAGCTATGGGGCATGTCCCATTAGGAGTGGTTTAGGGAAATCAACCTGACTACATTGGAGGACAGGAGGGACAGGAGGGACAGGAGGGACAAGAGGGACAGGAGGGGCAGAAGGGACAGGAGGGACAGGAGGGACAGGAGGGACAAGAGGGACAGGAGGGACAGGAGGGACAGGAGGGACAGGAGGGACTTGGACGACACGATAACGCGTTATAAAATACTGAAAGGAATTGACAAGGTGGACACGGACGGAATGCTGCAGAGATGGGACACAGCAACAGAGAGTCACAATTGGAAGTTGAAGACTCAGATGAGTCAAATGGCTGTTAGGAAGTATTTTTACAGCCTTCGAGTTGTCAGGAAGTTGAATAATCTGGAGATTATAGTAGTGGAGGCAGGATCTATACATAGCTTTAAGAAGAGGTACGTTAAGGCTCTTGAAGCAGGAAGAGAGTTGCCCTAGCAGCGACAAGCAAAGAGGTAGGGCCAGGAGCTATGACTCGACCCTTGCAACCACATACAGATGAGTACATATACACAACGATATCCAGACTGAAAGTTTACAGCAATGAGGAAACTAAGGGGATATGATCATGACATGGAAAGTACTGTCGGCCGTCAGCAGGTTATGAGAGGATAGACGTTTTATCACTGGAGGGAGTTATGTTAGAGGGATTATGTAGCACCGTCGTGGGTATTATACAGCACCACTGGAGGATTATACAGCACCGTTGTGGGTATTATACAGCACCGTTGTATTATACAGCACCACTGGAGGATTATACAGCACCGTTGGGAGGATTATACAACACCATTGTGGGAATTATACAACACCGTTGGGAGGATTATACAGCACCATTGGGAGGATCATACAGCACCGTTGTGGGAATTATACAGCACCGTTGGGAGGATTATACAGCACCGTTGGGAAGATTATACAGCACCGTTGTGGGAATTATACAGCACCGTTGGAAGGATTATACAGCACCGTTGGGAGGATTAAACAGCACCGTTGGAAGTATTATACAGCACCGTTGGGAGGATAATACAGCACCATTGTGGGAATTATACAGCACAGTTGGGAGGATTATACAGCACCGTTGGGAGGATTATACAACACCATTGTGGGAATTATACAACACCGTTGGGAGGATTATACAGCACCGTTGGGAGAATTATACAGCACCGTTGGGAGGATTATACAACACCATTGTGGGAATTATACAACACCGTTGGGAGGATTATACAGCACCGTTGGGAGAATTATACAGCACCGTTGGGAGAATTATACAACACCATTGTGGGAATTATACAACACCGTTGGGAGGATTATACAGCACCGTTGGGAGGATTATACAGCACCGTTGGGAGGATTATACAGCACCGTTGGGAGGATTATACAGCATTGTTGGGAGGATTATACAGCACCGTTGGGAGGATTAAACAGCACCGTTGGGAGGATTATACAGCACCGATGGGAGGATTATACAGCACAATTGTGGGAATTATACAGCACAGTTGGGAGGATTATACAGCACCGTTGGGAGGATTATACAGCACAATTGTGGGAATTATACAACACCGTTGGGAGAATTATACAGCACCGTTGGGAGGATTATACAACACCATTGTGGGAATTATACAACACCGTTGGGAGGATTATACAGCACCGTTGGGAAGATTATACAGCACCGTTGTAGGAATTATACAGCACCATTGGAAGGATTATACAGCACCGTTGGGAGGATTAAACAGCACCGTTGGAAGTATTATACAGCACCGTTGGGAGGATTATACATCACCATTGTGGGAATTATACAGCACAGTTGGGAGGATTATACAGCACCGTTGGGAGGATTATACAACACCATTGTGGGAATTATACAACACCGTTGGGAGGATTATACAGCACCGTTGGGAGAATTATACAGCACCGTTGGGAGGATTATACAACACCATTGTGGGAATTATACAACACCGTTGGGAGGATTATACAGCACCGTTGGGAGAATTATACAGCACCGTTGGGAGAATTATACAACACCATTGTGGGAATTATACAACACCGTTGGGAGGATTATACAGCAACGTTGGGAGAATTACACAGCACCGTTGGGAGAATTATACAGCACCGTTGGGAGGATTATACAGCACCGTTGGGAGAATTATACAGCACCGTTGGGAGAATTATACAGCACCGTTGGGAGGATTATACAGCACCGTTGGGAGAATTATACAGCACCGTTGGGAGAATTATACAGCACCGTTGGGAGGATTATACAGCACCGTTGGGAGAATTATACAGCACCGTTGGGAGAATTATACAACACCATTGTGGGAATTATACAACACCGTTGGGAGGATTATACAGCACCGTTGGGAGAATTACACAGCACCGTTGGGAGAATTATACAGCACCGTTGGGAGGATTATACAGCACCGTTGGGAGAATTATACAGCACCGTTCGGAGAATTATACAGCACCGTTGGGAGGATTATACAGCACCGTTGGGAGAATTATACAGCACCGTTGGGAGAATTATACAGCACCGTTGGGAGGATTATACAGCACCGTTGGGAGAATTATACAGCACCGTTGGGAGAATTATACAACACCATTGTGGGAATTATACAACACCGTTGGGAGGATTATACAGCACCGTTGGGAGAATTACACAGCACCGTTGGGAGAATTATACAGCACCGTTGGGAGGATTATACAGCACCGTTGGGAGAATTATACAGCACCGTTGGGAGAATTATACAGCACCGTTGGGAGGATTATACAGCACCGTTGGGAGAATTATACAGCACCGTTGGGAGAATTATACAGCACCGTTGGGAGAATTATACAGCACCGTTGGGAGGATTATACAGCACCGTTGGGAGAATTATACAGCACCGTTGGGAGAATTATACAGCACCGTTGGGAGAATTATACAGCACCGTTGAGAGGATTATACAGCACCGTTGGGAGAATTATACAGCACCGTTGGGAGAATTATACAGCACCGTTGAGAGGATTATACAGCACCGTTGGGAGAATTATACAGCACCGTTGGGAGAATTATACAGCACCGTTGAGAGGATTATACAGCACCGTTGGGAGAATTATACAGCACCGTTGGGAGAATTATACAGCAATAAAATTTTGACGAATGAGTAAACATCAAACAGAGTTCTTGACACAAAGTGAGAGTACAGTCACACGTACACAGGTGTTGAGTGCTTGTGAGAGTACAGTCACACGTACACAGGTGTTGAGTGCTTGTGAGAGTACAGTCACACGTACACCGGTGTTGAGTGCTTGTGAGAGTACAGTCACACGTACACAGGTGTTGAGTGCTTGTGAGAGTACAGTCACACGTACACAGGTGTTAAGTGCTTGTGAGAGTACAGTCACACGTACACAGGTGTTAAGTGCTTGTGAGAGTACAGTCACACGTACACAGGTGTTAAGTGCTTGTGAGAGTACAGTCACACGTACACAGGTGTTGAGTGCTTGTGAGAGTACAGTCACACGTACACCGGTGTTGAGTGCTTGTGAGAGTACAGTCACACGTACACCGGTGTTGAGTGCTTGTGAGAGTACAGTCACACGTACACAGGTGTTGAGTGCTTGTGAGAGTACAGTCACACGTACACAGGTGTTAAGTGCTTGTGAGAGTACAGTCACACGTACACAGGTGTTAAGTGCTTGTGAGAGTACAGTCACACGTACACAGGTGTTAAGTGCTTGTGAGAGTACAGTCACACGTACACAGGTGTTAAGTGCTTGTGAGAGTACAGTCACACGTACACAGGTGTTAAGTGCTTGTGAGAGTACAGTCACACGTACACAGGTGTTGAGTGCTTGTGAGAGTACAGTCACACGTACACAGGTGTTGAGTGCTTGTGAGAGTACAGTCACACGTACACAGGTGTTGAGTGCTTGTGAGAGTACAGTCACACGTACACAGTTGTTGAGTGCTTGTGAGAGTACAGTCACACGTACACAGGTGTTGAGTGTTTGTGAGAGTACAGTCACATGTACACAGGTGTTGAGTGCTTGTGAAAGTACAGTCACATATACACAGGTGTTGAGTGCTTGTGAAAGTACAGTCACACGTACACCGGTGTTGAGTGCTTGTGAGAGTACAGTCACACGTACACCGGTGTTGAGTGCTTGTGAGAGTACAGTCACACGTACACAGGTGTTGAGTGCTTGTGAGAGTACAGTCACACGTACACAGGTGTTAAGTGCTTGTGAGAGTACAGTCACACGTACACAGGTGTTAAGTGCTTGTGAGAGTACAGTCACACGTACACAGGTGTTAAGTGCTTGTGAGAGTACAGTCACACGTACACAGGTGTTAAGTGCTTGTGAGAGTACAGTCACACGTACACAGGTGTTAAGTGCTTGTGAGAGTACAGTCACACGTACACAGGTGTTGAGTGCTTGTGAGAGTACAGTCACACGTACACAGGTGTTGAGTGCTTGTGAGAGTACAGTCACACGTACACAGGTGTTGAGTGCTTGTGAGAGTACAGTCACACGCACACAGTTGTTGAGTGCTTGTGAGAGTACAGTCACACGTACACAGGTGTTGAGTGTTTGTGAGAGTACAGTCACATGTACACAGGTGTTGAGTGCTTGTGAAAGTACAGTCACATATACACAGGTGTTGAGTGCTTGTGAAAGTACAGTCACATGTACACAGGTGTTGAGTGCTTGTGAAAGTACAGTCACACGTACACAGGTGTTGAGTGCTTGTGAGAGTACAGTCACACGTACACAGGTGTTGAGTGCTTGTGAGAGTACAGTCACACGTACACAGGTGTTGAGTGCTTGTGAGAGTACAGTCACACGTACACAGGTGTTAAGTGCTTGTGAGAGTACAGTCACACGTACACAGGTGTTAAGTGCTTGTGAGAGTACAGTCACACGTACACAGGTGTTAAGTGCTTGTGAGAGTACAGTCACACGTACACAGGTGTTAAGTGCTTGTGAGAGTACAGTCACACGTACACAGGTGTTGAGTGCTTGTGAGAGTACAGTCACACGTACACAGGTGTTGAGTGCTTGGGAGAGTACAGTCACACGTACACAGGTGTTGAGTGCTTGTGAGAGTACAGTCACACGTACACAGTTGTTGAGTGCTTGTGAGAGTACAGTCACACGTACACAGGTGTTGAGTGTTTGTGAGAGTACAGTCACATGTACACAGGTGTTGAGTGCTTGTGAAAGTACAGTCACATATACACAGGTGTTGAGTGCTTGTGAAAGTACAGTCACATGTACACAGGTGTTGAGTGCTTGTGAAAGTACAGTCACACGTACACAGGTGTTGAGTGCTTGTGAGAGTACAGTCACACGTACACAGGTGTTGAGTGCTTGTGAGAGTACAGTCACACGTACACAGGTGTTGAGTGCTTGTGAGAGTACAGTCACACGTACACAGGTGTTGAGTGCTTGTGAAAGTACAGTCACATTTACACAGGTGTTGAGTGCTTGTGAAAGTACAGTCACATGTACACAGGTGTTGAGTGCTTGTGAAAGTACAGTCACACGTACACAGGTGTTGAGTGCTTGTTAGAGTACAGTCACACATACACAGGTGTTGAGTGCTTGTTAGAGTACAGTCACACGTACACAGGTGTTGAGTGCTTGTTAGAGTACAGTCACACGTACACAGGTGTTGAGTGCTTGTTAGAGTACAGTCACACATACACAGGTTTTGAGTGCTTGTTAGAGTACAGTCACACGTACACAGGTGTTGAGTGCTTGTTAGAGTACAGTCACACGTACACAGGTGTTGAGTGCTTGTTAGAGTACAGTCACACATACACAGGTGTTAAGTGCTTGTTAGAGTACAGTCACACATACACAGGTTTTGAGTGCTTGTTAGAGTACAGTCACACGTACACAGGTGTTGAGTGCTTGTTAGAGTACAGTTACATGTACACAGGTGTTGAGTGCTTGTGAAAGTACAGTCACATGTACACAGGTGTTGAGTGCTTGTGAAAGTACAGTCACACGTACACAGGTGTTGAGTGCTTGTGAGAGTACAGTCACACGTACACAGGTGTTGAGTGCTTGTGAGAGTACAGTCACATGTACACAGGTGTTGAGTGCTTTTGAAAGTACAGTCACACGTACACAGGTGTTGAGTGCTTGTGAAAGTGCAGTCACATTTACACAGGTGTTGAGTGCTTGTGAAAGTACAGTCACACGTACACCGGTGTTGAGTGCTTGTGAGAGTACAGTCACACGTACACAGGTGTTGAGTGCTTGTGAGAGTACAGTCACACGTACACAGGTGTTGAGTGCTTGTGAGAGTACAGTCACACGTACACCGGTGTTGAGTGCTTGTGAGAGTACAGTCACACGTACACAGGTGTTGAGTGCTTGTGAGAGTACAGTCACACGTACACAGGTGTTAAGTGCTTGTGAGAGTACAGTCACACGTACACAGGTGTTAAGTGCTTGTGAGAGTACAGTCACACGTACACAGGTGTTAAGTGCTTGTGAGAGTACAGTCACACGTACACAGGTGTTGAGTGCTTGTGAGAGTACAGTCACACGTACACCGGTGTTGAGTGCTTGTGAGAGTACAGTCACACGTACACCGGTGTTGAGTGCTTGTGAGAGTACAGTCACACGTACACAGGTGTTGACTGCTTGTGAGAGTACAGTCACACGTACACAGGTGTTAAGTGCTTGTGAGAGTACAGTCACACGTACACAGGTGTTAAGTGCTTGTGAGAGTACAGTCACACGTACACAGGTGTTAAGTGCTTGTGAGAGTACAGTCACACGTACACAGGTGTTAAGTGCTTGTGAGAGTACAGTCACACGTACACAGGTGTTAAGTGCTTGTGAGAGTACAGTCACACGTACACAGGTGTTGAGTGCTTGTGAGAGTACAGTCACACGTACACAGGTGTTGAGTGCTTGTGAGAGTACAGTCACACGTACACAGGTGTTGAGTGCTTGTGAGAGTACAGTCACACGTACACAGTTGTTGAGTGCTTGTGAGAGTACAGTCACACGTACACAGGTGTTGAGTGTTTGTGAGAGTACAGTCACATGTACACAGGTGTTGAGTGCTTGTGAAAGTACAGTCACATATACACAGGTGTTGAGTGCTTGTGAAAGTACAGTCACACGTACACCGGTGTTGAGTGCTTGTGAGAGTACAGTCACACGTACACCGGTGTTGAGTGCTTGTGAGAGTACAGTCACACGTACACAGGTGTTGAGTGCTTGTGAGAGTACAGTCACACGTACACAGGTGTTAAGTGCTTGTGAGAGTACAGTCACACGTACACAGGTGTTAAGTGCTTGTGAGAGTACAGTCACACGTACACAGGTGTTAAGTGCTTGTGAGAGTACAGTCACACGTACACAGGTGTTAAGTGCTTGTGAGAGTACAGTCACACGTACACAGGTGTTAAGTGCTTGTGAGAGTACAGTCACACGTACACAGGTGTTGAGTGCTTGTGAGAGTACAGTCACACGTACACAGGTGTTGAGTGCTTGTGAGAGTACAGTCACACGTACACAGGTGTTGAGTGCTTGTGAGAGTACAGTCACACGCACACAGTTGTTGAGTGCTTGTGAGAGTACAGTCACACGTACACAGGTGTTGAGTGTTTGTGAGAGTACAGTCACATGTACACAGGTGTTGAGTGCTTGTGAAAGTACAGTCACATATACACAGGTGTTGAGTGCTTGTGAAAGTACAGTCACATGTACACAGGTGTTGAGTGCTTGTGAAAGTACAGTCACACGTACACAGGTGTTGAGTGCTTGTGAGAGTACAGTCACACGTACACAGGTGTTGAGTGCTTGTGAGAGTACAGTCACACGTACACAGGTGTTGAGTGCTTGTGAGAGTACAGTCACACGTACACAGGTGTTAAGTGCTTGTGAGAGTACAGTCACACGTACACAGGTGTTAAGTGCTTGTGAGAGTACAGTCACACGTACACAGGTGTTAAGTGCTTGTGAGAGTACAGTCACACGTACACAGGTGTTAAGTGCTTGTGAGAGTACAGTCACACGTACACAGGTGTTGAGTGCTTGTGAGAGTACAGTCACACGTACACAGGTGTTGAGTGCTTGTGAGAGTACAGTCACACGTACACAGGTGTTGAGTGCTTGTGAGAGTACAGTCACACGTACACAGTTGTTGAGTGCTTGTGAGAGTACAGTCACACGTACACAGGTGTTGAGTGTTTGTGAGAGTACAGTCACATGTACACAGGTGTTGAGTGCTTGTGAAAGTACAGTCACATATACACAGGTGTTGAGTGCTTGTGAAAGTACAGTCACATGTACACAGGTGTTGAGTGCTTGTGAAAGTACAGTCACACGTACACAGGTGTTGAGTGCTTGTGAGAGTACAGTCACACGTACACAGGTGTTGAGTGCTTGTGAGAGTACAGTCACACGTACACAGGTGTTGAGTGCTTGTGAGAGTACAGTCACACGTACACAGGTGTTGAGTGCTTGTGAAAGTACAGTCACATTTACACAGGTGTTGAGTGCTTGTGAAAGTACAGTCACATGTACACAGGTGTTGAGTGCTTGTGAAAGTACAGTCACACGTACACAGGTGTTGAGTGCTTGTTAGAGTACAGTCACACATACACAGGTGTTGAGTGCTTGTTAGAGTACAGTCACACGTACACAGGTGTTGAGTGCTTGTTAGAGTACAGTCACACGTACACAGGTGTTGAGTGCTTGTTAGAGTACAGTCACACATACACAGGTTTTGAGTGCTTGTTAGAGTACAGTCACACGTACACAGGTGTTGAGTGCTTGTTAGAGTACAGTCACACGTACACAGGTGTTGAGTGCTTGTTAGAGTACAGTCACACATACACAGGTGTTAAGTGCTTGTTAGAGTACAGTCACACATACACAGGTTTTGAGTGCTTGTTAGAGTACAGTCACACGTACACAGGTGTTGAGTGCTTGTTAGAGTACAGTTACATGTACACAGGTGTTGAGTGCTTGTGAAAGTACAGTCACATGTACACAGGTGTTGAGTGCTTGTGAAAGTACAGTCACACGTACACAGGTGTTGAGTGCTTGTGAGAGTACAGTCACACGTACACAGGTGTTGAGTGCTTGTGAGAGTACAGTCACATGTACACAGGTGTTGAGTGCTTTTGAAAGTACAGTCACACGTACACAGGTGTTGAGTGCTTGTGAAAGTGCAGTCACATTTACACAGGTGTTGAGTGCTTGTGAAAGTACAGTCACATGTACACAGGTGTTGAGTGCTTGTGAAAGTAGTCACACGTACACAGGTGTTGAGTGCTTGTTAGAGTACAGTCACACGTACACAGGTGTTGAGTGCTTGTTAGAGTACAGTCACACATACACAGGTGTTGAGTGCTTGTTAGAGTACAGTCACACATACACAGGTTTTGAGTGCTTGTTAGAGTACAGTCACACGTACACAGGTGTTGAGTGCTTGTGAAAGTACAGTCACACGTACACGGGTGTTGAGTTCTTGTTAGAGTACAGTTACACGTACACAGGTGTTGAGTGCTTGTGAGAGTACAGTCACACATACACAGGTGTTGAGTGCTTGTGAGAGTACAGTCACACGTACACGGGTCTTGAGTGCTTGTTAGAGTACAGTCACACGTACACGGGTGTTGAGTGCTTGTGAGAGAACAGTCACACGTACACAGGTGTTGAGTGCTTGTTAGAGTACAGTTACACGTACACAGGTGCTGAGTGCTTGTGTGAGTACAGTCACACGTACACGGGTGTTGAGTGCTTGTGAGAGTACAGTCACACGTACACGGATGTTGAGTGCTTCTGAGAGTACAGTCACACGTACACAGGTGTTGAGTGCTTGTGAGAGTACAGTCACACGTACACAGGTGTTGAGTGCTTGTGAGAGTACAGTCACACGTACACGGCTGTTGAGTGCTTGTGAGAGTACAGTCAAACGTAAACAAGTGTTGAGTGCTTGTTAGAGTACAGTTACACGTACACAGGTGTTGAGTGCTTGTTAGAGTACAGTCACACGTACACAGGTGTTGAGTGTTTGTTAGAGTACAGTCACACGTACACAGGTATTAAGTGCTTGTTAGAGTACAGTCACACGTACACAGGTGTTGAGTTCTTATTAGAGTACAGTTACACGTACACAAGTGTTGAGTGCTTGTGAGAGTACAGTCACACGTACAAAAGTGTTGAGTGCTTGTGAGAGTACAGTTACACGTACACAGGTGTTGAGTGCTTGTGGGAGTACAGTCACACGTACACAGGTGTTGAGTGCTTGTGAGAGTACAGTTACACGTACACAGGTATTGAGTGCTTGTGAGAGTACAGTCACACGTACACAAGTGTTGAGTGCTTGTTAGAGTACAGTTACACGTACACAGGTGTTGAGTGCTTGTTAGAGTACAGTCACACGTACACAGGTGTTGAGTGTTTGTTAGAGTACAGTCACACGTACACAGGTGTTGAGTGCTTGTTAGAGTACAGTCACACGTACACAGGTGTTGAGTTCTTATTAGAGTACAGTTACACGTACACAAGTGTTGAGTGCTTGTGAGAGTACAGTCACACGTACACAAGTGTTGAGTGCTTGTGAGAGTACAGTTACACGTACACAGGTGTTGAGTGCTTGTGGGAGTACAGTCACACGTACACAGGTGTTGAGTGCTTGTGAGAGTACAGTTACACGTACACAGGTATTGAGTGCTTGTGAGAGTACAGTCACACATACACAGGTGTTGAGTGCTTGTGAGAGTACAGTCACACGTACACAAGTGTTGAGTGCTTGTGAGAGTACAGTCACTCATACACAGGTGTTGAGTGCTTGTGAGAGTACAGTTACACGTACACAAGTGTTGAGTGCTTGTGAGAGTACAGTCACACATACACAGGTGTTGAGTGCTTGTGAGAGTACAGTTACACGTACACAAGTGTTGAGTGCTTGTGAGAGTACAGTCACACATACACAGGTGTTGAGTGCTTGTGAGAGTACAGTTACACGTACACAAGTGTTGAGTGCTTGTGAGACTACAGTCACACGTACACAGGTGTTGAGTGCTTGTGAGAGTACAGTCACACGTACACAGGTGTTGAGTGCTTGTGAGAGTACAGTCACACGTACACAGGTGTTGAGTGCTTGTGAGAGTACAGTCACACGTACACAGGTGTTGAGTGCTTGTGTGAGTACAGTTACACGTACACCGGTGTTGAGTGCTTGTGAGAGTACAGTTACACGTACACAGGTTTTGAGTGCTTGTGAGAGTACAGTTACACGTGCACAGGTGTTGAGTGCTTGTGAGAGTACAGTTACATGTACACAGGTGTTGAGTGCTTGTGAGAGTAGAGTTAAATGTACACAGGTGTTGAGTGCTTGTGAGAGTACAGTCACACGTCCACCGGTGTTGAGTGTTTGTGAGAGTACAGTCACACGTACACAAGTGTTGAGTGCTTGTGAGAGTACAGTCACATTTACACAGGTGTTGAGTGCTTGTGAAAGTACAGTCACATGTACACAGGTGTTGAGTGCTTGTGAAAGTACAGTCACACGTACACAGGTGTTGAGTGCTTGTTAGAGTACAGTCACACATACACAGGTGTTGAGTGCTTGTTAGAGTACAGTCACACGTACACAGGTGTTGAGTGCTTGTTAGAGTACAGTCACACGTACACAGGTGTTGAGTGCTTGTTAGAGTACAGTCACACATACACAGGTTTTGAGTGCTTGTTAGAGTACAGTCACACGTACACAGGTGTTGAGTGCTTGTTAGAGTACAGTCACACGTACACAGGTGTTGAGTGCTTGTTAGAGTACAGTCACACATACACAGGTGTTAAGTGCTTGTTAGAGTACAGTCACACATACACAGGTTTTGAGTGCTTGTTAGAGTACAGTCACACGTACACAGGTGTTGAGTGCTTGTTAGAGTACAGTTACATGTACACAGGTGTTGAGTGCTTGTGAAAGTACAGTCACATGTACACAGGTGTTGAGTGCTTGTGAAAGTACAGTCACACGTACACAGGTGTTGAGTGCTTGTGAGAGTACAGTCACACGTACACAGGTGTTGAGTGCTTGTGAGAGTACAGTCACATGTACACAGGTGTTGAGTGCTTTTGAAAGTACAGTCACACGTACACAGGTGTTGAGTGCTTGTGAAAGTGCAGTCACATTTACACAGGTGTTGAGTGCTTGTGAAAGTACAGTCACATGTACACAGGTGTTGAGTGCTTGTGAAAGTAGTCACACGTACACAGGTGTTGAGTGCTTGTTAGAGTACAGTCACACGTACACAGGTGTTGAGTGCTTGTTAGAGTACAGTCACACATACACAGGTGTTGAGTGCTTGTTAGAGTACAGTCACACATACACAGGTTTTGAGTGCTTGTTAGAGTACAGTCACACGTACACAGGTGTTGAGTGCTTGTGAAAGTACAGTCACACGTACACAGGTGTTGAGTGCTTGTTAGAGTACAGTCACACATACACAGGTGTTGAGTGCTTGTTAGAGTACAGTCACACGTACACAGGTGTTGAGTGCTTGTTAGAGTACAGTCACACATACACAGGTTTTGAGTGCTTGTTAGAGTACAGTCACACGTACACAGGTGTTGAGTGCTTGTTAGAGTACAGTCACACGTACACAGGTGTTGAGTGCTTGTTAGAGTACAGTCACACGTACACGGGTGTTGAGTGCTTGTGAGAGTACAGTCACACGTACACAGGTGTTGAGTGCTTGTTAGAGTACAGTCACACGTACACGGGTGTTGAGTGCTTGTGAGAGAACAGTCACACGTACACAGGTGTTGAGTGCTTGTTAGAGTACAGTCACACATACACAGGTTTTGAGTGCTTGTTAGAGTACAGTCACACGTACACAGGTGTTGAGTGCTTTTTAGAGTACAGTCACACGTACACAGGTGTTGAGTGCTTGTTAGAGTACAGTCACACGTACACGGGTGTTGAGTGCTTGTGAGAGTACAGTCACACGTACACAGGTGTTGAGTGCTTGTTAGAGTACAGTCACACGTACACGGGTGTTGAGTGCTTGTGAGAGAACAGTCACACGTACACAGGTGTTGAGTGCTTGTTTGAGTACAGTTACACGTACACAGGTGCTGAGTGCTTGTGAGAGTACAGTCACACGTACACGGGTGTTGAGTTCTTGTGAGAGTACAGTTACACGTACACAGGTGTTGAGTGCTTGTGAGAGTACAGTCACACATACACAGGTGTTGAGTGCTTGTGAGAGTACAGTCACACGTACACGGGTCTTGAGTGCTTGTTAGAGTACAGTCACACGTACACGGGTGTTGAGTGCTTGTGAGAGAACAGTCACACGTACACAGGTGTTGAGTGCTTGTTAGAGTACAGTTACACGTACACAGGTGCTGAGTGCTTGTGTGAGTACAGTCACACGTACACGGGTGTTGAGTGCTTGTGAGAGTACAGTCACACGTACACGGATGTTGAGTGCTTCTGAGAGTACAGTCACACGTACACAGGTGTTGAGTGCTTGTGAGAGTACAGTCACACGTACACAGGTGTTGAGTGCTTGTGAGAGTACAGTCACACGTACACGGCTGTTGAGTGCTTGTGAGAGTACAGTCAAACGTAAACAAGTGTTGAGTGCTTGTTAGAGTACAGTTACACGTACACAGGTGTTGAGTGCTTGTTAGAGTACAGTCACACGTACACAGGTGTTGAGTGTTTGTTAGAGTACAGTCACACGTACACAGGTATTAAGTGCTTGTTAGAGTACAGTCACACGTACACAGGTGTTGAGTTCTTATTAGAGTACAGTTACACGTACACAAGTGTTGAGTGCTTGTGAGAGTACAGTCACACGTACAAAAGTGTTGAGTGCTTGTGAGAGTACAGTTACACGTACACAGGTGTTGAGTGCTTGTGGGAGTACAGTCACACGTACACAGGTGTTGAGTGCTTGTGAGAGTACAGTTACACGTACACAGGTATTGAGTGCTTGTGAGAGTACAGTCACACGTACACAAGTGTTGAGTGCTTGTTAGAGTACAGTTACACGTACACAGGTGTTGAGTGCTTGTTAGAGTACAGTCACACGTACACAGGTGTTGAGTGTTTGTTAGAGTACAGTCACACGTACACAGGTGTTGAGTGCTTGTTAGAGTACAGTCACACGTACACAGGTGTTGAGTTCTTATTAGAGTACAGTTACACGTACACAAGTGTTGAGTGCTTGTGAGAGTACAGTCACACGTACACAAGTGTTGAGTGCTTGTGAGAGTACAGTTACACGTACACAGGTGTTGAGTGCTTGTGGGAGTACAGTCACACGTACACAGGTGTTGAGTGCTTGTGAGAGTACAGTTACACGTACACAGGTATTGAGTGCTTGTGAGAGTACAGTCACACATACACAGGTGTTGAGTGCTTGTGAGAGTACAGTCACACGTACACAAGTGTTGAGTGCTTGTGAGAGTACAGTCACTCATACACAGGTGTTGAGTGCTTGTGAGAGTACAGTTACACGTACACAAGTGTTGAGTGCTTGTGAGAGTACAGTCACACATACACAGGTGTTGAGTGCTTGTGAGAGTACAGTTACACGTACACAAGTGTTGAGTGCTTGTGAGAGTACAGTCACACATACACAGGTGTTGAGTGCTTGTGAGAGTACAGTTACACGTACACAAGTGTTGAGTGCTTGTGAGACTACAGTCACACGTACACAGGTGTTGAGTGCTTGTGAGAGTACAGTCACACGTACACAGGTGTTGAGTGCTTGTGAGAGTACAGTCACACGTACACAGGTGTTGAGTGCTTGTGAGAGTACAGTCACACGTACACAGGTGTTGAGTGCTTGTGTGAGTACAGTTACACGTACACCGGTGTTGAGTGCTTGTGAGAGTACAGTTACACGTACACAGGTTTTGGGTGCTTGTGAGAGTACAGTTACACGTGCACAGGTGTTGAGTGCTTGTGAGAGTACAGTTACATGTACACAGGTGTTGAGTGCTTGTGAGAGTAGAGTTAAATGTACACAGGTGTTGAGTGCTTGTGAGAGTACAGTCACACGTCCACCGGTGTTGAGTGTTTGTGAGAGTACAGTCACACGTACACAAGTGTTGAGTGCTTGTGAGAGTACAGTTACACGTACACAGGTGTTGAGTGCTTGTGAGAGTACAGTCACACGTACACAAGTGTTGAGTGCTTGTGAGAGTACAGTTACACGTACACAGGTGTTGAGTGCTTGTTATAGTACAGTTACACGTACACAGGTGTTGAGTATTTGTGAGAGTACAGTTACACGTACACAAGTGTTGAGTGCTTGTGAGAGTACAGTCACACACACACACACACACACACGTTTTACTCAAGACACTGCTTTCATGGGTAAAACTTTAATTCCACAACGTTTTATCCAAACTGAACGAAGTTCTGTGCCCCAGTGTGTGTGTGTGTGTGTGTGTGTGTGTGTGTGTGTGTGTGTGTGTGTGTGTGTGTGTGTGTGTGTGTGTGTGTGTGTGTGTGTGTGTGTGTGTGTGCGCGCGTGCGAAACATCGTAAAATAAGGTAAGGGTGACGTAGACTCCAGAGAAGGCGGGAGAGGCAGATGATCCAAGAAGACATTAACAAGAACTTACGTAATAATGATTGGAAGTGGAAGCAAGAGAATGACACTTAACTTATTGTCTGACGCTGTGTTTCCTGCCGCCTGGGTCACTACCTCTAACTTTATCTATCTATATAAATATATATATATATATATATATATATATATATATATATATATATATATATATATATATATATATATATATAAATATATATATATATATATATATATATATATATATATATATATATATATATATATATATATATATATATATATATATATATATATATATATATATATATATATATATATATATATAATATATATATATATATATATATATATATATATATATATATATATATATATATATATATATATATATATATATATATATATATATATATATATATATATATATATATATATATATATATATATATATATACATATATATATATATATATATATATATATATATATATATATATATATATATATATATATATATATATATATATATATATATATATATATATATATATATATATATATATATATATATATATATATATATATATATATATATACAAACATATATGTATCGTGCAGTATAGGTAAAACTTCCGATTCTGGCTTAAATAGCAAAGCTATTCTTGCCGAATAAGGCAAGCGAAAATTTGTCTATGCAATAATTTCGCAAAAATCATTCTGACCCTAACGAAAAAATATATTTCATTGTGCTTTTTTATTATTAAATTATTGTAAACTTATCTGAAATATATTTAGTTGGATTAGGCTAAATTAAATTGCGCTTGTTATAATAAGGTTAGGTAAGTTTTCTTAGGTTCTTATGGTCCAAAATTATTAATTTTTACATTAACATCAATTAAAAAAAATTAATCTTTAAAGGTATAAGAGAAAATTTTAGCAAGGACTTAATTTTAAATAAGTTCTTGCTAAATGACCAATTTTACCTATTAGGCACGACATATATATATATATATATATATATATATATATATATATATATATATATATATATATATATATAAACTAATATGCGGTCTAAAACGCTGAAAACAGTAGTCAGTAAACTAACATGTGGTTTAACACGCTGAGAACAATAGTCAGTAAATTAACATGTGGTTTAACACGCTGAGAACAATAGTCAGTAAACAAACATGTGGTTTAACACGCTGAGAACAATGATCAGTAAACTAACATGTGGTTTAACATGCTGAGAACAATAGTCAGTAAACTAACATGTGGTTTAACATGATGAGAACAATAGTCAGTAAACTAACATGCGGTTTAACACGCTGAGAACAATAGTCAGTAAACTAACATGCGGTTTAACACGCTGAGAACAATAGTCAGTAAACTAACATGTGGTTTAACACGCTGAGAACAATAGTCAGTAAACTAACATGTGGTTTAACACGCTGAGAACAATAGTCAGTAAACTAACATGTGGTTTAACACGCTGAGAACAATAGTCAGTAAACTAACATGCGGTTTAACACGCTGAGAACAATAGTCAGTAAACTAACATGCGGTTTAACACGCTGAGAACAATAGTCAGTAAACTAACATGCGGTTTAACACGCTGAGAACAATAGTCAGTAAACTAACATGTGGTTTAACACGCTGAGAACAATAGTCAGTAAACTAACATGTGGTTTAACACGCTGAGAACAATAGTAAACTTGAGGTTTAATACACTAGGAACACTTTTATTATGTTTTACAGAGTTGCAATGTAAAAGAATTGAAAATTATGCCACACACACACACACACACACACACACACACACACACACACACACACACACACACACACACACACACACACACACACACACACTGTCTTGCAATTATTTCCGCCAACGGCTGCATACATGGTCCAGCGGGAATCCAGCAGTAACAGCCTGGTTGACCAGACAAGCACAAGTTAAACCATGGCTCAGGGACGGGTTGTGGAATAGGAAAACTCTCGAAACCTTTCAAAGCTGTATCACAGGTACATGAAAGAGGTTAGTGGGACAAACTCCTGAGTAGCATCACTGAAGCTAAAACCTTCTGTATCTTTCAAAATATTTTAGACAAGTGAATGAGTGGGTGTGAATTGGACCTACCTAGCATGGGCCAGCAGACAAATTGTATGTTAATGCCAGCAAGATGTTGACAAAGACACTTATGTACACTTCAGGACATTCATTAGAGGACTGATAAAGCTACAAGTGGTGAGACGTTTCCTCAAATTAAACTCCTGAACCGAACATGTGTCTTTTTCCACATGGGCCAGTAGGCCTGCAGAAGTGCTCGTTCTTATGTACTTATGAGGCTGGAACTATGGGATGCGGGGAAGGGTACCATCACCTACCCCTCCCCCCCCCCTCTCTCTCTCTCTCTCTCTCTCTCTCTCCTCCCACAGCGACCAAAATACGTACAACTGAAGCAATCTTGCACAGTTGCATTAACAACTTGAACAGCAACAACAGCAACAGCAGCAGCAGCAGCATCACCTTGTACTATTATGCAACAGTGGAACATGTAGGTGAGGCTTCACTCCAGATCTTCACACTACAGTGGGAAGGTGATCAACTTTCTCACAGTCAGTAAGAGCCGGCACCATCTTACCCTCCGAGTCGATTTCAACAGCCCTTGAAACTACATGACAAGCTCTTATTTTAGTTGACTTGCAGTATTAGTGCATTCCTGCTCTGTCTTCTGAACATGTATTAATATTCTCCTCACTGACGTCTTCATATCATCTTATATTTTTATCAAAACTAATATATATATATATATATATATATATATATATATATATATATATATATATATATATATATATATATATATATATATATATATATATATATATATATATATATATATAATTTTCTCTTATATGTTTAAAGATATATTTTTATCATTTATGTTAATGTAAAAATTAATAATTTTATTCCAAAAGAACCTTAGAAAACTTACCTAAGCCAATTATAACAGACGCAATTTAATTTAGACTATTCCAACTAAATATATGTTAGGTAAGTTTACAATAATTTAATAATAAACAAACGTAATGAAATATATTTTTTTGTTTAGGTTCAGAACTCTTTTTGCGAAATTCTTACATACACAAATTTTTACTTGCCTTATTCAGCAAGAAGAACGTTGCTATTTAAACCCAAATCGCAAGTTTACCTATTTGGCACGACATATATATATATATATATATATATATATATATATATATATATATATATATATATATATATATATATATATATATATATGTATATATATATATATATATACACTTCAGCATCACAGAATTATGTGGCCCTGGATTTGTTGAGCAAAGAAGAGAATATCATAGAAATTATAACAATAATGTGTGTTTTCTTGCTATATACAAAACACTTAAAAGCAAAACACCCCATAAAAGTGGTATCTAAAAGAGGCAAGTGTCTTGCAATAGTGTGTGAGTTACACAGTCACCATGATGACTTCCCCACAAGAATCACTGCTCGTGGTGATGAGACGAGTTAAGCAACTTGTTACCTTACGCTGCCATTCACTCCACAAGTCTCAACATTAAGAGACGAAAGGAAAAAAAAAACAGAGCTACAGGAGCGACAACGTATTAACTCACGAAATGCTTGAAGCTATCGTAACCTGTATTCAACTTCTGTGTTATTATTTCGTGTCTGTGCAACCATGTGTGGCTATCGCCGAAAGTGGAAAAGTAGACACAACCGCAGTATGATGTGATCTTCTATTGACCACGTATCGCCCACACAGTGGGCTTTATCAAGTCACAAACAGATCTGTTTGTCCTAATCTGTCCGTGACTTCATAAAACTCACTGTGTGGGCGAAACGTTGTCAATAAATGATCACATATACTGCAGTTGTGTCAATTTCTCCATCGTGTTGGTATTTTATACTATTTATCTCTATCGTTTTGAGTATTTAATGGTACTGGTGTTTGATCTTCTATGTTGTGACTGTTAGACTGAGCTTCATGGCAGCGATGTCTGGCTTCTACGTAAATTCTGATGCAATTTCTCACTGTAAACTCATGATTAAAGAACGCTAAAATATGTTTCATTGTATATAAGTGTATATTACAATGCAACACATTCCTTAGCTCTGGAAGACTGACGTCTGAATTTACGCGCCGTGAGACATGTAAACCGGAGCACTGCGTATTGTGTAAATATATATCTATGTCGCGCCGAATAGATAAAATTGGTCAATTAGCAAGAACTCATTTAAAATTAAGTCCTTTCTAAAAAATTCTCTTATACGTTTAATGATATTTTTTCATTTATGTTAATGTAAAAATTAATAATTTTGTACCAAAAGAACCTTAGAAAACTTACCTAACTTTATTATAACAAGCGCAATATAATTTAGCCTAATAAAACTAAATATGTTTTAGATAAGTTTACAATAATTTAATAATAAACAAACAATGAAATTTATTTTTTCGATAGGTTCAGAATGATTTTTTGCGAAATTACTGTATACACAAATTTTAGCTTGCCTTATTCGGCACGAAGAGAATTGCTATTTAAGCCAAAATCGTAAGTTTTACGTGTGTGTGTGTGTGTGTGTGTGTGTGTGTGTGTGTGTGTGTGTGTGTGTGTGTGTGTGTGTGTGTGTGTACTCACCTAGTTGTACTCACCTAGTTGAGGTTGCGGGGGTCGAGTCCGAGCTCCTGGCCCCGCCTCTTCACTGATCGCTACTAGGTCACTCTCCCTGAGCCGTGTGTGTGTGTGTGTGTGTGTGTGTGTGTTTATATTTTGAGAAGCTGTTGAATGTAGGCAATAAAATGGAACCAGAAATTTTCACCATGCTGTAGGACTGAGAGAAACAGACTTGTTGTAAGAGTAGAGTGGACAGTGAGTACAGAGTGACTGGGTTGAAGCAGCAATATGTTACTATGGTTGTTTGAAGTCCTCGTAAATAGGATTATAAACGAGGTGAATGTTAGAGTGTTAGAGAAGGGTATAGTATTAATGATAAGGAACTAAATACAATAGGGGAGCTGTCGCGGTTGTTGCTGTTTACTGATGACAGTGCTTTTAAAATGTCTAGAAGCAGCGTGTCGTCGTGGAAGACAGTAACTGCAGCTGATGCTGACACACTGCAGCTGATGCTGACACACTGCAGCTGATGCTGACACACTGCAGCTGATGCTGACACACTGCAGCTGATGCTGACACACTGCAGCTGATGCTGACACACTGCAGCTGATGCTGACACACTGCAGCTGATGCTGACACACTGCAGCTGATGCTGACACACTGCAGCTGATGCTGACACACTGCAGCTGATGCTGACACACTGCAGCTGATGCTACATGCTGATGATGACACACTACTTCTGGGAAATTCAAGAAAAGAAGCAAGTGCAGATATTAGTGACTGAGTGTAAAAGAAGAAGGATGAATATGAACACAGAAAATAACCAGGTGTCACGAGTAAACAGTAATTTAAGGAAGGAAAGAATAACGTTTAAAGCGAAATGAAGGAATGGGAAGGAAGTTACTTTTTTTTTTTTTAGATATCTGTGAGTAAACATGTAGGGAGATGGTGTCTATGAAAGATGAGGTGACTTAGAGAATGTTTCAAAAAAGGAAATTAGTTTGGGTGATGAGAAAGTTGAGCGAAAAAAATATAATGAAAACACACACACACATAAGAACATAACGGAGACAAAGCTTATTTAAGCGTGAGCAGCACAGTAAGCTTAGCTGTGAAAGCTGCAGCTAGGAGGAGACTGGAGGCTACACTGATGTGTCAACAGACCAACGTGTGGGTATGCGAATTTTATGCGTAAAAGAAACGAAGAAATTAAAAAAAGATGCAGCTATACGAAATGCGTAATTTTAAGCGAGTTTACTGAGACACTTTGCTTAGGTAGAAATGATAACGAATGACAGATGGAGTTCAAACCTAGAGAATAAGTGAGGAAGAAAAAAATTAGTGGAAAAATAAATGAAGATGAAAAGGGTAAAAGATGGGGAGTCTAGAAGACATGCATGAACGAACGTGAGATCAGCGTGAGTGGAGACAGGTGGTTCATTTATTTGATACGCTGTTGGAGTGTCACCAACTTAAAATCATTGGCGAAATTCAGGAAAACTGGTTAGCTAGACTTGGGTTTTTAAGATGAGAAGACCGGTGCTTACACTTTGAATGTCGGGTGATGTTACAGTATGTTGGATCAGTGTTACAGTATGTTGGATCAGTGTTACAGTATGTTGGATCAGTGTTACAGTATGTTGGATCAGTGTTACAGTATGTTGGATCAGTGTTACAGTATGTTGGATCAGTGTTACAGTATGTTGGATCAGTGTTACAGTATGTTGAATCAGTGTTACAGTATGTTGAATCAGTGTTACAGTATGTTGGATCAGTGTTACAGTATGTTGGATCAGTGTTACAGTATGTTGGATCAGTGTTACAGTATGTTGGATCAGTGTTACAGTATGTTGGATCAGTGTTACAGTATGTTGGATCAGTGTTACAGTATGTTGGATCAGTGTTACAGTATGTTGGATCAGTGTTACAGTATGTTGGATCAGTGTTACAGTATGTTGGATCAGTGTTACAGTATGTTGGATCAGTGTTACAGTATGTTGGATCAGTGTTACAGTATGTTGGATCAGTGTTACAGTATGTTGAATCAGTGTTACAGTATGTTGAATCAGTGTTACAGTATGTTGGATCAGTCTTACAGTATGTTGGATCAGTGTTACAGTATGTTGGATCAGTGTTACAGTATGTTGGATCAGTGTTACAGTATGTTGGATCAGTGTTACAGTATGTTGGATCAGTGTTACAGTATGTTGGATCAGTGTTACAGTATGTTGGATCAGTGTTACAGTATGTTGGATCAGTACTACAGTATGTTGGATCAGTGTTACAGTATGTTGGATCAGTGTTACAGTATGTTGGATCAGTGTTACAGTATGTTGGATCAGTGTTACAGTATGTTGGATCAGTGTTACAGTATGTTGGATCAGTGTTACAGTATGTTGAATCAGTGTTACAGTATGTTGGATCAGTGTTACAGTATGTTGGATCAGTGTTACAGTATGTTGGATCAGTGTTACAGTATGTTGGATCAGTGTTACAGTATGTTGAATCAGTGTTACAGTATGTTGGATCAGTGTTACAGTATGTTGGATCAGTGTTACAGTATGTTGGATCAGTGTTACAGTATGTTGGATCAGTACTACAGTATGTTGGATCAGTGTTACAGTATGTTGGATCAGTGTTACAGTATGTTGGATCAGTGTTACAGTATGTTGGATCAGTGTTACAGTATGTTGGATCAGTGTTACAGTATGTTGAATCAGTGTTACAGTATGTTGGATCAGTGTTACAGTATGTTGGATCAGTGTTACAGTATGTTGGATCAGTGTTACAGTATGTTGGATCAGTGTTACAGTATGTTGGATCAGTGTTACAGTATGTTGAATCAGTGTTACAGTATGTTGGATCAGTGTTACAGTATGTTGGATCAGTGTTACAGTATGTTGGATCAGTGTTACAGTATGTTGGATCAGTGTTACAGTATGTTGAATCAGTGTTACAGTATGTTGGATCAGTGTTACAGTGTGTTGGATCAGTGTTACAGTATGTTGAATCAGTGTTACAGTATGTTGGATCAGTGTTACAGTATGTTGGATCAGTGTTACAGTATGTTGGATCAGTGTTACAGTATGTTGAATCAGTGTTACAGTATGTTGGATCAGTGTTACAGTATGTTGGATCAGTGTTACAGTATGTTGGATCAGTGTTACAGTATGTTGGATCAGTGTTACAGTATGTTGGATCAGTGTTACAGTATGTTGAATCAGTGTTACAGTATGTTGGATCAGTGTTACAGTATGTTGGATCAGTGTTACAGTATGTTGGATCAGTGTTACAGTATGTTGGATCAGTGTTACAGTATGTTGGATCAGTGTTACAGTATGTTGAATCAGTGTTACAGTATGTTGGATCAGTGTTACAGTATGTTGGATCAGTGTTACAGTATGTTGGATCAGTGTTACAGTATGTTGAATCAGTGTTACAGTATGTTGGATCAGTGTTACAGTATGTTGGATCAGTGTTACAGTATGTTGGATCAGTGTTACAGTATGTTGAATCAGTGTTACAGTATGCTGGATCAGTGTTACAGTATGTTGGATCAGTGTTACAGTATGTTGGATCAGTGTTACAGTATGTTGAATCAGTGTTACAGTATGTTGGATCAGTGTTACAGTATGTTGGATCAGTGTTACAGTATGTTGGATCAGTGTTACAGTATGTTGGATCAGTACTACAGTATTAATTTTCTCTAATATCAAATAAAAATAAACTAATATATATATATATATATATATATATATATATATATATATATATATATATATATATATATATATATATATAATTGTAACCACGAAAGAATGGTATTGCTCAATAACAACACTGCACTAGCCAAGGATTCGAACCCATGTTGTACTGGCCTGCCTCATGGTAAGCGAGAACCACATGACGCTTTAAACCACAGGACCACCCAACCCTACAAGAATGGCGTAGCCAGCACAGAGCTAGCTGTTGGGCCGCCATCCGAGGGCATACGGAGGTGTGGGAGCTTCTAAGCTAATTTCATTCTCATCCCTGTTTGGTGTACTAGCTTCACGAGCAGTATTTATATATTATTGTAACAATAATATATATATATATATATATATATATATATATATATATATATATATATATATATATATATATATATATATATATATATATATATATTTATATATATATATGTGTGTGTGTGTGTGTGTGCGTGTGTGTGTGTGTGTGTGTGTGTGTGTGTGTGTGTGTAATATGAAAGCAGCAGTATGCGCCTCTAAGTAAAAGGGTTGGGATGGTGAGAGGAATTTCTGCCAAGAATGACACGTAGGTTGTCTAGAGTGAGTCTGTATCTGAAACGAGGAGGAAGAGGTTAATGGAGACGCGTAGAGCCTCATGAATTTAACATGCCGGAGTCCGTACTTATCCCGCAGGTGTGGCCTGGATGAGCTGGTCTCTTGTTGCATCACTGGGATACAGCGTCTGGTCTGGTCTTGTCGACCAGGTCTATGCTACATAACTGTAATACAATCCCTTGCACGGTGTTGACGATCAACTCTGTCAGATCACGAAGGAGCAGCATTCCACACTCTCTCTCCCTTTTCCGGTCAATGACCTGAAAAGCAACGGGTGCCACGGTCACTGTGGCGGTAAACCCAACCTCCAATATGGCACAGTAGTCAAGATTACAGTGCTCCTGACCAACACCAAGGCTGAGGGACTCATTATCTTATCTTTTATATATAATTTTTGCATTATGTCCTTGATAAAGTCACTGGTTGGCAAAACGTCTACTAAAAAAAGATACCCAGATGTTGCATGTGTGTACAATTCTTCAACACCCAAGATACAGTGTGTATATTAAAAGAAGATTCAAGGCTTGACAATAAAAGCAAAGACAGTCATCAAGAATTGTGTCATGCAGCTCATCCAGCTTCGTAAGTGCGCGCCGCACGTTACGAAATGTTTGTAATAACAAGGAAAGCAAGAGTAATGATTGGTAACGAGCAAAAAATTGGTAGATATGCGGAAGCAAGTCAAGAATTGGTTAGGGTCAATGCGTCAGCGGTGCAGCGTAGAACTGTAGAGGAAGAGAAAGATCAATGCTGCAATGGAAATCTATTGGGTTAATGTTAGGAAAGTTAATGGAGTAAATGCGTAAACGATGGAATGATGTAAAGCAGCAGTGTACACAATCACCACTGTAAAAATGTAGCAATGTACGAGAAGGAGCAATGTAAGAAAGACACTGCAAGAAAGTAACTATGTACAAAATTCTAATGCTAAGGCTGTACACAAATCTATCAACAATTTACTCGAAAAAAAATACTTCATCATATAACAGCAAGACTTATTTATGGATCAATACTGTATTTCGATATACTTATCTGAAAATTTCCTTTAGCGCAGTGTATGACTGTAGCTTAGAGCTATCCTAGTCTTCTACTGCTAGACTGATAGCCAAGCCTAATCTTGCACTGCTAGGCTGACAACCAACCCCAGTGTTACACTGCTAGGCTGACAACCAACCCCAGTGTTACACTGCTAGGCTGACAACCAACCCCAGTGTTACACTGCTAGGCTGACAACCAACCCCAGTGTTACACTGCTAGGCTGACAACCAACCCCAGTGTTACACTGCTAGGCTGACAACCAACCCCAGTGTTACACTGCTAGGCTGACAACCAACCCCAGTGTTACACTGCTAGGCTGACAACCAATCCCAGTGTTACACTGCTAGGCTGACAACGAACCCCAGTGTTACACTGCTAGGCTGACAACCAACCCCAGTGTTACACTGCTAGGCTGACAGCCAATCCCAGTGTTACACTGCTAGGCTGACAACCAACCCAATCTTACACTGGTAGGCTGACAACCAACCCAGGTTTTCCACTGCTGGACTGAAAACCAACCCAGGTTTTCCACTGCTAGGCTAACAACCAACCCAGGATTTCCATTGCTAAGCTGACAACCAACCCAAGTCTTCCACTGCTAGGCTGACAACCAACCCAGATATTATACTAGTAGGCTAACAACCAACCCAAGTTTTCCACTGTTAGGCTGACAACCAATCCTAGTCTTCCACTGCTAGGCCGACAACCAACCCAAGTCTTCCACTGCTAGGCTGACAACCAACCCAAGTCTTCCACCGCTAAGCTGACACAACCAACCCACGTCTTCCACTGCTAGGCTGACAACCAACCCATGTCTTCCACTGCTGGAGTTACCTGGAGCTAGGCTGACAACCAAGTCTTCCACTTCTAGGCTGACAACCAATCCAAGTCTTCCACTGATAGGCTGACAACCAACCCGTCTTACAGTGCTAGACTGACAACCAATCCTAGTCTTGCATTGGTAGGTTAACACAGACCACGGAACTTCACAGACCATGGAACTTCACACACCACAGACAGAATGACCACATAACTCAAGATGGACCGGAAAAACCGCTCTATCGGGATGACTGAAGACCAGTCATTAAAATCTGACACTCCTCGTGTCTACAAGGTTCAGTCACGCTTTAAAAGCCTAAAAAAAACTTCAGTCGTGCAGTAGAGCTCAGCTCTCTCATCACATAATATAGTGAACAATTAAGGACATGTACAGTAAGACTAAAATAACGTACATGTACAATAAGACTAAAAAACGTACACTTACATTAAAAGAATAACTGCGTGTGCGATTACGTACACAGACATAAATAAAGCGTGGATTTGTACACACAAAGAGACGGCAATAATGCAATTACGTACACAGTAATAAACCCACAAGGGTGAAACAGCAACAGTTCAAGACTGAAACATTTATGCAACTTTTTGAGAACCTCTACTGTGGAAACGTTTCGTCAGCCAGTGGCTTCCTCAGTCCAGTACAGTGGAAGATGAAGAATTTCAGGTTATCAGTCTCTCAGTCTGTAGTTGTGTCTTCAGTTCATCAGTCTTGAGAAAAGTAAAGATGTTTCTAAAGGAGAAAACTTTATTGGGAATACGTTTGGCTTTAAGTAAAGTCTCTTTTCGCACAGTACGGACCGAAACGTTGTCAAAAATGTGTTTTTTTTTCTATCCCCAAAAGTGTGTTTGGTTAGTTGTGATTTGTTGTAGCTACTGTATTGTGTGATGTGAACTGTTGTAGCTACTGTATTGTGTGATGTGAATTATTGTAGCTACTGTATTGTGTGATGTGAAATGTTGTAGCTACTGTATTGTGTGATGTGAATTATTGTAGCTACTGTATTGTGTGATGTGAATTGTTGTAGCTACTGTATTGTGTGATGTGAATTGTTGTAGCTACTGTATTGTGTGATGTGAATTATTGTAGCTACTGTATTGTGTGATGTGAATTATTGTAGCTACTGTATTGTGTGATGTGAATTGTTGTAGCTACTGTATTGTGTGATGTGAATTATTGTAGCTACTGTATTGTGTGATGTGAATTGTTGTAGCTACTGTATTGTGTGATGTGAATTATTGTATCTACTGTATTGTGTGATGTGAATTATTGTAGCTACTGTATTGTGTGATGTGAATTGTTGTAGCTACTGTATTGTGTGATGTGAATTATTGTATCTACTGTATTGTGTGATGTGAATTATTGTAGCTACTGTATTGTGTGATGTGAATTGTTGTAGCTACTGTATTGTGTGATGTGAATTATTGTAGCTACTGTATTGTGTGATGTGAATTATTGTAGCTACTGTATTGTGTGATGTGAATTATTGTAACTACTGTATTGTGTGATGTGAATTATTGTAGCTACTGTATTGTGTGATGTGAATTATTGTAGCTACTGTATTGTGTGATGTGAATGGTTATAAAGTTGGTAGAATTACCGACAATATGTAAAGTAAAAAGGACACAAGTGCAATTAATGTGACATTTTTATTGCAGCTTAACAAAGCTCGTGGAGAGCGAAACGTTGCCACAATAAAAATGTCCCATTAGTTGCACTGATGTGAATTGTTGTAACAACGGTACACTGTATTAGTTGTTAGTTGCTGCAGCCACGATATTGTATGTTAGTTAACTGTTGCAGCTACGGTATTGTATGTTAATTAACTGTTGCAGCCACGGTATTGTGTCAGTTGTTAACTGTTGCAGCCACTGTATTGTGTGTTGTGAATTGTTGCAGCCACGGTGCTGTGATTTGTATTCTTCATGTCGACAGAGAAATATGAATGACTGAGAAAGTGACTCTCTCAGAATCGCGAGGAAGTATGCGGTGAAGGTAACTTTAACAAACTAGAGTGGTTAAGGGAGGGACTTGTGAGTGCCTGGTGCCAAGGGCAGAGAGGGGTCTTGTGAGTGCCTGGTGCCAAGGGCAGAGGAGGGTCTTGTGAATGCCTGGTGCCAAGGGCAGAGAGGGGTCTTGTGAGTGCCTGGTGCCAAGGGCAGAGGAGGGTCTTGTGAATGCCTGGTGCCAAGGGCAGAGAGGGGTCTTGTGAGTGCCTGGTGCCAAGGGCAGAGAGGGGGCTTGTGAGTGCCTGGTGCCAAGGGCAGAGAGGGGGCTTGTGAGTGCCTGGTGCCAAGGGCAGAGGAGGGTCTTGTGAATGCCTGGTGCCAAGGGCAGAGAGGGGTCTTGTGAGTGCCTGGTGCCAAGGGCAGAGAGGGGGCTTGTGAGTGCCTGGTGCCAAGGGCAGAGAGGGGGCTTGTGAGTGCCTGGTGCCAAGGGCAGAGAGGGGGCTTGTGAGTGCCTGGTGCCAAGGGCAGAGAGGGGGCTTGTGAGTGCCTGGTGCCAAGGGCAGAGGAGGGTCTTGTGAATGCCTGGTGCCAAGGGCAGAGAGGGGTCTTGTGAGTGCCTGGTGCCAAGGGCAGAGGATGGTCTTGTGAATGCCTGGTGCCAAGGGGCAGAGGAGGGTCTTGTGAGTGCCTGGTGCCAAGGGCAGAGGAGGGTCTTGTGAATGCCTGGTGCCAAGGGCAGAGAGGGGTCTTGTAAGTGCCTGGTGCCAAGGGCAGAGGAGGGTCTTGTGAATGCCTGGTGCCAAGGGGCAGAGGAGGGTCTTGTGAGTGCCTGGTGCCAAGGGCAGAGGAGGGTCTTGTGAATGCCTGGTGCCAAGGGCAGAGAGGGGTCTTGTGAGTGCCTGGTGCCAAGGGCAGAGGAGGGTCTTGTGAATGCCTGATGCCAAGGGGCAGAGGAGGGTCTTGTGAGTGCCTGGTGCCAAGGGGCAGAGGAAGGAATGCTCGGAGTGCCAGATACCAAGGAAGGAGGGGTGGAAAGAGCTACAACAATAGCAGGTGATAGAGAGCCTGTACAACAGGAGGTGATAAAGAGCCTGTACAACAGGAGGTGATAAAGAGCCTGTACAACAGGAGGTGATAAAGAGCCTGTACAACAGGAGGTGATAAAGAGCCTGTACAACAGGTGATAGACAGCCTGTACAACAGGAGGTGATAAAGAGCCTGTACAACAGGAGGTGATAAAGAGCCTGTACAACAGGAGGTGATAAAGAGCCTGTACAACAGGAGGTGATAAAGAGCCTGTACAACAGGAGGTGATAAAGAGCCTGTACAACAGGTGATAGACAGCCTGTACAACAGGAGGTGATAAAGAGCCTGTACAACAGGAGGTGATAAAGAGCCTGTACAACAGGAGGTGATAGAGAGCCTGTACAACAGGAGGTGATAAAGAGCCTGTACAACAGGAGGTGATAAAGAACCTGTACAACAGGAGGTGATAAAGAGCCTGTACAACAGGAGGTGATAAAGAGCCTGTACAACAGGAGGTGATAAAGAGCCTGTACAATAGGAAGTGATAAAGAGCCTGTACAACAGGAAGTAATAAAGAGCCTGTACAACAGGTGATAGACAGCCTGAACAACAGGAGGTGATAAAGAACCTGTACAACAGGAGGTGATAAAGAGCCTGTACAATAGGAAGTGATAAAGAGCCTGTACAACAGGAAGTAATAAAGAGCCTGTACAACAGGTGATAGACAGCCTGAACAACAGGAGGTAGTCAGATGTTGTACAGGTGTGGACGAAGTTTATTTAGGTACAGGTAGACACAAATACACACAATTATCATACATAGTAATACATGCAACACATTCACAAACAGGAGATCTTAACAATACAGAACAAGCAACATGGCGATGGAAATCTTTAACTCTAGATCTTTCACACTCTCCTGCGTCGTCAGGAGCTATGCAATGTTGCAAGACAGCAACAGATAAGATGGAAAATTGTCTGAGGCAAGGCAGACACTATCACAGTCATAGTCTGCCATTGACAACTTCTGCCTTACCCCAGACAATTTCCCCTCCTATCTGTTGCTGTCTTGCAACACTGCAGAGCTCCTGACGACGCACCAGAGTGCGAAAGATGTAAAGCTAAAAATTTCCACCTCCATGTGACTTGATCTACATAGTAATATATGTATAAATTACCCAGGATAACCCAAAAAAGTGTTTTTTTTTCACTGGGGTCTCTGTAATATTTTATTATTTAAACCTTAAAAGCTAAAACAGCTAAGTAACTCAACTGTGTGAAAATCATTTACAATAAAAGGAGAGAATAATTAAAAACAAAATGTTTAAAGGGGTGGACCGGTAAGCCGGTGGAAGGCCTCGGTCAGAGGGTCAAAAAGTTCCAATGGCGGGTCATCATCTAAGACCTGCGTCAGGAAACACTTGTCCTGTTTCCTGACGAACCTTACATAACCTAACTTAATAAAAAATAGATACACTAGAAATTAGGTAAACTGAGGTGGTCTTGTATACAAGGGGTTAAGTGTTGAGGGAAATGTAGCCCTGAGTGCGTGGGGCGGGGGTGAGGGGGGTGAGGGGGTGAGGGGGGTGAGGGGGGTGAAGGGGTGAAGGGGTGAGGGGGTGAGGGGGTGAGGGGGATTAGGGAGGGGGTCTTGTAAGTGCCTGGCACTAAAATCAACAAGAAAAAAATATTTAGAAAGAAATGATGTAGAAAGTGAAAGGTGAAATAAGCAATGGGTACGTGGCTATTGTCATGGAAGAAGCAGGACTTGAGACAGGAGAGAATAAGTATCAAGCAAGATACGTAAGTGGAGAAGAGGTAAGTGGAGAAGAGGTAAGTATAGAAGAGGTAAGTGGAGAAGAGGTAAGTGGAGAAGAGGTAAGTGGAGAAGAGGTAAGTGGATAAGAGGTAAGTGGATAAAAGGTAAGTAGCAAGACTACCATCCCCCCGGGATGACACAACGCTGGTAATGACTGTCAAGAAACTCGAGCGAATCTCACAGAGCAAAGGTAGCCAAGCAACTTAGTGCCAGGGGCCATCTTCCTAGTGTCAGGAGCTATCTTCCTAGTGCCAGGAGCTATCTTCCTAGTGCCAGGAGCTATCTCCCTAGTGTCAGGAGCTATCTTCCTAGTGCCAGGAGCTATCTTCCTAGTGTCAGGAGCTATCTTCCTAGTGCCAGGAGCTATCTTCCTAGTGCCAGGGGCCATCTTCCTAGTGTCAGGAGCTATCTTCCTAGTGCCAGGAGCTATCTTCCTAGTGCCAGGGGCCATCTTCCTAGTGTCAGGAGCTATCTTCCTAGTGTCAGGAGCTATCTTCCTAGTGCCAGGGGCTATCTTCCTAGTGTCAGGAGCTATCTTCCTAGTGTCAGGAGCTATCTTCCTAGTGTCAGGAGCTATCTTCCTAGTGCCAGGGGCCATCTTCCTAGTGCCAAGAGCTATCTTCCTAGTGCCAGGAGCTATCTTCCTAGTGCCAGGAGCTATCTTCATAGTGCCAGGAGCTATCTTCCTAGTGCTAGGGGTTACCTTCTTAGTGCCAGGAGCTATCTTAGTGTCAGGGGCTATGCTCCTAGTGCCAGAGGCTATCTTCCTAGTGCCAGGGGCTATCTTCCTAGTGCCAGGAGCTATCTTCCTAGTGCCAGGAGCTATCTTCCTAGTGCCAGGAACTATCTTCCTAGTGCCAGAGGCTATCTTCCTAGTGCCAGGGTCTACCTTCTTAGTGCCAGGAGCTATCTTAGTGCCAGGTGCTATCTTCCTAGTGCCAGGAGCTATCTTCCTAGTGCCAGGAGCTATCTTCCTAGTGCCAGAGGTTATCTTCCTAGTGCCAGGGGCTATCTTCCTAGTGCCAAGGGCTATCTTCCTAGTGCCAGGGGTTACCTTCTCAGTGCCAGGGGTTATATTCCTATTGCCAGGGGCTATCTTCCTAGTACCAGGGACTATCATCTTAGTGCAGGGGGCTATCTTCTTAGTGCCAGGGGCTATCTTCCTATTGCCAGGGGCTATCTTCCTAGTACCAGGGACTATCTTCTTAGTGCAGGGCGCTATCTTCCTAGTGCCAGGGACTATCTTCCTAGTGCCAGGGGCTATCTTCTTAGTGCCAGGGGCTATCTTCCTAGTGCCAGGGACAATCTTCTTAATGCCAGGGGCTATCTTCCTAGTGCCAAGAACTATCTTCTTAGTGCCAGGGACTATCTTCCTAGTGCAAGGGGCTTTCTTCTTAGTGCCAGGGGCTATCTTGTGCTGTCTCAACAGCTGACAGCAGGACGGAACATGAGACACAAGTTCGCTGTCATACGTAGGAATGTGGTAGAGAGCCGGCCAAGGCATCTCTCTCTCTCTCTCTCTCTCTCTCTCTCGGCACCACTCTGTCTAGGCCTGTCGTCTTACCAGAGTCTAGAACACCTGAAATAAGTTGGCGCGTCGCTGCTTTGCGAAAGACTATCTCCAGGTTAATCACCTTCGGGGGCAGCTATTACACCACACGACGGGTAACCATCAGAATTTTCATTCTGGCTGTATCCCTGTCAAGGATATTATCATTCCTACTTTCCTTTACGCCCTGCATGATTCTAACAGCACATGCATATTAAGATGAACGAGCCGGCTTTATGAAGGCTCTAGAAAGCCGACCTCAGCTTTACCTTGATACGTAACTGCTGCCGCTTATTACTCAATTATGCTTAAAGGTATCACTGAAGTCAAGCATTGAAATAAACTGAGGTAGGATATTAGGAAGGATATTGTAGGATATTAGGAAGGATATTGTAGGATATTAGGAAGGATATTGTAGGATATTAGGAAGGATATTGTAGGCTATTAGGAAGGATATTGTAGGATATTAGGAAGGATATTGTAGGATATTAGGAAGGATATTGTAGGATATTAGGAAGGATATTGTAGGATATTAGGAAGGATATTGTAGGATATTAGGAAGGATATTGTAGGATATTAGGAAGGATATTGTAGGATATTAGGAAGGATATTGTAGGATATTAGGAAGGATATTGTAGGATATTAGGAAGGATATTGTAGGATATTAGGAAGGATATTGTAGGATATTAGGAAGGATATTGTAGGATATTAGGAAGGATATTGTAGGATATTAGGGAGGATATTGTAGGATATTAGGAAGGATATTGTAGGATATTAGGAAGGATATTGTAGGATATTAGGAAGGATATTGTAGGATATTAGGAAGGATATTGTAGGATATTAGGAAGTATATTGTAGGATATTAGGAAGGATATTGTAGGATATTAGGAAGGATATTGTAGGATATTAGGAAGGATATTGTAGGATATTAGGAAGGATATTGTAGGATATTAGGAAGGATATTGTAGGATATTAGGAAGGATATTGTAGGATATTAGGAAGTATATTGTAGGATATTAGGAAGGATATTGTAGGATATTAGGAAGGATATTGTACAATACTCAGGTGTAAACAAAATAAAAATGCGAAGCGAAGGATGAGAGATAATATACAAGATGTTTGACGTAAGAAGTAGAAATAGAGAGAGGTAAGAAGCAAGGGTTGAGAGGAGAGGTAAGAAGCAAGGGTTAAGAGGAGAGGTAAGAAGCAAGGGTTGAGAGGAGAGGTAAGAAGCAAGGGTTAAGAGGAGAGGTAAGAAGCAAGGGTTAAGAGGAGAGGTAAGAAGCAAGGGTTAAGAGGAGAGGTAAGAAGCAAGGGTTAAGAGGAGAGGTAAGAAGCAAGGGTTAAGAGGAGAGGTAAGAAGCAAGGGTTAAGATGAGAGGTAAGAAGCAAGGGTTAAGAGGAGAGGTAAGAAGCAAGGGTTAAGAGGAGAGGTAAGAAGCAAGGGTTAAGAGGAGAGGTAAGAAGCAAGGGTTAAGAGGAGAGGTAAGAAGCAAGGGTTAAGAGGAGAGGTAAGAAGCAAGGGTTAAGAGGAGAGGTAAGAAGCAAGGGTTGAGAGGAGAGGTAAGAAGCAAGGGTTGAGAGGAGAGGTAAGAAGCAAGGGTTGAGAGGAGAGGTAAGAAGCAAGGGTTAAGAGGAGAGGTAAGAAGCAAGGGTTAAGAGGAGAGGTAAGAAGCAAGGGTTAAGAGGAGAGGTAAGAAGCAAGGGTTAAGAGGAGAGGTAAGAAGCAAGGGTTAAGAGGAGAGGTAAGAAGCAAGGGTTAAGAGGAGAGGTAAGAAGCAAGGGTTAAGAGGAGAGGTAAGAAGCAAGGGTTGAGAGGAGAGGTAAGAAGCAAGGGTTAAGAGGAGAGGTAAGAAGCAAGGGTTAAGAGGAGAGGTAAGAAGCAAGGGTTAAGAGGAGAGGTAAGAAGCAAGGGTTAAGAGGAGAGGTAAGAAGCAAGGGTTAAGAGGAGAGGTAAGAAGCAAGGGTTAAGAGGAGAGGTAAGAAGCAAGGGTTAAGAGGAGAGGTAAGAAGCAAGGGTTAAGAGGAGAGGTAAGAAGCAAGGGTTGAGAGGAGAGGTAAGAAGCAAGGGAGAGGAGAGGTAAGAAGCAAGGGTTAAGAGGAGAGGTAAGAAGCAAGGTTAAGATGAGAGGTAAGAAGCAAGAGGAGAGGTAAGAAGCAAGGGTTAAGAGGAGAGGTAAGAAGCAAGGGTTAAGAGGAGAGGTAAGAAGCAAGGGTTAAGAGGAGAGGTAAGAAGCAAGGGTTAAGAGGAGAGGTAAGAAGCAAGGGTTAAGAGGAGAGGTAAGAAGCAAGGGTTGAGAGGAGAGGTAAGAAGCAAGGGTTAAGAGGAGAGGTAAGAAGCAAGGGTTAAGAGGAGAGGTAAGAAGCAAGGGTTAAGAGGAGAGGTAAGAAGCAAGGGTTAAGAGAGGTAAGAAGCAAGGGTTGAGAGGAGAGGTAAGAAGCAAGGGTTAAGAGGAGAGGTAAGAAGCAAGGGTTAAGAGGAGAGGTAAGAAGCAAGGGTTAAGAGGAGAGGTAAGAAGCAAGGGTTGAGAGGAGAGGTAAGAAGCAAGGGTTAAGAGGAGAGGTAAGAAGCAAGGGTTAAGAGGAGAGGTAAGAAGCAAGGGTTAAGAGGAGAGGTAAGAAGCAAGGGTTAAGAGGAGAGGTAAGAAGCAAGGGTTAAGAGGAGAGGTAAGAAGCAAGGGTTAAGAGGAGAGGTAAGAAGCAAGGGTTTAAGAAGAGGAGAGGTAAGAAGCAAGGGTTAAGAGGAGAGGTAAGAAGCAAGGGTTAAGAGGAGAGGTAAGAAGCAAGGGTTAAGAGGAGAGGTAAGAAGCAAGGGTTAAGAGGAGAGGTAAGAAGCAAGGGTTAAGAGGAGAGGTAAGAAGCAAGGGTTAAGAGGAGAGGTAAGAAGCAAGGGTTAAGAGGAGAGGTAAGAAGCAAGGGTTAAGAAGAGGAGAGGTAAGAAGCAAGGGTTGAGAGGAGAGGTAAGAAGCAAGGGTTAAGAGGAGAGGTAAGAAGCAAGGGTTAAGAGGAGAGGTAAGAAGCAAGGGTTAAGAGAGAGGTAAGAAGCAAGGGTTAAGAGGAGAGGTAAGAAGCAAGGGTTAAGAGTAGAGGTAAGAAGCAAGGGTTAAGAGGAGAGGTAAGAAGCAAGGGTTAAGAGGAGAGGTAAGAAGCAAAGAGGAGAGGTAAGAAGCAAGGGTTAAGAGGAGAGGTAAGAAGCAAGGGTTAAGAGGAGAGGTAAGAAGCAAGGGTTAAGAGGAGAGGTAAGAAGCAAGGGTTAAGAGGAGAGGTAAGAAGCAAGGGTTAAGAGGAGAGGTAAGAAGCAAGGGTTAAGAGGAGAGGTAAGAAGCAAGGGTTAAGAGGAGAGGTAAGAAGCAAGGGTTAAGAGGAGAGGTAAGAAGCAAGGGTTAAGAGGAGAGGTAAGAAGCAAGGGTTAAGAGGAGAGGTAAGAAGCAAGGGTTAAGAGGAGAGGTAAGAAGCAAGGGAGGAGAGGTAAGAAGCAAGGGTTAAGAGGAGAGGTAAGAAGCAAGGGTTAAGAGGAGAGGTAAGAAGCAAGGGTTAAGAGGAGAGGTAAGAAGCAAGGGTTAAGAGGAGAGGTAAGAAGCAAGGGGAGAGGTAAGAAGCAAGGGTTAAGAGGAGAGGTAAGAAGCAAGGGTTAAGAGGAGAGGTAAGAAGCAAGGGTTAAGAGGAGAGGTAAGAAGCAAGGGTTAAGAGGAGAGGTAAGAAGCAAGGGTTAAGAGGAGAGGTAAGAAGCAAGGGTTAAGAGGAGAGGTAAGAAGCAAGGGTTAAGAGGAGAGGTAAGAAGCAAGGGTTAAGAGGAGAGGTAAGAAGCAAGGGTTGAGAGGAGAGGTAAGAAGCAAGGGTTAAGAGGAGAGGTAAGAAGCAAGGGTTAAGAGGAGAGGTAAGAAGCAAGGGTTAAGAGGAGAGGTAAGAAGCAAGGGTTAAGAGGAGAGGTAAGAAGCAAGGGTTAAGAGGAGAGGTAAGAAGCAAGGGTTAAGAGGAGAGGTAAGAAGCAAGGGTGAGAGGAGAGGTAAGAAGCAAGGGGAGAGGTAAGAAGCAAGGGTTTAAGAAGAGTTAAGAGAGGTAAGAAGCAAGGGTTAAGAGGAGAGGTAAGAAGCAAGGGTTAAGAGGAGAGGTAAGAAGCAAGGGTTAAGAGGAGAGGTAAGAAGCAAGGGTTTAGAGGAGAGGTAAGAAGCAAGGGTTAAGAGGAGAGGTAAGAAGCAAGGGTTTAGAGGAGAGGTAAGAAGCAAGGGTTTAGAGGAGAGGTAAGAAGCAAGGGTTAAGAGGAGAGGTAAGAAGCAAGGGTTAAGAGGAGAGGTAAGAAGCAAGGGTTAAGAGGAGAGGTAAGAAGCAAGGGTTAAGAGGAGAGGTAAGAAGCAAGGGTTAAGAGGAGAGGTAAGAAGCAAGGGTTAAGAAGCAAGGGTTAAGAGGAGAGGTAAGAAGCAAGGGTTAAGAGGAGAGGTAAGAAGCAAGGGTTAAGAGGAGAGGTAAGAAGCAAGGGTTAAGAGGAGAGGTAAGAAGCAAGGGTTAAGAGGAGGGGTAAGAAGCAAGGGTTAAGAGAAGAGGTAAGAAGCAAGGGTTAAGAGGAGAGGTAAGAAGCAAGGGTTAAGAGGAGAGGTAAGAAGCAAGGGTTGAGAGGAGAGGTAAGAAGCAAGGGTTAAGAGGAGAGGTAAGAAGCAAGGGTTAAGAGGAGAGGTAAGAAGCAAGGGTTAAGAGGAGAGGTAAGAAGCAAGGGTTAAGAGGAGAGGTAAGAAGCAAGGGTTAAGAGGAGAGGTAAGAAGCAAGGGTTAAGAGGAGAGGTAAGAAGCAAGGGTTAAGAGGAGAGGTAAGAAGCAAGGGTTAAGAGGAGAGGTAAGAAGCAAGGGTTAAGAGGAGAGGTAAGAAGCAAGGGTTAAGAGGAGAGGTAAGAAGCAAGGGTTAAGAGGAGAGGTAAGAAGCAAGGGTTAAGAGGAGAGGTAAGAAGCAAGGGTTAAGAGAGGTAAGAAGCAAGGGTTAAGAGGAGAGGTAAGAAGCAAGGGTTAAGAGGAGAGGTAAGAAGCAAGGGTTAAGAGGAGAGGTAAGAAGCAAGGGTTAAGAGGAGAGGTAAGAAGCAAGGGTTAAGAGGAGAGGTAAGAAGCAAGGGTTAAGAGGAGAGGTAAGAAGCAAGGGTTAAGAGGAGAGGTAAGAAGCAAGGGTTAAGAGGAGAGGTAAGAAGCAAGGGTTAAGAGGAGAGGTAAGAAGCAAAGAGGAGAGGTAAGAAGCAAGGGTTAAGAGGAGAGGTAAGAAGCAAGGGTTAAGAGGAGAGGTAAGAAGCAAGGGTTAAGAGGAGAGGTAATAAGCAAGGGTTAAGAGGAGAGGTAAGAAGCAAGGGTTAAGAGGAGAGGTAAGAAGCAAGGGTTAAGAGGAAGGGTTAGGTAAGAAGCAAGGGTTAAGAGGAGAGGTAAGAAGCAAGGGTTAAGGAGAGGTAAGAAGCAAGGGTTAAGAGGAGAGGTAAGAAGCAAGGGTTAAGAGGAGAGGTAAGAAGCAAGGGTTAAGAGGAGAGGTAAGAAGCAAGGGTTAAGAGGAGAGGTAAGAAGCAAGGGTTAAGAGGAGAGGTAAGAAGCAAGGGTTAAGAGGAGAGGTAAGAAGCAAGGGTTAAGAGGAGAGGTAAGAAGCAAGGGTTAAGAGGAGAGGTAAGAAGCAAGGTTAAGAGGAGAGGTAAGAAGCAAGGGTTAAGAGGAGAGGTAAGAAGCAAGGGTTAAGAGGAGAGGTAAGAAGCAAGGGTTAAGAGGAGAGGTAAGAAGCAAGTGTTAAGTGGTGAGTTAAGATGCAAGGGTTAAGAGGAGAGGTAAGAAGCAAGGGTTAAGAGGAGAGGTAAGAAGCAAGGGTTAAGAGGAGAGGTAAGAAGCAAGGGTTAAGAGGAGAGGTAAGAAGCAAGGGTTAAGAGGAGAGGTAAGAAGCAAGGGTTAAGAGGAGAGGTAAGAAGCAAGGGTTAAGAGGAGAGGTAAGAAGCAAGGGTTAAGAGAGAGGTAAGAAGCAAGGGTTAAGAGGAGAGGTAAGAAGCAAGGGTTAAGAGGAGAGGTAAGAAGCAAGGGTTAAGAGGAGAGGTAAGAAGCAAGGGTTAAGAGGAGAGGTAAGAAGCAAGGGTTAAGAGAGGTAAGAAGCAAGGGTTAAGAGGAGAGGTAAGAAGCAAGGGTTAAGAGGAGAGGTAAGAAGCAAGGGTTAAGAGGAGAGGTAAGAAGCAAGGGTTAAGAGGAGAGGTAAGAAGCAAGGGTTAAGAGGAGAGGTAAGAAGCAAGGGTTAAGAGGAGAGGTAAGAAGCAAGGGTTAAGAGGAGAGGTAAGAAGCAAGGGTTGAGAGGAGAGGTAAGAAGCAAGGGTTGAGAGGAGAGGTAAGAAGCAAGGGTTAAGAGGAGAGGTAAGAAGCAAGGGTTAAGAGGAGAGGTAAGAAGCAAGGGTTAAGAGGAGAGGTAAGAAGCAAGGGTTAAGAGGAGAGGTAAGAAGCAAGGGTTAAGAGGAGAGGTAAGAAGCAAGGGTTAAGAGGAGAGGTAAGAAGCAAGGGTTAAGAGGAGAGGTAAGAAGCAAGGGTTAAGAGGAGAGGTAAGAAGCAAGGGTTAAGAGGAGAGGTAAGAATCAAGGGTTTAGAGTAGAGGTAAGAATCAAGGGTTTAGAGGAGAGGTAAGAAGCAAGGGTTAAGAGGAGAGGTAAGAAGCAAGGGTTAAGAGGAGAGGTAAGAAGCAAGGGTTAAGGAGAGGTAAGAAGCAAGGGTTAAGAGGAGAGGTAAGAAGCAAGGGTTAGGAGGAGAGGTAAGAAGCAAGGGTTAAGAGGAGAGGTAAGAAGCAAGGGTTAAGAGGAGAGGTAAGAAGCAAGGGGAGAGGTAAGAAGCAAGGGTTAAGAGGAGAGGTAAGAAGCAAGGGTTAAGAGGAGAGGTAAGAAGCAAGGGTTAAGAGGAGAGTTAAGAAGCAAGTGTTAAGAGGAGAGGTAAGAAGCAAGGGTTTAAGAAGCAAAGAGGAGAGGTAAGAAGCACGGGTTAAGATGAGAGGTAAGAAGCAAGGGTTAAGAGGAGAGGTAAGAAGCAAGGGTTAAGAGGAGAGGTAAGAAGCAAGGGTTAAGAGGAGAGGTAAGAAGCAAGGGTTAAGAGGAGAGGTAAGAAGCAAGGGTTAAGAGGAGAGGTAAGAAGCAAGGGTTAAGAGAGGTAAGAAGCAAGGGTTAAGAGGAGAGGTAAGAAGCAAGGGTTAAGAGGAGAGGTAAGAAGCAAGGGTTAAGAGGAGAGGTAAGAAGCAAGGGTTAAGAGAGGTAAGAAGCAAGGGTTAAGAGGAGAGGTAAGAAGCAAGGGTTAAGAGAGGTAAGAAGCAAGGGTTGAGAGGAGAGGTAAGAAGCAAGGGTTAAGAGGAGAGGTAAGAAGCAAGGGTTAAGAGGAGAGGTAAGAAGCAAGGGTTAAGAGGAGAGGTAAGAAGCAAGGGTTAAGAGGAGAGGTAAGAAGCAAGGGTTAAGAGGAGAGGTAAGAAGCAAGGGTTAAGAGGAGAGGTAAGAAGCAAGGGTTAAGAGGAGAGGTAAGAAGCAAGGGTTAAGAGGAGAGGTAAGAAGCAAGGGTTAAGAGGAGAGGTAAGAAGCAAGGGTTAAGAGGAGAGGTAAGAAGCAAGGGTTAAGAGAGGTAAGAAGCAAGGGTTAAGAGGAGAGGTAAGAAGCAAGGGTTAAGAGGAGAGGTAAGAAGCAAGGGTTAAGAGGAGAGGTAAGAAGCAAGGGTTAAGAGGAGAGGTAAGAAGCAAGGGTTAAGAGGAGAGGTAAGAAGCAAGGGTTAAGAGGAGAGGTAAGAAGCAAGGGTTAAGAGGAGAGGTAAGAAGCAAGGGTTAGAGAGTAAGAGAGGTAAGAAGCAAGGGTTAAGAGGAGAGGTAAGAAGCAAGGGTTAAGAGGAGAGGTAAGAAGCAAGGGTTAAGAGGAGAGGTAAGAAGCAAGGGTTAAGAGGAGAGGTAAGAAGCAAGGGTTAAGAGGAGAGGTAAGAAGCAAGGGTTAAGAGGAGAGGTAAGAAGCAAGGGTTAAGAGGAGAGGTAAGAAGCAAGGGTTAAGAGGAGAGGTAAGAAGCAAGGGTTAAGAGGAGAGGTAAGAAGCAAGGGTTAAGAGAGGTAAGAAGCAAGGGTTAAGAGAGAGGTAAGAAGCAAGGGTTAGAGAGGAGAGGTAAGAAGCAAGGGGAGAGGTAAGAAGCAAGGGTTAAGAGGAGAGGTAAGAAGCAAGGGTTAAGAGGAGAGGTAAGAAGCAAGGGTTAAGAGGAGAGGTAAGAAGCAAGGGTTAAGAGGAGAGGTAAGAAGCAAGGGTTAAGAGGAGAGGTAAGAAGCAAGGGTTAAGAGGAGAGGTAAGAAGCAAGGGTTAAGAGGAGAGGTAAGAAGCAAGGGTTAAGAGGAGAGGTAAGAAGCAAGGGTTAAGAGGAGAGGTAAGAAGCAAGGGTTAAGAGGAGAGGTAAGAAGCAAGGGTTAAGAGGAGAGGTAAGAAGCAAGGGTTAAGAGGAGAGGTAAGAAGCAAGGGTTAAGAGGAGAGGTAAGAAGCAAGGGTTAAGAGGAGAGATAAGAAGCAAGGGTTAAGAGGAGAGGTAAGAAGCAAGGGTTAAGAGGATAGGTAAGAAGCAAGGGTTAAGAGGAGAGGTAAGAAGCAAGGGTTAAGAGGAGAGGTAAGAAGCAAGGGTTAAGAGGCGAGGTAAGAAGCTAGGGTTATGAGGAGAGGTAAGAAGCAAGGGTTAAGAGGAGAGGTAAGAAGCAAGGGTTAAGAGGAGAGGTAAGAAGCAAGGGTTAAGAGGAGAGGTAAGAAGCAAGGGTTAAGAGGAGAGGTAAGAAGCAAGGGTTAAGAGGAGAGGTAAGAAGCAAGGGTTAAGAGGAGAGGTAAGAAGCAAGGGTTAAGAGGAGAGGTAAGAAGCAAGGGTTAAGAGGAGAGGTAAGAAGCAAGGGTTAAGAGGAGAGGTAAGAAGCAAGGGTTAAGAGGAGAGGTAAGAAGCAAAGAGGAGAGGTAAGAAGCAAGGGTTAAGAGGAGAGGTAAGAAGCAAGGGTTAAGAGGAGAGGTAAGAAGCAAGGGTTAAGAGGAGAGGTAAGAAGCAAGGGTTAAGAGGAGAGGTAAGAAGCAAGGGTTAAGAGGAGAGGTAAGAAGCAAGGGTTAAGAGGAGAGGTAAGAAGCAAGGGTTAAGAGGAGAGGTAAGAAGCAAGGGTTAAGAGGAGAGGTAAGAAGCAAGGGTTAAGAGGAGAGGTAAGAAGCAAGGGTTAAGAGAAGAGGTAAGAAGCAAGGGTTAAGAGGAGAGGTAAGAAGCAAGGGTTAAGAGGAGAGGTAAGAAGCAAGGGTAAGAAGCAAGGGTTAAGAGGAGAGGTAGAGGAGAGGTAAGAAGCAAGGGTTAAGAGGAGAGGTAAGAAGCAAGGGGAGAGGTAAGAAGCAAGGGTTAAGAGGAGAGGTAAGAAGCAAGGGTTAAGAGGAGAGGTAAGAAGCAAGGGTTAAGAGGAGAGGTAAGAAGCAAGGGTTAAGAGGAGAGGTAAGAAGCAAGGGTTAAGAGGAGAGGTAAGAAGCAAGGGTTAGGGTTAAGAGGAGAGGTAAGAAGCAAGAGGAGAGGTAAGAAGCAAGGGTTAAGAGGAGAGGTAAGAAGCAAGGGTTAAGAGGAGAGGTAAGAAGCAAGGGTTTAAGAGGAGAGGTAAGAAGCAAGGGTTAAGAGGAGAGGTAAGAAGCAAGGGTTAGAGGAGAGGTAAGAAGCAAGGGTTAAGAGGAGAGGTAAGAAGCAAGGGTTAAGAGGAGAGGTAAGAAGCAAGGGTTAAGAGGAGAGGTAAGAAGCAAGGGTTAAGAGAGGTAAGAAGCAAGGGTTAAGAGGAGAGGTAAGAAGCAAGGGTTAAGAGGAGAGGTAAGAAGCAAGGGGAGAGGTAAGAAGCAAGTGTTTAGAGGAGAGGTAATAAGCAAGGGTTAAGAGGAGAGGTAAGAAGCAAGGGTTAAGAGGAGAGGTAAGAAGCAAGGGTTAAGAGGAGAGGTAAGAAGCAAGGGTTAAGAGGAGAGGTAAGAAGCAAGGGTTAAGAGGAGAGGTAAGAAGCAAGGGTTAAGAGGAGAGGTAAGAAGCAAGGGTTAAGAGGAGAGGTAAGAAGCAAGGGTTAAGAGGAGAGGTAAGAAGCAAGGGTTAAGAGGAGAGGTAAGAAGCAAGGGTTAAAGAGAGGTAAGAAGCAAGGGTTAAGAGGAGAGGTAAGAAGCAAGGGTTAAGAGAGAGGTAAGAAGCAAGGGTTAAGAGGAGAGGTAAGAAGCAAGGGTTAAGAGGAGAGGTAAGAAGCAAGGGTTAAGAGGAGAGGTAAGAAGCAAGGGTTAAGAGGAGAGGTAAGAAGCAAGGGTTAAGAGGAGAGGTAAGAAGCAAGGGTTAAGATGAGAGGTAAGAAGCAAGGGTTAAGAGGAGAGGTAAGAAGCAAGGGTTAAGAAGCAAGGGTTAAGAGGAGAGGTAAGAAGCAAGAGATGAGAGGTAAGAAGCAAGGGTTAAGAGGAGAGGTAAGAAGCAAGGGTTGAGAGGAGAGGTAAGAAGCAAGGGTTAAGAGGAGAGGTAAGAAGCAAGGGTTAAGAGGAGAGGTAAGAAGCAAGGGTTGAGAGGAGAGGTAAGAAGCAAGGGTTAAGAGGAGAGGTAAGAAGCAAGGGTTAAGAGGAGAGGTAAGAAGCAAGGGTTAAGATGAGAGGTAAGAAGCAAGGGTTGAGAGGAGAGGTAAGAAGCAAGGGTTAAGAGCAGAGGCAAGAAGCAAGGGTTAAGAGGAGAGGTAAAAAGCAAGGGTTAAGAGGAGAGGTAAGAAGCAAGGGTTAAGATGAGAGGTAAGAAGCAAGGGTTAAGAGGAGAGGTAAGAAGCAAGGGTTAAGAGGAGAGGTAAGAAGCAAGGGTTAAGAGGAGAGGTAAGAAGCAAGGGTTAAGAGGAGAGGTAAGAAGCAAGGGTTAAGAGGAGAGGTAAGAAGCAAGGGTTAAGAGGAGAGGTAAGAAGCAAGGGTTAAGAGGAGAGGTAAAAAGCAAGGGTTAAGAGGAGAGGTAAGAAGCAAGGGTTGAGGGTTGAGAGGAGAGGTAAGAAGCAAGGGTTAAGAGGAGAGGTAAGAAGCAAGGGTTAAGAGGAGAGGTAAGAAGCAAGGGTTAAGAGGAGAGGTAAGAAGCAAGGGTTAAGAGCAGAGGCAAGAAGCAAGGGTTAAGAGGAGAGGTAAGAAGCAAGGGTTAAGAGGAGAGGTAAGAAGCAAGGGTTAAGAGGAGAGGTAAGAAGCAAGGGTTAAGAGGAGAGGTAAGAAGCAAGGGTTAAGAGCAGAGGCAAGAAGCAAGGGTTAAGAGGAGAGGTAAAAAGCAAGGGTTAAGAGGAGAGGTAAAAAGCAAGGGTTAAGAGGAGAGGTAAGAAGCAAGGGTTAAGATGAGAGGTAAGAAGCAAGGGTTGAGAGGAGAGGTAAGAAGCAAGGGTTAAGAGGAGAGGTAAAAAGCAAGGGTTAAGAGGAGAGGTAAGAAGCAAGGGTTAAGAGGAGAGGTAAGAAGCAAGGGTTAAGATGAGAGGTAAGAAGCAAGGGTTAAGAGGAGAGGTAAGAAGCAAGGGTTGAGAGGAGAGGTAAGAAGCAAGGGTTAAGAGGAGAGGTAAGAAGCAAGGGTTAAGAGGAGAGGTAAGAAGCAAGGGTTAAGAGGAGAGGTAAGAAGCAAGGGTTAAGAGGAGAGGTAAGAAGCAAGGGTTAAGATGAGAGGTAAGAAGCAAGGGTTAAGATGAGAGGTAAGAAGCAAGGGTTAAGAGGAGAGGTAAGAAGCAAGGGTTAAGAGGAGAGGTAAGAAGCAAGGGTTAAGAGGAGAGGTAAGAAGCAAGGGTTAAGATGAGAGGTAAGAAGCAAGGGTTAAGAGGAGAGGTAAGAAGCAAGGGTTAAGAGGAGAGGTAAGAAGCAAGGGTTGAGAGGAGAGGTAAGAAGCAAGGGTTAAGATGAGAGGTAAGAAGCAAGGGTTAAGAGGAGAGGTAAGAAGCAAGGGTTGAGAGGAGAGGTAAGAAGCAAGGGTTAAGATGAGAGGTAAGAAGCAAGGGTTAAGATGAGAGGTAAGAAGCAAGGGTTAAGATGAGAGGTAAGAAGCAAGGGTTAAGATGAGAGGTAAGAAGCAAGGGTTAAGATGAGAGGTAAGAAGCAAGGGTTAAGATGAGAGGTAAGAAGCAAGGGTTAAGATGAGAGGTAAGAAGCAAGGGTTAAGATGAGAGGTAAGAAGCAAGGGTTAAGATGAGAGGTAAGAAGCAAGGGTTAAGATGAGAGGTAAGAAGCAAGGGTTAAGATGAGAGGTAAGAAGCAAGGGTTAAGATGAGAGGTAAGAAGCAAGGGTTAAGATGAGAGGTAAGAAGCAAGGGTTAAGATGAGAGGTAAGAAGCAAGGGTTAAGATGAGAGGTAAGAAGCAAGGGTTAAGATGAGAGGTAAGAAGCAAGGGTTAAGATGAGAGGTAAGAAGCAAGGGTTAAGAGGAGAGGTAAGAAGCAAGGGTTAAGAGGAGAGGTAAGAAGCAAGGGTTAAGATGAGAGGTAAGAAGCAAGGGTTAAGATGAGAGGTAAGAAGCAAGGGTTAAGATGAGAGGTAAGAAGCAAGGGTTAAGAGGAGAGGTAAGAAGCAAGGGTTAAGAGGAGAGGTAAGAAGCAAGGGTTAAGAGGAGAGGTAAGAAGCAAGGGTTAAGAGGAGAGGTAAGTGGTGAGAGATATGGACACCTACCTTCACATGTCTATCAAGTAGATCAGTTGCAGCTGCAACTCTCAGCAATGGAAGACTCATAGTTTTTGCAGCTTATCAGTATTATATGCATGTACACACACACAGAGGGATGTTAGGAAGTCTTTCTTCAGCCTTAGTTTCCAGTAAGTGGAATAGTCTGGAGAGTGATGTTGTAGGGGCAGGATCCATACATAGCAGTAAGAAGCTCTTGGAGCAGGGAGAGAGTTGACTAGTAGTGACCAGCGAAGAGACGGGGCCAGGAGCTGTGAATCGACAACAGCAACTACAAACAGCTGGGTACACAGGCGCCAAGGAGCCAGGAGCTAGGAACTGACCATTGCAACCACAAATATGTGAATACACACACACACACACAATAGTGACAGCGAGCTCGCTAGTCACGCCTTCCGTGCTCCGTGAATATAAGTGTTTTTGAGGGCTACCTAAGTGTTCTGCAAGGGTTGCTAAGTGTGTCAGGGTAGTGAACAATCCTAGAAGTGATTTTTAATCTGCCTGAACCACATAAGTGTGGGGAGAGCCACAATTTTGTAAGTGATCTAGAAAATAAAAACGTTGTGGCGCAGAGTGGGCAGGCTAGTGTGTAAGGCGACGTTGTCAAGTGTCACCCAAGAAAGATAATAAAGTGAAACAATCGTGTGACCAGTGAAAGAAATACAGTGAATAGGGTACATTATTAACGAGAAGAAATTGAGGTGGATCTACGCCAGGACGTACATCGAGCTGGATCTACGCCAGGACGTCACATCGACCTGGACAATCTACAGTGCTACAGCTGCACTACAAGTACTGTATCACCTATGAGTGGTTGTTTGGGTGTGGGGTTCCAGGTTCCAATTAACCGCCAAGCTGAATGTGAATGGTCTAACTCTCATAGCACGATAAAGAATAGGCACTCAAGTATTCAATAAGGTTTAGCAAATGGTAATCCATTGAACAAGGTGATTAACTCACTATAAGCAGGTCGAGCATAGGCAACACTGTAAGGGTGGGACTCAGGTCACAAGAGGTTGTGGATACAAGCGACAACTGAGAATCTACATTACACTCCAAGCACAAGCCACCTACTTTTCAGACACATAATAAACCCACACATAATTCGACACATAATTACACACACACACACACACACACACACACACACGCACACACACACACACACACACACACACACACACACACACACACACATATATATATACACACACATACACAAACACACACACACACACACACCTGCAACCACAAATAGGTGAGTACAAATAGGTGAGTACACACACACACACATACACACACACATACACACACACACACACACACACACACACACACATACACACACACACACACACACACACACACACACACACACACACACACACACACACACACACACTGTAAGTAAGTGCCGGTAAGTCCCAGGAGGTTGGGGGTCAGGTCACAAGAAGGTGTGGGCAGCCAAGGACCACTGAGACTTACATTACAACGCACAAGCCACCTACCTTTCAGTACATAATAAACCCACACGTAATTCCACACAAAATTACACACAAAATTACACACACACACACACACACACACACACACACACACACACACACACACACACACACACACACACACACACACACACACACACATACACACACACACATATCCAGACACACATACACTCCCCCCCCTCACCACCGACATCTCACTACTTCCCCTGATCCCTCCCCTCCCTCGATCACCCTCCCCTTCCCCGTTCACCCTAAACCCTCCCCACCCCTCCCCACTCTGCTCCCAAATAGCCACAGTTCCTCCACTACTTCCCCCTCCCCACACTCTGACATACACACTACTAACCTAACATACAGAACTACATAGGTTTCCCACTCTGAGGCAATCAGGATAAAACAAAAATGGGTTGCCAGAGAGCAACAAGAAAAACCAAGGGACAGGAGGAGGAAACTGCAAAGGAAGATTGGGCAGCAGAGCTCATAAAAAGGGATCATGAATGGGAAAAGAAATTAGAAGAACTTAGCATGAGAATGGAAGAGAGGATAGATATGGAAAGCAGGAAGTGGGAGGTGCATGTCAAAGCAGCAGAAGCTAGGATACAGAGTTTAGAAGAGGAATTGAAAAATCTGAAACAGCCTAAAGAACTAAAGAACATTTTGGGATTGACAACAGAGACTGCTACCTCAGCCACAAATAAGGGGACTGTAAGGAAAGAAGGGGCACAACTGCATGGAGAAGCTCTATCAGAGGAGACTGTAGCAAATGAAAGAGCTAAGCTTTATGTGGAGGCCCTAACAGACAACAACAGAGCCCAAGGAAAGCCGAGAAGGGAAAATGACAGGCCACTGAGCCCAAGTACATTAGCCAGTGAAACTGATGAAAGGAAAGCTGCAGTGGAGGAAACCAAATTAAATGAGGGGATACACAGGGATATGCAGTGGGAGAATGAAAGGGTGAGGTCAGTCTTTGTGTATGGGCTCCAGGAAGTCGAAGGGGAAACATATGAAGCAAGAAAACAAGGGGAAAAAAAGCAATTGAAAGCATCATGAAAGCAATAGGAGAAGACGATATGACCCAGCTGGAAAATTTTCGGAGAATAGGGGGGTTTGTAAAAAAAAGAACCCGGCCAGTGAGAGTGACCTTCAAGGCAGAAGCAACTCGGACCAGGATCCTGCAGGAGAAAGCACGATTAAGGGACATGACGGCATACAGGAAGGTGTATCTCGACTGCGACAGAACACAAGTAGAAAGGTAGAAACTGAGAGAGATGGTACAAAGGCGAAAGGAGGAAAGAGAGGGGATGGAGAAGACAGACAGGAGATCCCAGACCCAGGAAGAAGATCAAATACAGCCTCCCTCACAACTTCCTATAGAAGCCTCCCAACCAGGTCAACCCCAGTGCAACCAAACACTCTAAATCAAAACACCCATGCCACATCCAATGCCCCCACCCACTACATTACAAACTCCACACCCACAGCAACAACCCATAGTTCCCTACCAGGTCTCCCACTTCCCCAACCCCAATATACCTCCCAGACCACAGTCTTAGAAAAGAAGTTGAAGGTGTGGTATACAAATGTAGATGGAATAACAAACAAGTATGAGGAGTGGCACGAAAGAATCAAAGAGACATCTCCAGACATAATAGCACTCACAGAAACAAAACTCACCAGAATAATAACAGATTCAATCTTTCCATCTGGATATCAAATCCTCAGGAAAGACAGAGGGAGGAGGAGTTGCACTGCTCATTAAAAACCAGTGGGGTTTTGAGAAAATGGAAGGAATGGATGGCACGGGCGAAAGCGACTACTTAGTAGGAACAATCCAGTCTGAGGGACATAAGGTGATAATTGCAGTAATGTACAACCCACCACAGAACTGCAGGAGGCCAAGAGAAGAATACGATGAGAGCAACAGAGCAATGATCGACACACTAGCCGAGGTGGCCAGGAGAGCACACATGGGGGGAGCAAAGTTACTAGTTATGGGTGATTTCAATCACAAGGAGATTGACTAGGAAAACCTGGAGCCCCATGGGGGTCCCGAAACATGGAGAGCCAAGATGATGGACGTGGTACTGGAAAACCTCATGCATCAACATGTTAGAGACACTACCAGAGAGAGAGGAGAGGATGAACCAGCAGGGTTGGACCTTGTATTCACCATGAGTAGTTCGGACATCGAGGGTATCATGTATGAAAGGCCCCTGGGAGCTAGTGATCATGTGGTTCTGTGCTTCGACTACATAGTTGAGCTCCAAGTGGAAAGAGTAGCAGGAATAGGCTGGGAAAAACCAAACTACAAAAGGGGGAACTACTCAGGCATGAGGAACTTCCTTCAAGACATTCAGTGGGAGAGGGAACTGACAGGAAAACCAGTACAAGAAATGATGGACTATGTAGCAACAAAATGCAAGGAGGCAGAGGAGAGGTTTGTTCCCAAGGGAAACAGAAATAATGGGAAGAACATAACGAGTCCTTGGTTCACCCAAAGGTGTAGGGAGGCAAAAACTAGGTGTACTAGAGAATGGAAAAGGTACAGAAGACAGAGAACTCAGGAAAATAAAGAAATCAGCCGAAGAGCCAGAAACGAATATGCACAGATAAGAAGGGAGGCTCAGAGACAATATGAAAATGACATAGCATCAAAAGTAAAGACTGACCCGAAGCTGTTGTACAGCCACATCAGGAGGAAAACAACAGTCAAGGACCAGGTAATCAGACTGAGGAAGGGTGATGGGGAATTCACAAGAAACGACCGAGAGGTTTGTCAGGAGCTCAACACAAGATTTAAAGAGGTATTTACAGTGGAAACCAGTAGGACTCCAAGAAATCAGAACAGGGGGGCATACCAGCAAGTGCTGGATGAGGTACATATAACCAAGGAGGAGGTGAAGAAGCTGCTATGCAAACTTGACACCTCAAAGGCGGTGGGACCAGACAACATCTCTCCATGGGTCCTTAAAGAGGGAGCAGAGATATTGTGTGAGCCATTAACAAAGATCTTCAACACATCTTTTGAAACTGGGCAACTCCCTGAGGTATGGAAAATGGCAAATGTAATCCCAATTTTTAAAAAGGGAGACAGACATGAGGCACTAAACTACAGACCTGTATCACTAACGTGTATAGTATGCAAGGTCATGGAGAAGATCATCAGGAGGAGAGTGGTGGGGCACCTGGAAAGAAACAAGTGTATAATTGACAACAAGCACGGTTTCAGGGAAGGAAAATCCTATGTCACAAACCTACTAGAGTTTTATGACAAGGTGACAGAAGTAAGACAAGAGAGAGAGGGGTGGATCGACTGCATATTTTTGGACTGCAAGAAGGCCTTCGACACAGTTCCTCACAAGAGGTTACTGCAAAAGCTAGAGGACCAGGCACACATAACAGGAAAGGCACTGCAATGGATCAGAGAATATCTGACAGGGAGGCAACAACGAGTCATGGTACGTGACGAGGTGTCAGAGTGGGCGCCTGTGACAGGCGGGGTTCCACAGGGGTCAGTCCTAGGACCTGTGTTGTTCTTGGTATATGTGAACGACATAACGGAAGGGATAGACTCAGAAGTGTCCTTGTTTGCAGATGATGTGAAGTTAATGAGAAGAATCAAATCGGACGAGGATCAGGCAGGACTACAAAGAGACCTGGACAGGCTACAAGCCTGGTCCAGCAACTGGCTCCTTGAATTTAACCCTGCCAAATGCAAAGGTAAAGTCATGAAGATTGGGGAAGGGCAAAGAAGACCGCAGACACAATATAGTTTAGATGGCCAAAGACTGCAAACCTCACTCAAGGAAAAAGATCTGGGGGTGAGTATAACACCGAGCATATCTCCTGAGGCGCACATCAATCAGATAACTGCTGCAGCATACGGGCGCCTGGCAAACCTACGGATAGCGTTCCGATACCTCAGTAAGGATTCGTTTAAGACTCTGTATACCATCTACGTCAGGCCCATACTGGAGTATGCAGCACCAGTTTGGAATCCACACCTAGTCAAGCACGTCAAGAAATTAGAGAAAGTGCAAAGGTTTGCAACAAGACTAGTCCCAGAGCTACGGGGATTGTCCTATGAAGAAAGGTTGAGGGAAATCGGCCTGACGACACTGGAGGACAGGAGGGTCAGGGGAGACATGATAACGACATATAAAATACTGCGCGGAATAGACGAGGTGGACAAAGACGGGATGTTCCAGAGATGGGACACAGACACAAGAGGTCACAATTGGAAGTTGAAGACTCAGATAAATCAAAGGGATGTTAGGAAGTATTTCTTCAGTCATAGAGTAGTCAGGCCATGGAATAGCCTAGAAAGTGATGTAGTGGAGGCAGGAACCATACATAGTTTTAAGGCGAGGTATGATAGAGCTCATGGGGCAGGGAGAGAGGGACCTAGTAGCAATCAGCGAAGAGGCGGGGCCAGGAGCTGTGACTCGACCCCTGCAACCACAAATAGGTGAGTACACACACACACACACACACACACACACACACACACACACACACACACACACACACACGCACACACACACGCACACACACACACACACACACAAAAAAACACACACACACACACACACGCACACACACACACACACACACACACACACACACACACACACACACGCACATACACACACACACACACACAAACACACACACACACACACACACACACACACACACACACACACACACACACACACACACACACACACACACACACGCGCGCGCACGCCGTGTACGTCAGGCAGATTTTGGAGTATGCAGCACCAGTTTGGAACCTAGACCTGGTCAAGCACGTCAAGAAATTAGAGAAAGTGCAAAGCTTTTGCAACAAGGCTGGTTCCAGAGCAAAGGGAAATGTCCTATGAAGAAAGGTTAAGGGAAATTGGCCTGACGACACTGGAAGACAGAAGGATCAAGGGAAACATGATAACGACATACAAAATACTGCGAGGAATTGACATGGTGGACAGACAGGATGTTCCAGAGATGGGACACAGAAACAAGGGGTCACAGTTGAAGTTGAAGACTCAGATGAGTCAAAGAGATGTTAGGAAGTATTTATTTAGTCATAGAGTTGTCAGGAAATGGAATGGTCTGGCAAGTGGCGTAATGGAGGCAGGAACCATACATAGTTTTAAGAGGAGGTATGATAAAGCTCATGGAGCAGGGAGAGAGAGGACCTAGTAGCGATAAGTGAAGAGGTCAGGAGCTATGAATCGACCCCAGCAACCACAAATAGGTGAGTACACACACACAACCAGGTAATAAGGTAACCAGGTAACAACAGGAAAATAACTTCAATATTAGATACCAGCATACGTGGCAGACTGTAAGAAGACTAACTGGCTACAGCCCAGGAATACTAATTACAGTATGTACCAAGAGTGTTTCCTACGAGCAAGTGTTGCCCTACCTTACAGCAAAGCCAAAAACTAGACTGTGATACAACAGCAAGCAAACAACTATATGACACAGCAACTTAACTAGGCAGCAGACAGCAGGCAGCAGACAGCAGGCAGCAGCCAACAGGCAGCAGACAACAGGCAGCAGACAACAGGCAGGCCAGAGACAAGCACTTTCCAGTATAGTATAAACATATCGAGAGAACTGGGACCCCATGTGTGACCCAGAAACATGGAATACCGGGACTACATGTAAGGTCCCAGAGACATGGGGTACTGGGGACCCCATTTAAGGACCCACAGACATGGGGTATTGGGGACCCCATGTAAGGACCCATAAACATGAGGTAGAGGGTGGTACTAATCTCCTGAATTCTCCAAAGAAGAACTTCAGGTTTCAATATGTTAAGAACCCAACGAAATTAAGAGTGTCTTACGAAACAGCAAGAGTGAACGCAGTATTGTATTTTTTCCATAGGAGAAAACAGAACACATTACGGGTTATTATTATCATCATTATTATTATTATTATTATTATTATTATTATTATTATTATTATTATTATTATTATTATTATTATTATTACTATTATTATATTCAAAAATAAATTAAAAAACGAGCGGCGGTCACAGAGATCCTGAGGAATGCGAGGAAATCAGGTTTGATCCAAGGGAAATTTAGCTCTAATTCCTTGAATTAAGAGCCCTTCACGAGCATCACAGCGTAATCCTCCTGAAAAGAGTTGAGCTAAGATGAAATGCTCGGAATCTGACGTGTGGCATCCTAGCAAAGGTGAGATGGAGGAGGTGGAGGAGACGACACAGGCTCAGAGTGGAGGTGGAGGAGACGACACAGGCTCAGAGTGGAAGTGGAGGAGACGACACAGGCTCAGAGTGCAAGTGGAGGAGACGACACAGGCACAGAGTGGAAGTGGAGGAGACGACACAGGCTCAGAGTGGAGGTGGAGGAGACGACACAGGCTCAGAGTGGAAGTGGAGGAGACGACACAGGCTCAGAGTGGAAGTGGAGGAGACGACACAGGCTCAGAGTGGAGGTGGAGGAGACGACACAGGCATAGAGTGGAGATGGTGGAGACGACACAGGCTTAGAGTGGAGGTGGACGAGACGACACAGACATAGAGTGGAGATGGAGGAGACGACACAGGCTCAGAGTGGAGGTGGAGGAGACGACACAGGCTCAGAGTGGAGGTGGAGGACACGACACAGGCTCAGAGTGGAGGCGGAGGAGACGACACAGGCTCAGAGTGGAGGTGGGGGAGACGACACAGGCTCAGAGTGTAGGTGGGGGAGACGACACAGGCTCAGAGTGGAGGTGGAGGAGACGACACAGGCATAGAATGGAGATGGTTTTAACGACACTGGCTCAGAGTGGAGGTGGAGGAGACGACACAGGCATAGAGTGGAGATGGAGGAGACGACACAGGCTCAGAGTGGAGGTGGAGGAGACGACACAGGCTCAGAGTGGAGGCGGAGGAGACGACACAGGCTCAGAGTGGAGGTGGAGGAGACGACACAGGCTCAGAGTGGAGGTGGAGGAGACGACACAGGCTCAGAGTGGAGGTGGAGGAGACGACACAGGCTCAGAGTGGAGGTGGAGGAGTCGACACAGGCTCAGAGTGGAGGTGGAGGAGACGACACAGGCTCAGAGTGGAGGTGGAGACGACACAGGCTCAGAGTGGAGGTGGAGGAGACGACACAGGCTCAGAGTGGAGGTGGAGGAGACGACACAGGCTCAGAGTGGAAGTGGAGGAGACGACACAGGCTCAGAGTGGAAGTGGAGGAGACGACACAGGCTCAGAGTGGAAGTGGAGGAGACGACACAGGCTCAGAGTGGAGGTGGAGGAGACGACACAGGCTCAGAGTGGAAGTGGAGGAGACGACACAGGCTCAGAGTGGAAGTGGAGGAGACGACACAGGCTCAGAGTGGAAGTGGAGGAGACGACACAGGCTCAGAGTGGAAGTGGAGGAGACGACACAGGCATAGAGTGGAAGTGGAGGAGACGACACAGGCTCAGAGTGGAGGTGGAGGAGACGACACAGGCTCAGAGTGGAGGTGGAGGACACGACACAGGCTCAGAGTGGAGGCGGAGGAGACGACACAGGCTCAGAGTGGAGGTGGAGGAGACGACACAGGCATAGAATGGAGATGGTTTTAACGACACAGGCTCAGAGTGGAGGTGGAGGAGACGACACAGGCATAGAGTGGAGATGGAGGAGACGACACGGGCTCAGAGTGGAGGTGGAGGAGACGACACAGGCTCAGAGTGGAGGTGGAGGACACGACACAGGCTCAGAGTGGAGGCGGAGGAGACGCCACAGGCTCAGAGTGGAAGCGGAGGAGACGACACAGGCTCAGAGTGGAGGTGGAGGAGACGACACAGGCTCAGAGTGGAGGTGGAGGAGACGACACAGGCTCAGAGTGGAGGTGGAGACGAAACAGGCTCAGAGTGGAGATGGAGGAGACGACACAGGCATAGAGTGGAGGTGGAGGAGACGACACAGGCATAGAGTGGAGATGGTGGAGACGACAGAGGCTCAGAGTGGAGGTGGAGGAGACGACACAGGCTTGGAGTTGAGGTGGAGGAGACGGCCCAGGCTCAGAGTGGAGGTGGAGGAGACGGCACAGGCTCAGAGTGGAGGTGGAGGAGACGACACAGGCTCAGAGTGGAGGTGGAGGAGACGACACAGGCTTGGAGTGGAGGTGGAGGAGACGACACAGGCTCATAGTGGAGGTGGAGGAGACGACACAGCCTCTGAGTGACCAGAATTAAAGACAGGTGATCACGAAGAGGGTCACAGATGCATGCAATCGTATCCTTGACCCACTGACTCGTGAACTGGACACTTGCTGACTTCTTACGCCACAGCTAATAAGAAGGCATCATCACAGGCATCACCATCAGACATCACCACAGGCATCACCATCAGTCATCACAACCAGGCATCACCACTAGGTATCACCATCTGTCATCACCACAGGAATCACCACGTGGTCTTCACCACAAGTGATGACCAACAAATCAGAAGATTACTGACAGGTACGATGAGTCAGAACCTATTGAAAGTCAAATGGAAAATATCATATACTGTATTAAGAGATAAGACAACATACAGCATCTTACTGAGATGTTGTCTCCCCCAGACACTTTATGACTGTTGTCTCCCCCAGACACTTTATGACTGTTGTCTCCCCCAGACACTTTATGACTGTTGTCTCCCCCAGACACTTTATGACTTGTCTCCCCAGACACTTTATGACTGTTGTCTCCCCAGACACTTTATGACTGTTGTCTCCCCAGACACTTTATGACTGTTGTCTCCCCAGACACTTTATGACTGTTGTCTCCCCAGACACTTTATGACTGTTGTCTCCCCAGACACTTTATGACTGTTGTCTCCCCCAGACACTTTATGACTGTTTTATCCCCAGACACTTTATGACTGTTGTCTACCAAGACACTTTATGAATGTTGTCTCCCCCAGACACTTTATGACTGTTGTCTCCCCAGACACTTTATGACTGTTGTCTCCCCAGACACTTTATGACTGTTGTCTCCCCCAGACACTTTATGACTTGTCTCCCCAGACACTTTATGACTGTTGTCTCCCCAGACACTATGACTGTTGTCTCCCCCAGACACTTTATGACTGTTGTCTCCCCAGACACTTTATGACTGTTGTCTCCCCCAGACACTTTATGACTGTTGTCTCCCCCAGACACTTTATGACTGTTGTCTCCCCCAGACACTTTATGACTGTTGTCTCCCCCAGACACTTTATGACTGTTGTCTCCCCCAGACACTTTATGACTGTTGTCTCCCCCAGACACTTTATGAATGTTGTCTCCCCCAGACACTTTATGACTGTTGTCTCCCCCAGACACTTTATGACTGTTGTCTCCCCCAGACACTTTATGACTGTTGTCTCCCCAGACACTTTATGACTGTTGTCTCCCCCAGACACTTTATGACTGTTGTCTCCCCCAGACACTTTATGACTGTTGTCTCCCCCAGACACTTTATGACTGTTGTCTCCCCCAGACACTTTATGACTGTTGTCTCCCCAGACACTTTATGACTTGTCTCCCCAGACACTTTATGACTGTTGTCTCCCCAGACACTTTATGACTGTTGTCTCCCCAGACACTTTATGACTGTTGTCTCCCCCAGACACTTTATGACTGTTGTCTCCCCCAGACACTTTATGACTGTTGTCTCCCCCAGACACTTTATGACTGTTGTCTCCCCCAGACACTTTATGACTGTTGTCTCCCCCAGACACTTTATGACTGTTGTCTCCCCCAGACACTTTATGACTGTTGTCTCCCCCAGACACTTTATGACTGTTGTCTCCCCCAGACACTTTATGACTGTTGTCTCCCCCAGACACTTTATGACTGTTGTCTCCCCAGACACTTTATGACTGTTGTCTCCCCCAGACACTTTATGACTGTTGTCTCCCCCAGACACTTTATGACTGTTGTCTCCCCCAGACACTTTATGACTGTTGTCTCCCCCAGACACTTTATGACTGTTGTCTCCCCCAGACACTTTATGACTGTTGTCTCCCCAGACACTTTATGACTGTTGTCTCCCCCAGACACTTTATGACTGTTGTCTCCCCCAGACACTTTATGACTGTTGTCTCCCCCAGACACTTCATGACTGTTGTCTCCCCCAGACACTTCATGACTGTTGTCTCCCCCAGACACTTCATGACTGTTGTCTCCCCCAGACACTTCATGACTGTTGTCTCCCACAGACACTTTATGACTGTTGTCTCCCCCAGACACTTTATGACTGTTGTCTCCCCCAGACACTTTATGACTGTTGTCTCCCCCAGACACTTTATGACTGTTGTCTCCCCCAGACACTTCATGACTGTTGTCTCCCCCAGACACTTTATGACTGTTGTCTCCCCCAGACACTTCATGACTGTTGTCTCCCCCAGACACTTCATGACTGTTGTCTCCCCCAGACACTTTATGACTGTTGTCTCCCCCAGACACTTTATGACTGTTGTCTCCCCCAGACACTTTATGACTGTTGTCTCCCTCAGACACTTTATGACTGTTGTCTCCCCCAGACACTTTATGAATGTTGTCTCCCCCAGACACTTTATGACTGTTGTCTCCCCCAGACACTTTATGACTGTTGTCTCCCCAGACACTTTATGACTGTTGTCTCCCCAGACACTTTATGACTGTTGTCTCCCCCAGACACTTTATGAATGTTGTCTCCCCGACACTTTATGACTGTTGTCTCCCCCAGACACTTTATGACTGTTGTCTCCCCAGACACTTTATGACTGTTGTCTCCCCAGACACTTTATGACTGTTGTCTCCCCAGACACTTTATGACTGTTGTCTCCCCAGACATTTTATGACTGTTGTCTCCCCAGACACTTTATGACTGTTGTCTCCCCCAGACACTTTATGACTGTTGTCTCCCCAGACACTTTATGACTGTTGTCTCCCCCAGACACTTTATGACTGTTGTCTCCCCCAGACACTTTATGACTGTTGTCTCCCCAGACACTTTATGACTGTTGTCTCCCCCAGACACTTTATGACTGTTGTCTCCCCAGACATTTTATGACTGTTGTCTCCCCAGACACTTTATGACTGTTGTCTCCCCCAGACACTTTATGACTGTTGTCTCCCCAGACACTTTATGACTGTTGTCTCCCCAGACACTTTATGACTGTTGTCTCCCCAGACACTTTATGACTGTTGTCTCCCCAGACACTTTATGACTGTTGTCTCCCCAGACACTTTATGACTGTTGTCTCCCCAGACACTTTATGACTGTTGTCTCCCCCAGACACTTTATTACTGTTGTCTCCCCCAGACACTTCATGACTGTTGTCTCCCCAGACACTTCATGACTGTTGTCTCCCCCAGACACTTTATGACTGTTGTCTCCCCAGACACTTTATGACTGTTGTCTCCCCCAGACACTTCATGACTGTTGTCTCCCCCAGACACTTTATGACTGTTGTCTCCCCCAGACACTTCATGACTGTTGTCTCCCCAGACACTTCATGACTGTTGTCTCCCCCAGACACTTCATGACTGTTGTCTCCCCCAGACACTTTATGACTGTTGTCTCCCCCAGACACTTTATGACTGTTGTCTCCCTCAGACACTTTATGACTGTTGTCTCCCCCAGACACTTTATGAATGTTGTCTCCCCGACACTTTATGACTGTTGTCTCCCCCAGACACTTTATGACTGTTGTCTCCCCAGACACTTTATGACTGTTGTCTCCCCAGACACTTTATGACTGTTGTCTCCCCCAGACACTTTATGAATGTTGTCTCCCCGACACTTTATGACTGTTGTCTCCCCCAGACACTTTATGACTGTTGTCTCCCCAGACACTTTATGACTGTTGTCTCCCCAGACACTTTATGACTGTTGTCTCCCCAGACACTTTATGACTGTTGTCTCCCCAGACATTTTATGACTGTTGTCTCCCCAGACATTTTATGACTGTTGTCTCCCCCAGACACTTTATGACTGTTGTCTCCCCAGACACTTTATGACTGTTGTCTCCCCCAGACACTTTATGACTGTTGTCTCCCCCAGACACTTTATGACTGTTGTCTCCCCAGACACTTTATGACTGTTGTCTCCCCCAGACACTTTATGACTGTTGTCTCCCCAGACATTTTATGACTGTTGTCTCCCCAGACACTTTATGACTGTTGTCTCCCCCAGACACTTTATGACTGTCTCCCCAGACACTTTATGACTGTTGTCTCCCCAGACACTTTATGACTGTTGTCTCCCCCAGACACTTTATGACTGTTGTCTCCCCCGACACTTTATGACTGTTGTCCCCCAGACACTTTATGACTGTTGTCTCCCCCAGACACTTTATGACTGTTGTCTCCCCCAGACACTTTATGACTGTTGTCTCCCCCAGACACTTTATGACTGTTGTCTCCCCCAGACACTTTATGACTGTTGTCTCCCCCAGACACTTTATGACTGTTGTCTCCCCCAGACACTTTATGACTGTTGTCTCCCCCAGACACTTTATGACTGTTGTCTCCCCCAGACACTTTATGACTGTTGTCTCCCCCAGACACTTTATGACTGTTGTCTCCCCCAGACACTTTATGACTGTTGTCTCCCCCAGACACTTTATGACTGTTGTCTCCCCCAGACACTTTATGACTGTTGTCTCCCCCAGACACTTCATGACTGTTGTCTCCCCCAGACACTTTATGACTGTTGTCTCCCCCAGACACTTCATGACTGTTGTCTCCCCCAGACACTTCATGACTGTTGTCTCCCCCAGACACTTTATGACTGTTGTCTCCCCCAGACACTTTATGACTGTTGTCTCCCCCAGACACTTTATGACTGTTGTCTCCCCCAGACACTTCATGACTGTTGTCTCCCCCAGACACTTTATGAATGTTGTCTCCCCCAGACACTTTATGAATGTTGTTCCCCAGACACTTTATGACTGTTGTCTCCCCCAGACACTTTATGACTGTTGTCTCTCCCCAGACACTTTATGACTGTTGTCTCCCCCCAGACATTTTATGACTGTTGTCTCCCCAGACACTTTATGACTGTTGTCTCCCCCAGACACTTTATGACTGTTATCTCCCCAGACACTTTATGACTGTTGTCTCCCCAGACACTTTATGACTGTTGTCTCCCCAGACACTTTATGACTGTTGTCTCCCCAGACACTTTATGACTGTTGTCTCCCCAGACACTTTATGACTGTTGTCTCCCCAGACACTTTATGACTGTTGTCTCCCCAGACACTTTATGACTGTTGTCTCCCCAGACACTTTATGACTGTTGTCTCCCCAGACACTTTATGACTGTTGTCTCCCCCAGACACTTTATGACTGTTGTCTCCCCAGACACTTTATGACTGTTGTCTCCCCCAGACACTTTATGACTGTTGTCTCCCCCGACACTTTATGACTGTTGTCTCCCCAGACCCTTTATGACTGTTGTCTCCCCCAGACACTTTATGACTGTTGTCTCCCCAGACACTTTATGACTGTTGTCTCCCCAGACACTTTATGACTGTTGTCTCCCCCAGACACTTTATTACTGTTGTCTCCCCAGACACTTTATGACTGTTGTCTCCCCAGACACTTTATGACTGTTGTCTCCCCAGACAATTTATGACTGTTGTTTCCCCCAGACACTTTATGACTGTTGTGACTGTTGTCTCCCCAGACACTTTATGACTGTTGTCTCCCCAGACACTTTATGACTGTTGTCTCCCCCAGACACTTTATGACTGTTGTCTCCCCAGACACTTCATGACTGTTGTCTCCCCCAGACACTTTATGACTGTTGTCTCCCCAGACACTTTATGACTGTTGTCTCCCCAGACACTTTATGACTGTTGTCTCCCCAGACACTTTATGACTGTTGTCTCCCCAGACACTTTATGACTGTTGTCTCCCCAGACACTTTATGACTGTTGTCTCCCCAGACACTTTATGACTGTTGTCTCCCCAGACACTTTATGACTGTTGTCTCCCCAGACACTTTATGACTGTTGTCTCCCCAGACACTTTATGACTGTTGTCTCCCCAGACACTTTATGACTGTTGTCTCCCCAGACACTTTATGACTGTTGTCTCCCCCAGACACTTTATGACTGTTGTCTCCCCAGACACTTCATGATTGTTGTCTCCCCAGACACTTTATGACTGTTGTCTCCCCCAGACACTTTATGACTGTTGTCTCCCCAGACACTTTATGACTGTTGTCTCCCCAGACACTTTCTGACTGTTGTCTCCCCCAGACACTTTATGTCTCCCCAGACACTTTATGACTGTTGTCTCCCCAGACACTTTATGACTGTTGTCTCCCCCAGACACTTCATGACTGTTGTCTCCCCCAGACACTTTATGACTGTTGTCTCCCCAGACACTTTATGACTGTTGTCTCCCCAGACACTTTATGACTGTTGTCTCCCCCCAGACTTTATGACTTCCCCAGACACATGACTGTTGTCTCCCCAGACACTTTATGACTGTTGTCTCCCCAGACACTTCATGACTGTTGTCTCCCCAGACACTTCATGACTGTTGTCTCCCCAGACACTTTATGACTGTTGTCTCCCCAGACACTTTATGACTGTTGTCTCCCCAGACACTTCATGACTGTTGTCTCCCCAGACACTTCATGACTGTTGTCTCCCCAGACACTTTATGACTGTTGTCTCCCCAGACACTTCATGACTGTTGTCTCCCCAGACACTTCATGACTGTTGTCTCCCCAGACACTTCATGACTGTTGTCTCCCCCAGACACTTCATGACTGTTGTCTCCCCCAGACACTTCATGACTGTTGTCTCCCCCAGACACTTTATGACTGTTGTCTCCCCCAGACACTTTCTGACTGTTGTCTCCCCCAGACACTTTATGACTGTTGTCTCCCCCAGACACTTCATGACTGTTGTCTCCCCAGACACTTCATGACTGTTGTCTCCCCCAGACACTTCATGACTGTTGTCTCCCCAGACACTTCATGACTGTTGTCTCCCCAGACACTTCATGACTGTTGTCTCCCCAGACACTTCATGACTGTTGTCTCCCCAGACACTTCATGACTGTTGTCTCCCCAGACACTTCATGACTGTTGTCTCCCCAGACACTTCATGACTGTTGTCTCCCCAGACACATGACTGTTGTCTCCCCAGACACTTCATGACTGTTGTCTCCCCAGACACTTCATGACTGTTGTCTCCCCAGACACTTCATGACTGTTGTCTCCCCAGACACTTCATGACTGTTGTCTCCCCAGACACTTCATGACTGTTGTCTCCCCAGACACTTCATGACTGTTGTCTCCCCAGACACTTCATGACTGTTGTCTCCCCCAGACACTTCATGACTGTTGTCTCCCCAGACACTTCATGACTGTTGTCTCCCCAGACACTTCATGACTGTTGTCTCCCCAGACACTTCATGACTGTTGTCTCCCCAGACACTTCATGACTGTTGTCTCCCCAGACACTTCATGACTGTTGTCTCCCCCAGACACTTCATGACTGTTGTCTCCCCATACACTTCATGACTGTTGTCTCCCCAGACACTTCATGACTGTTGTCTCCCCAGACACTTCATGACTGTTGTCTCCCCAGACACTTCATGACTGTTGTCTCCCCAGACACTTCATGACTGTTGTCTCCCCCGACACTTCATGACTGGGGATCTGATAATGTAACTGGTGGGCGAAAAGTCTTCCTTGTGAAGTAACATGAACCACATATTGTGTCATATTAAAATGTTTGTTGGTATATATCAGCAATGATAAACATCCCCGGAGATACTGCTGACCAGTGTCAGCCCGTAGTTACTGCTGACCAGTGTCAGCCCGTAGTTACTGCTGACCAGTGTCAGCCAGTGGTTACTGCTGACCAGTGTCAGCCCGTAGTTACTGCTGACCAGTGTCAGCCCGTAGTTACTGCTGACCAGTGTCAGCCCGTAGTTACTGCTGACTAGTGCCAGCCCGTAGTTACTGACCAGTGTCAGCCAGTGGTTACTGCTGACCAGTGCCTGCAAGTGGTTACTGTTGACCAGTGTCAGCCCGTAGTTACTGCTGACCAGTGTCAGCCAGTGGTTACTGTTGACCAGTGTCAGCCCGTAGTTACTGCTGACTAGTGCCAGCCCGTAGTTACTGACCAGTGTCAGCCCGTAGTTACTGCTGACCAGTGCCTGCCAGTGGTTACTGTTGACCAGTGCCAGCCCGTAGTTACTGCTGACCAGTGCCTGCCAGTGGTTACTGTTGACCAGTGTCAGCCCGTAGTTACTGCTGACCAGTGTCAGCCCGTAGTTACTGCTGATCAGTGCCTGCCAGTGGTTACTGTTGACCAGTGTCAGCCCGTAGTTACTGCTGACCAGTGCCTGCCAGTGGTTACTGTTGACCAGTGTCAGCCCGTGGCTACTGCTGATCAGTGCCTGCCAGTGATTACTGTTGACCAGTGTCAGCCCGTAGTTACTGCTGACCAGTGCCTGCCAGTGGTTACTGCTGACCAGTGCCTGCCAGTGGTTACTGCTGACCAGTGTCAGCCCATGTTTACTGCTGACCAGTGCCTGCCAGTGGTTACTGTTGACCAGTGCCAGCCCGTGGTTACTGCTGACCAGTGCCTGCCCGTGGTTACTGTTGACCAGTGTCAGCCCGTAGTTACTGGTGACCAGTGTCAGCCCGTAGTGACTGCTGCTCAGTGCCTGCCATTGGTTACTGTTGACCAGTGTCATCCCGTAGTTACTGCTGACCAGTGCCTGCCAGTGGTTACTGTTGACCAGTGTCAGCCCGTGGTTACTGCTGATCAGTGCCTGCCAGTGATTACTGTTGACCAGTGTCAGCCCGTAGTTACTGCTGACCAGTGCCTGCCAGTGGTTACTGCTGACCAGTGCCTGCCAGTGGTTACTGTTGACCAGTGTCAGCCCGTGTTTACTGCTGACCAGTGCCTGCCAGTGGTTACTGTTGACCAGTGCCAGCCCGTGGTTACTGCTGACCAGTGCCTGCCCGTGGTTACTGACCAGTGCCTGCCCGTGATTACAGCTGACCAGTGCCAGCCCGTGATTGCTGCTGACCAGTGCCTCCCCGTGGTTACTGCTGACCAGTGCCAGCTCGTGGTTACTGACCAGTGCCTGCCCGTGGTTACTGCTGACCAGTGCCAGCCCGTGGTTACTGACCAGTGCCTGCCCGTGGTTACTGCTGACCAGTGTTACTGACCAGTGCCTGCCCGTGGTTACTGCTGACCAGTGCCAGCCCGTGGTTACTGACCAGTGCCTGCCCGTGGTTACTGCTGACCAGTGCCAGTCCGTGGTTACTGACCAGTGCCTGCCCGTGGTTACTGACTAGTGCCTGCCCGTGGTTACTGACCAGTGCCTGCCCGTGGTTACTGCTGACCAGTGCCAGCCCGTGGTTACTGACCAGTGCCTGCCCATGGTCACTGACCAGTGCCTGCCCATGGTTACTGACCAGTGTCTGCCCGTGGTTACTGCTGACCAGTGCCAGCCCGTGGTTACTGACCAGTGCCTGCCAGTGGTTACTGCCTACCAGTGCCAGCGCGTGGTTACTGACCAGTGCCTACCCGTGGTTACTGCTGACCAGTGCCTGCCCGTGGTTACTGACCAGTGCCAGCCCGTGACTACTGACCAGTGCCTGCCCGTGGTTACTGACCAGTGCCTGCCCGTGGTTACTGCTGATCAGTGCCTGCCCGTGGTTACTGCTGACTAGTGCCTGCTCATGGTTACTGCTGACCAGTGCCTGTCCGTGGTTACTGCTGATCAGTGCCTGACCGTGGTTACTGCTGATCAGTGTCTGCCCGTGGTTACTGATCAGTGCCTGCCCGTGGTTACTGCTTACCAGTGCCTGCCCCTGGTTACTGACCAGTGCCTGCCCGTTGTTACTGACCAGTGCCTGCCCGTGGTTACTGCTGACCAGTGCCTGCTCATGGTTACTGCTGACCAGTGCCTGCCCGTGGTTACTGCTGACCAGTGTCAGCCCGTGGTTACTGCTGACCAGTGCCTGCCCGTGGTTACTGCTCACCAGTGCCTACCCATGGTTACTGCTCACCAGTGCCAGCCCGTGGTTACTGCTCACCAGTGCCAGCCTGTGGTTACTGCTGATCAGTGCCTGCCCGTGGTTACTGCTGACCAGTGCCTGCCCGTGGTTACTGCTGACCAGTGCCAGCCCGTGGTTACTGCTGACCAGTGCCTGCCCGTGGTTACTGCTGACCAGTGCCTGCCCGTGGTTATTGACCAGTGCCTGCCCGTGGTTACTGACCAGTGCCTACCCGTGGTTACAGCTGACCAGTGCCTGCCCGTGGTTACTGCTTACCAGTGCCTGCTCGTAGTTACTGCTGATCAGTGCCTGCCCGTGGCTACTGCTTACCAGTGCCTGCCCGTGGTTCCTGCTGATCAGTGCCTACCCGTGGTTACTGCTTACCAGTGCCTGCTCGTTCTTACTGCTGACCATTGCCAGCCCGTGGTTACTGCTTACCAGTGCCTGCCCGTGGTTCCTGCTGATCAGTGCCTACCCGTGGTTACTGCTGACCAGTGACTGCCCATGGTTACTGCTTACCAGTGCCTGCTCGTGGTTACTGCTGACCAGTGCCTGCCCGTGGTTACTGCTGACCAGTGCCTGCCCGTGGTTATTGACCAGTGCCTGCCCGTGGTTACAGCTGACCAGTGCCTGCCCGTGGTTACTGCTTACCAGTGCCTGCTCGTAGTTACTGCTGATCAGTGCCTGCCCGTGGCTACTGCTTACCAGTGCCTGCCCGTGGTTCCTGCTGATCAGTGCCTACCCGTGGTTACTGCTTACCAGTGCCTGCTCGTTGTTACTGCTGACCATTGCCAGCCCGTGGTTACTGCTTACCAGTGCCTGCCCGTGGTTCCTGCTGATCAGTGCCTACCCGTGGTTACTGCTGACCAGTGACTGCCCATGGTTACTGCTTACCAGTGCCTGCTCGTGGTTACTGCTGACCAGTGCCTGCCCGTGGTTACTGCTTACCAGTGCCTGCCCGTGGTTCCTGCTGATCAGTGCCTTCCCGTGGTTACTGCTGACCAGTGCCTGCCCGTGGTTACTGCTTACCAGTGCCTGCCCGTGGTTCCTGCTGATCAGTGCCTGCCCGTGGTTACTGCTGACCAGTGCCTACTCGTGGTTACTGCTGATCAGTGCCTGCCCGTGGTTACTGCTCCCCCAGTGCCTCCCCGGGGTTACTGCCCTTTGCGCTTCTCTGTCTGGTACCTGAGCTGAGGGAGCTGATCTTTCAAGAAATCTATCCTACCACTGTTAGATAGACACTACCGCGACAATGTTTGCTGATGACGCAGAACTCACCTTCTAGGTCAGTGATTCTCAACCAGGGTTAAATTTACCCCTTGGGGTAAAAAATTACATGGCATGGGGTAAATATTTAATGCACCTGATAATTGAATAATAATTCAATTAACAGGTAATTCAATTATGTTGTTTTCCTGTCCCTTTATGATGGAGATAATTTTTTTTTTGTATAGAAGAGGGTAATTGGAGAAATACATCAAGCCGAGGACGTAAATGATGGAAAAAAAGTTGAAAATCCCTGTCTAGGTGAACGCTGAAGTTCTCTTCTAACAAGACAATTATTAAAATCAAGGGGGAAGCGCTAAACCCGGAGGATTATACAGCGCCTGGGGGGGGGGGATGTGGAAGGCATTCAGGTTTAATTCGGGGAACTGGAGCACAGATCCAATTCCCTAAATCAAGAGCCCCTCACCAACATCAAGGAACCTTCCTTGAGGGGCTAATAAAGACAACACAACGAGGACAGGAACAAACTACATGAAACAAAACTCGAAGCGTCAAACGCATTTTTTTCCCATGACTTTCATTTACCTTTCATAATCCTCTTCTATAAACGGTTTAAGAAAACGCCAAACTGATATATACATTCCATATACGTTGTTGACAGATGCTATGGCAACTAACAGGAATTTCAAAGTTCCCATGGCACCAAAAATAAAGATATTAGTCACGTATTTACGTTTTGTTTTTAATGTCAAAGAATTGCCAGGTGAGAGGCCGAGGAGACCTGAAAGAACTAGAGACCACTGCTGAGGTCACGGGAGGGAGTAAGAGCAGGATAACATTGTAGCAGATACTGGAGGTTAGTGACAAGCAAAATCATGCGTTAGAAGACAAGAGGGAGGATGGGAGGGAGGGAAGGAGGCCATCACAATCATGACAATCAACCAGTCTTCCCTGACACTCTTAATATCCGGTTTTTGAAGAGGCGTTGGAAGAGTTACTTTCTCGACAACACAACTGATGTTCTTTCCTCTACACCTGGTGGAATGACGACTGGTGTACAGCCAACGTTTCGCTCTACCCAGAGCGAAACGTGACTGTTTTCAAGGGTTGTTCCGCACAAAGGGTTTTAAGAGATCATCTGCCATTTGTAGATCCTAGTCTGTTTACATAACCACTGTAATAATAATAATAATAATAATAATAATAATAATAATAATAATAATTAGTTTATTAAGACATGATACACAGTTGTACAAGGAATTACAGTAGTTGGGTGTACATATCAAAAGCACCTTGTATGCAGAGCATTATGAGCAGGCTTAAAATTAACTTAAGATTAATTAAGCTATAACAGATTCAATGGTAAAAATTACAGTAAACAATTTACAATTGTACATAGCCAAGATAAATATTAGCTACTCAAAACAAGAATAAAGAAGAGAGAGAAGCACATTGCGCAAAATATTCCTAGAGTACTGAACAAGCCTAATTAACAAAAAAAAAAAAATAACAGCCTAGTGGAGAGAGCTCATGCTATTGCCAGGCTCCGTATATATAAAAGAATGATGTCATTTACCCAAACAACTTTAATGAATTAATGTGAAAGTAAACAAAGAAAATTAGGCATGTTGTGCCCAGTGTTTGTGCCAAAAAGAACGACACAAAACAAAGTATTTGTTCAAGCTTAGTATCTGTCAGCAACTCATGCGGAGAAAGCTTGTAGTTAAATATTTGCTTCACATTAAAGGGTATAAACGCGTAATTTTGTTTTGTGTGGTTAACAATCACTGGTTGGTTCGCTGTTGGGGTTTGGAACCTATCGACTACACACGAGGGGTCAGTAATTATCTTCGGAGAAAGATTCTACGAAAGCTTGATATGTGTGTATGATGCCGCCTGTTCCACACCAGTCAAGAATACTTCACCTCTTAAAGTATGGTGACATACACCTATCGGTGTATGTCACATTAATATACATACACCTATCGGTGTATATACACCGAGAGACATACACCTATCAGTGTTTATAGAGAACATCATGAGGGTATATCCCACTGAATATGTATACACTGACAACCGCGGTATATTATATATATATATATATATATATATATATATATATATATATATATATATATATATATATATATATATATATATATATATATATATATATATATATATATATATATATATATATGTAGCGCCTAATATGTAAAACTGGTCAATTAGCAAGAACTCATTTAAAATTAAGTCCTTTCTAAAAAATTTCTCTTATACGTTTAAAGATATATTTTTTTCATTAATGTTAATGTAAAAAATTTTAATTTTGCACCAAAAGGAACTTAGAAAACTTACCTAAACTTATTATAACAATAATAATTTATTTTAGCCTAACCCAACTAAATATATTTTAGATTTGTTTACAATAATTTAATACTAAACAAACACAGTGAAATATATTTTTTTCGTTAGGTTCAGAATGATTTTGGCGAAATTATTGCATACACAAATTTTCACTTGTACTATATGGCAAGATGAACGTTGCTATTTAAGCCAAAATCGCAAGTTTTACCTATTCGGCACGACATATAATCTCCTTATCTCGTATATACTCTAACCTGAGCATCACTATCCTCAAAAAAACTCTTTGCAATATCTGCCACACTGCCATCCTGTTATATACCTTTTCCACATACATCTATAAATGCAAGAACTCTTTACCCTTATGTAAATACCGTTTACCTACATGTGTCACTTTGAACACTTATTCTACATACCTCCTACCCTTCCTAAAGCCTCCTAATTCATCACGTGGCCCGGTGACCTGGTGGCTACAGCTCCCGCATCACACACGGAGGGCCCGGGTTCGATTCCCGGCGGGTGGAAACATTTCGATACGTTTCCTTACACCTGTTGTCCTGTTCACCTAGCAGCAAATAGGTACCTGGGTGTTAGTCGACTGGTGTGGGTCGCATCCTGGGGGACAAGATTAAGGACCCCAATGGAAGTAAGTTAGACAGTCCTCGATGACGCACTGACTTTGTTGGGTTATCCTGGGTGGTTAACCCTCCGGGGTTAAAAATCCGAACGAAATCTTATCTTATCTTATCTGCAATCCTACTCTTCGTCTTACTCTTAATTCTTTCAATAAAACCTCTACTGTAAACTGTACCAGGTATATTCAACAGGCTTATTTCTCCGTTTTATCCCCTTTGCCTTTATACAAAGGAACCATACATGCTCTCTGCCAATCCCGAGGTACCTTACCTTCTTTCAGACATTTATTAAATAAAAACACTGATCACTCCAAAACTATATCCCCAACTGCTTTTATCATTTGTCTTTATCCCATCAATCCCAGCTGCCTTACCCCCTTTCATTCTGTTAGTAGTAGTAGTAGTAGTAGTAGTAGTAGTAGTAGTAGTAGTAGTAGTGATGGTAGTAGTAGTAGTAGTAGTAATAGTAGTAATAGTAGTAGTAGTAGTAGTAGTAGTAGTAGTAGTAGTAGTAGTAGTAGTAGTAGCAGTACCAGAAGAATCTTTTAAGTGCTCTTCAGTGCTTGAGAAATGGTAGGCTGTTAGGCTTGATCCTAAAATAATACAGGAGGGGGGCGAGGTGGTAGCTCCAATCCCATGGATCAAGAGCCTTCCGCCAGTCGGCCCCCAAGGATCCATCAACTCCAGCGCAATTTCAACTTCCTGCACAGCGAGATCCTTTCTAGCGTGCACAGTCGTCGACTTTCACCGCATCTTAAGGAATGACTCCACACGAGGTGTATATACAGCGTATGTACAATGTATTTGTGTGTGTATATATATATATATATATATATATATATATATATATATATATATATATATATATATATATATACACACACACATATACGGGCGAGGGAGCTGCATCTCCTGCATATAAACAGTGGCAATAAATCTTTTTCCCTGGAGAATACCTGGAGGAGGTTTTGTGGGGTCAACGCCCCACAGGCCCTGTCCGTGACCACCAGGACTCGCGGTGGAACAGGGCCTGATCAACCAGGCTGTTACTGCTGGCCGCACGTAAACCGACGTCCAAGCCACAGCCCGGCCGGTCAGGAACTGACATTAGGTGCCTGTCCAGCTCCCTCTTGAAGACAGCCAGGGGTCTATTGGTAATCCCCCTTATATATGCTGGGAGGCAGTTGAACAGTCTTGGACCCCTGACACTCACCGTGTCTCTTAGGGGTACTGTAGAAGAAAACGAAGGGGGAAAGAGGCTTGAATCGTGGCCCTGAGAATAACAGGTCCAACGTTCTGCCGCTAAGCTTCTGGAAGGGAAGCTTCACAGAAGGCACTGCTGTGTCCTGTCTGCGTCAGTAGCTACTTACTGTCTGCAATCCTACTGTCCCGTCCCACAGCCTCAGTAGTTCTGTCAGTAAATCTATCCTCACCTCCCTCACAGCCACAGTCTATGAACTCAGTTTAAGTCGTAATGAACGGCTGTCAATGAATCAACAGAAAAGTGGACGGGACCACGGTTCGATCCCCCCGTCTACCTTTTTCTTTACTCATTGACAGTCGTTCATTACGACTTAAACTGAGTTTAATTACTACGTTTAGGTATGAACCACATCCAATCAGGAATGGTAAGACAGGAAAAGGAGATAGAAGAAGAAAAAGAGGAGGAAGTGGAAGAGGAGTAAGAAGAGGAAGAGGAGAAGGAAGTGAAAGAGGAGGGGGAGGAAAACACCTGGTTGTTATTGCCTACAATAACATAACAACTACATCTCACAACTCCACAGCAAGTGGCACAGAGAAGCTCGATGTGCAGCTTTGAGAGTACGTACGACAGGGTCCAAAATGCTGACGACTGCAGTCCAAGAGGAGGGGCCAGGAGCTGAGGCTCGACACACACATAAACATTGTAAGACACTAAGAGAGTCAGTTGTTTGATGGGAATGTTATCCTCCGGAAGACCCTCGGGAAAAGCTTGTATAATTAACAGGATGCGACAGGATGTGTGTGTATTCCAGCATGGTATGTGTATACCAGCATGGTGTGTGTATACCAGCATGGTATGTGCATACCAGCATGGTGTGTGTATGCCAGCATGGTGTGTGTATACCAGCATGGTGTGTGTATACCAGCATGGTATGTGTATACCAGCATGGCGTGTGTATTCCAGCATGGTGTGTGTATACCAGCATGGTATGTGTATACCAGCATGGTGTGTGTATACCAGCATGGTGTGTGTGTATACCAGCATGGTGTGTGCATACCAGCATGGTGTGCGTATACCAGCATGGTGTGCGTATACCAAGATGGTGTGTATACCAGCATGGTGTGTGTGTATACCAGCATGGTGTGTGTATTCCAGCATGGTATGTGTATACCAGCATGGTGTGTGTATACCAGCATGGTGTGTGTATACCAGCATGGTGTGTGTATACCAGCATGGTGTGCGTATACCAAGATGGTGTGTATACCAGCATGGTGTGTGTGTATACCAGCATGGTGTGTGCATACCAGCATGGTATGTGTATACCAGCATGGTGTGTGTATACCAGCATGGTGTGTGTATACCAGCATGGTGTGCGTATACCAAGATGGTGTGTATACTAGCATGGTGTGTGTGTGTATACCAGCATGGTGTGTGTATTCCAGCATGGTATGTGTATACCAGCATGGTGTGTGTGTGTATACCAGCATGGTGTGTGTATACCAGCACGGTGTACGTACACCAAAATGGTGTGTATACCAGCATGGTGTGCGTATACCAAGATGGTGTGTATACCAGCATGGTGTGTGTATACCAGCATGGTGTGTGTATTCCAGCATGGTATGTGTATACCAGCATGGTGTGTGTATACCAGCATGGTGTGTGCATACCAGCATGGTGTGTGTATACCAAGATGGTGTGTATACCAGCATGGTGTGTGTGTACACCAGCATGGTGTGTGCATACCAGCATGGTGTGCGTATACCAAGATGGTGTGTACACCAGCATGGTATGTGTGTATACCAGCATGGTGTGTGTATTCCAGCATGGTATGTGTATACCAGCATGGTGTGTGTGTATACCAGCATGGTGTGTGCATACCAGCATGGTGTGCGTATGCCAAGATGGTGTGTATACCAGCATGGTGTGTGCATACCAGCATGGTGTGTGTATTCCAGCATGGTATGTGTATACCAGTATGGTGTGTGTATACCAGCATGGTGTGTGTATACCAAGATGGTGTGTATACCAGCATGGTGTGTGCATACCAGCATGGTGTGCGTATGCCAAGATGGTGTGTATACCAGCATGGTGTGTGTGTATACCAGCATGGTGTGTGTATTCCAGCATGGTATGTGTATACCAGTATGGTGTGTGTATACCAGCATGGTATGTGTATACCAGCATGGTGTGTGTATACCAGTATGGTGTGCGTATACCAAGATGGTGTGTATACCAGCATGGTGTGCGTATACCAAGATGGTGTGTATACCAGCATGGTGTGCGTATACCAAGATGGTGTGTATACCAGCATGGTGTGTGTATACCAGCATGGTGTGTGTATTCCAGCATGGTATGTGTATACCAGCATGGTGTGTGTATACCAGCATGGTGTGTGCATACCAGCATGGTGTGTGTATACCAAGATGGTGTGTATACCAGCATGGTGTGTGTGTACACCAGCATGGTGTGTGCATACCAGCATGGTGTGCGTATACCAAGATGGTGTGTACACCAGCATGGTATGTGTGTATACCAGCATGGTGTGTGTATTCCAGCATGGTATGTGTATACCAGCATGGTGTGTGTGTATACCAGCATGGTGTGTGCATACCAGCATGGTGTGCGTATGCCAAGATGGTGTGTATACCAGCATGGTGTGTGCATACCAACATGGTGTGTGTATTCCAGCATGGTATGTGTATACCAGTATGGTGTGTGTATACCAGCATGGTGTGTGTATACCAAGATGGTGTGTATACCAGCATGGTGTGTGCATACCAGCATGGTGTGCGTATGCCAAGATGGTGTGTATACCAGCATGGTGTGTGTGTATGCCAGCATGGTGTGTGTATTCCAGCATGGTATGTGTATACCAGTATGGTGTGTGTATACCAGCATGGTATGTGTATACCAGCATGGTGTGTGTATACCAGCATGGTGTGCGTATACCAAGATGGTGTGTATACCAGCATGGTGTGTATATATACCACCGTGGCATGTGTGTATACCAACATGGTATGGTATAAACCTTGGTAATAAATACCGACAAGTTGGTTTAGAAAGACACGTAAGCAAACACTATAACATATTTATTAGAAAACGTTTCGGTCCTGGGACCTTGATCACTTCTTGATCACTCATAGCAAGTGCCCTGCGAGTATTCGTGGCAACATCGCCACAGTTCATAGTACTCCCATGTGGCGATGTTGCCACGAATACTCGCAGGGCACTTGCTATGAGTAACATCAACGTTTCCACCATAAACACATCATCTATCAAAGACCTCACTACGAAACGCAGCCCCACACCTCTAACTTCTACAGCAGGCGTCTACGCTATCCCCTGTGGGTTCTGTCCCAAGAAATATGTAGGCGAGACAGGCAGAGATCTTGCAGTCCGCCTGAATGAGCATCGAAATGCCTCTAACAGAGACGATGTAAGGTACGCATGTGTCCTCCACAGAGACTCCACGGGGCATTTGAAGAACTGGAATGAGGCACAACTCGTTCTCACCGAACCAGACCTCAGACGCCGACGGTGCCTAGAAGCCTCACTAATCGCCGTCACCGACACTATTGAACGCAACACTGGAAACTACAAAATTTCAAAAACATTGGCATACATGATACTTAAGCAGCACCAACCCAACAACACAGGAGTCACGTGATTTCATCGTCTACCCGTCCTCATCATAGGCAGAGGTGGTTTTGATAAGGACCTGCCTCGCATGGGCCAGTAGGCCTTCTACAGTGTTCCTCCATTCTTATGTTCTTATGACATTCCTCAGGTCACGTGCGTCACACCTCACTCTCCGCCTATATATAATGTCTTCCTACCTCTGTATGTTAGAAGTGATCAAGGTCCCAGGACCGAAACGTTTTCTAATAAATATGTTATAGTGTTTGCTTACGTGTCTTTCTAAACCAACCAACATGGTATACACACATATCGGTACACACATTCAAACAGAATGGAAACATGATTTATGACAAACTTTTCGCTTGATTTACAGTCTTCTAAAACATCTTGTAAATCCCCCAAAACTTTTCGCTTGATTTACAAACTACCTTTGTAAAAAAAAAAAAACGCAAAGCGTTGTCATAATTATATAAAAAAAAAATATTGTATATTGAAGTGTCTCATATATACAGAAGTAAGATCAGGCACAAGATTGGCCCACTTAAGAGTAACTCTGGTCAGATCACTGACAGTGATAAGGATATGTGTGAAATTCTCAATACCTACTTCCTCTCAGTTTTCACCCAGGAAAATAATAGCGATATTCCTGAAATAACAGATTATGTAGAACAGGATGATAATAAACTATGCACGATTGCTGTAACTAGTGACATGGTCCTCAGACAAATAGAGAAACTAAAACCTAACAAATCCCCAGGTCCTGATGAACTGTTTGCAAGGGTGTTAAAGGAATGTAAAGAGGAACTTAGCATACCTTTGGCTAATCTTTTTAACATATCACTACAAACTGGCATAGTGCCTGATAAGTGGAAAATGGCAAATGTAATACCTATTTACAAGGCAGGTGACAGGTCCTTGGCTTCGAACTATAGACCAATAAGCCTTACCTCCATAGTCGGAAAATTTATGGAATCTTGATAGGCACAGATTGATTAATGGGTCTCAACACGGTTTTACAAAAGGGCGTTCTTGTTTTATGAATTTACTAACTTTTTTCACTAAGGTGTTTGAGGAGGTAGATCATGGTAATGAATATGATATTGTGTATATGGACTTCAGTAAGGCTTTCGATAAAATTCCACACCAGAGGCTATTGAGGAAACTTAAGGCACACGGAATAGGAGGAGAAATTTTTTCCTGGGTAGAGGCATGGCTGACAAATAGGCAGCAGAGAGTTTGCATAAATGGGGAGAAATCAGAATGGGGGCACGTCACAAGCGGTGTTCCTAAGGGGTCAGTATTGGGCCCGTTGTTGTTCACAATTTACATAAACGACATAGATGAGGGAATAAATAGCGACATAAGCAAATTTGCTGATGACACCAAAATAGGCCGTCCAATTCATTCTAATGAGGACACTAGAGCACTCCAGGATGATTTGAATAGACTGATGCAATGGTCGGAGAAGTGGCAGATGCAGTTTAATATTGACAAATGCAAAGTTCTAAATGTTGGACAGGTAAATAACCATGCCACATATAAACTAAATAATGTAGATCTTAATACTACTGATTGCGAAAAGGATTTAGGAGTTCTGGTTAGCAGTAATCTAAAACCAAGACAACAGTGCATTAGTGTTCGCAATATAGCTAACAGAATTCTTGGCTTCATATCTAGAAGTATAAATAATAGAAGTCTTCAACTCTATATATCCTTGGTTAGGCCTCATTTAGACTATGCTGATCAGTTCTGGTCACCGTATTAGAGAATGGATATAAATGCTCTGGAAAACGTACAGAGGAGGATGACAAAGATGACCCCATGTATCAGAAATCTTCCCTATGAGGATAGACTGAGGGACCTGAATCTTCACTCTCTCGAAAGGGTAGAATTAGGGGGGATATGATCGAGGTGTATAAATGGAAAACAGGAATAAATAAAGGGGATGTAAATAGCGTGATGAAAATTTCCAGCCAAGACAGGACTCGCAGCAATGGTTTCAAGTTGGAAAAATTCATATTCAGAAAGGATATAGGAAAGCACTGGTTTGGTAATAGAGTTGTGGATGAGTGGAACAAACTCCCGAGTACAGTTAATCAGGCTAAAACGTTGTGTAGTTTTAAAAATAGGTTAGATAAATACATGAGTGGGTATGGGTGGGTGTGAGTTGGACCTGACTTGCTTGTGCTGCTGGGTCTGGTGCCGTGCTCCTTCCTTGAGTGGAGGTGACCAGACTGGGTGGGTCATTGGGCTAATCCAGGGGGGTGGGTCATTGGGCTTATCCGGTTGGGGGACATAGACCTGCTCTGCATGGGTCAGTAGACCTGTTGCAGTGTTCCTCCTTTCTTATGTTCTTATATTACTTAGAGTTGTAATTAACAAGTGCACTTCCTGTTCTCTGAGACAAGTGCTCTTGACTGATTCCAGTCGTGAAGAATCAGATTCTTCACGACTACGGTGCTGCTCTCCACTCCAAAGCTGACGGACTGATTACCTCATCTTTTGTATGTAGTTCTACTGTCTTCCAATTATTTCTTAGAATTTGTATTGATAGAGCCACTGGATGGCGAAACGTCTACAATAAAGATACCCAGATGTTACATATGTGTCTAATTCTCATCAGGCTTCTTGTTCTCTTAGATAAGTGACCTTGATTGATTTCATGAATGAAGCAACGTGTTTTTCTGACCCCGGGAATTTGTTCAGATGTGCAGTGGTGGGTGTGGTGCAAGATCTGGTTACTCTGCACACCGCCACCTAACCTCCATTCTTCAACTTTTTATATAAGATTGTTACGCAGGAGAAGTCGGACGAGTCAACTCATCTACTGACAACTCACGGGAACATGAAATACACCTGAATATAAATGAAAGTCTTTGGCAAATTTATTGCCTCTATTAACATTTCCTTAGAATATTATTTTTGTGACACACATACACATTACATTACATATATGTATGAATGAGCAGGGTAATATTTAGTGTAGGGATTCAGGGAAACCGGATATTTTCATATAGTCGGACTTGAGTCCTGGAAATGGGAAGTACAATGCCTGCACTTTAAAGGAGGGGTTTGGGACATTGGCAGTTTGGAGGGATATGTTGTATATCTTTATACGTATATGCTTCCAAACTGTTGTATTCTGAGCACCTCTGCAAAAACAGTGATTATGTGTGAGTGTGGTGAAAGTGTTGAATGATGATGAAAGTATTTTCTTTTTGGGGATTTTCTTTCTTTTTGGGTCACCCTGCCTCGGTGGGAGACGGCCGACTTGTTGAATATATATATATATATATATATATATATATATATATATATATATATATATATATATATATACATATATATATTTTCTTTTATTATCACACTGGCCGTGGCCCGAAAAAGAAAAACTTTCACCATCATTCACTCCATCACTGTCTTGCCAGAAGGGTGCTTTACACTACAGTTTATAAACTGCAACATTAACACCCCTCCTTCAGAGTGCAGGCACTGTACTTCCCATCTCCAGGACTCAAGTCCGGCCTGCCGGTTTCCCTGAATCCCTTCATAAATGTTACTTTGCTCACACTCCAACAGCACGTCAAGTATTAAAAACCATTTGTCTCCATTCACTCCTATCAAACACGCTCATGCATGCCTGCTGGAAGTCCAAGCCCCTCGCGCACAAAACCTCCTTTACCCCCTCTCTCCAACCTTTCCTAGGCCGACCCCTACCCCACCTTCCTTCCACTACAGACTGATACACTCTTGAAGTCATTCTGTTTCGCTCCATTCTCTCTACATGTCCGAACCACCTCAACAACCCTTCCTCAGCCCTCTGGACAACAGTTTTGGTAATCCCGCACCTCCTCCTAACTTCCAAACTACGAATTCTCTGCATTATATTCACACCACACATTGCCCTCAGACATGACATCTCCACTGCCTCCAGCCTTCTCCTCGCTGCAACATTCATCACCCACGCTTCACACCCATATAAGAGCGTTGGTAAAACTATACTCTCATACATTCCCCTCTTTGCCTCCAAGGACAAAGTTCTTTGTCTCCACAGACTCCTAAGTGCACCACTCACTCTTTTTCCCTCATCAATTCTATGATTCACCTCATCTTTCATAGACCCATCCGCTGACACGTCCACTCCCAAATATCTGAATACATTCACATCCTCCATACTCTCTCCCTCCAATCTGATATTCAATCTTTCATCACCTAATCTTTTTGTTATCCTCATAACCTTACTCTTTCCTGTATTCACCTTTAATTTTCTTCTTTTGCACACCCTACCAAATTCATCCACGAATCTCTGCAACTTCTCTTCAGAATCTCCCAAGAGCACAGTGTCATCAGCAAAGAGCAGCTGTGACAACTCCCACTTTGTGTGTGATTCTTTATCTTTTAACTCCATATATATATATATATATATATATATATATATATATATATATATATATATATATATATATATATATATATATATATATATAGTGTCGTGTCGAATAACTAAAACTTGCGATTTTGGCTTAAATAGGAACGCTCCTCTTGCCGAATAAGGCAAGCGAAAATTTTTGTATGCAATAATTTCGCAAAAATCATTCTGAACCTAGTGAGAAAAATACATTTAATTGCGTTTGTTTATTATTAAATCACTATAACTTATCTAAAATATATTTAGTTGGATTAGGCTAAATTAAATTGCGCTTGTTATAATACGGTTAGGTAAGTTTCCTAAGATTCTTTTGTTACAAAATTATTAATTTTGGCATAAACATAAATTAGAAAAAAAGTATCTTTAAACTTAAAGAGAAAAATTTAGAAAGAACTTAATTTTAATTGAGTTCTTGCTAATTGACCACTTTTACCTAAATATTATGCAAATATCACAAACCAAGCGATACAGGATGCAAAACAACCACGGGGGAGTAGAATGATAGCTCTAGGCCTTTCGTGTTGCAATCAACACATCATCAGGAGCTTGTAAAATTGCAGAAAAGAGGAGGATGTCCAAGCAAGTACGTTCCCAAAGGACGTCTTCACTGGAGTGAGGGAGAGAGAGAGAGAGAGAGAGAGAGAGAGAGAGAGAGAGAGAGAGAGAGAGAGAGAGAGAGAGAGAGAGAGAGAGAGAGAGAGAGAGAGAGAGTCTCTAGGCACCATGATGGTAATGCTGGTGCAGTAGTAAGGATGAATGGGACGATGTTGGCACCTGGAGAAGAAGTTGATATCCTTGGGGTGAAATTTGACTCCAAACTAACCATGAAGAACCATGTTGTAAATCTTGCAAACAAGGCAGCCAGGAAGCTTACAGCACTTCGCCGTATCTCGCATCTGCTTGACAGTAGGGGTTGCAAGATCCTGTACGAGGCACAAGTACGCTCACACCTTGAGTATGCTCCACTTTCTTGGTTTGCCTGCCCCCCCTCTCATCTGCGACTGCTTGACAGAGTAGAGAACAGAGCAAGACGTCTCATCTCTCGCCTGGACCCATCCTGGATAGATCTGTCATTTCAGCAGAGCCTTCAACATAGGAGGGATGTTGGTGGCCTTACTGTTATGTACAAGGCCAATATTGTCAAAATACCACACTTGGATCCACTTCGAGGACAGCGTGAAACAAGCTTTTATGCCACAAGACGGGCAGAAAGCAGCAACTTCACTCTGGCTGTACCCTTCTCCAGAACATCACTCCATCTGAGATCATACATACCCAGGATGACTCGAGTATGGAACACATTCGTACAGCATAATGATGTCAACGAGATAACGTCAGTTGATCAAATGAAAATGCTGGCCCACAGATGGCTCCAACTTCATCCTGTTCCCTACTTGTATGTCTCATAACAATAAAAATGCTTTCAAATGAGCTGATGTAGGTAACAGCTCTTAGCTTGCCAATAAAGTTAGGAATCCTTAACCTGTAAATAGCTGTCAATAAAGCTAGGGATCCTTAACCTTGTCAAACCCTGTGTAAAAAAAAAAAAAAAAAAAAAAAAAAAAAAAAAAAAAAAAAGGGAGAGAGAGAGAAGGGTACAAGAAGTGCCCCCAGGCATACCAGTGCCCATAGCCAGAAGGATGAATATTATAGCATTAGAAAAATCCCACAAGCATTGATATTGTAATAGCCTAGATGAACCTAACGTGGCAATAATAAAAAATCAATCATATTCCTCTATGATACCAGTAACTTTACATACATAAATATATATGCTACCCCATAATTGCCAGTGATACAGAAGTCACTGGCAATTATGTGGTAGCCACCCATGGGACAGCGGCTCCATTTAAAGGGGACGAGAAAACGGTAACATTTAAAGGGGAGACTTCTAAAAGTTATGTAAAGGAGACGGGGCTCATTAAATAAACTCATTTAAAGAGGGAGGCATCTGTAATAACAAGGAAGACGGCCACTTCTCTCTCTCTCTCTCTCTCTCTCTCTCTCTCTCTCTCTCTCTCTCTCTCTCTCTCTCTCTCTCTCTCTCTCTCTCTCTCTCTCTCTCTCTCTCTCTCTCTCCCTCACTCCAGTGAAGACGTCCTTTGGGAACTTACTTGCTTGAACATCCTTCTTTTTTCTGTAATTTTGCAAGCTCCTGATGATGTGCTTATTGCAACACGAAAGGCCTAGAGCTATCATTCTACTCCCCCTGTGGTTGTTGTGAATAATACACACACACACACACACACACACACACACACACACACACACACACACACACACACACACACACATATATATATATATATATATATATATATATATATATATATATATATATATATATATATATATATATATATATATATATATATATATGAGAAAGAGAGAGAGAGAGAGAGAGAGAGAGAAATTTTATCAATATTAGTATAGAATTGCAAAAAAGAAAGCTTTAGCCCTTTGCCTGTAAGATTGAAGATTGAATGTAACATCGTTCCAACGCAAGATCGTGATGGAGCTTTTTTCTAACAGACTCACCAATCACCCATTTGTTTAGGTCAGTCATTCGTCACATTCTGCCATTTGCGTAAGACTGTCATCCTTTCAAACTGTCAGAAGATGAAAAATAAATCTGGACAGCTACAAGATATAAATAAAAAGGTTTATCGATTACCACTGTACGAGCAGTAATAGCTGGTTATATGAAGCAAAACTAGAAGCAAATCATTTATAAATTGTCAGCTAGAAGGTTATGAGAGTTATAATTATCAAGTTACGATATGCTATGGCAGTTACAATAGAAGTGCGAAACGAGCATTAAAAAAAATGATTTACAACACGAGAGAATAACAACAATTGGCACTACAGATAAAAGAGAAAGTAATCTTGGCTGACTTTACTTTCCCGGGCAGGATATATCATGAAAAAGTGACCTGTACTTGTGGCACGCTCCTGGAGCCTCACCACTACCACTGCTCCCACCTCTCACTAGCAAGGTCTCATCGCGCTTTTTTTTCCTGTTCTTCCTTTCCAACCAGCCCCCCGCCCCTCCTTCCTCGCCGCCGTTCCCTTCTCTCTGCATCAGTATATATAATGCTTGCCGGGTCAGGTTCCTCACATTCGCTGTGCAACTCTTCTGCTCACTCCTACCTAGGTCATCTCAGTAAATAACAAGGTGGGTGGATCGCCATCTTCGACTGCCTCTCCTCCAGTGTGATCGTCAGGAAACAGAGCAGTTCTTGTGGTAGTTAACATACTCTTTAGTGAAGTTGTAGACGACGTTGAGTGTGCGAACACTGCTGGTTTCCTTTGAGGATTGATTGGAAATATGACGAGTAGAGACGAGTCTATCAACACAGCAAGTAGACCAACAGAACACTTGCTATACGCCAGTGATATATATATATATATATATATATATATATATATATATATATATATATATATATATATATATATATATATATATATATATATATATATATTTCCCGAATCAGTGAATTTTGTAGATAAATTCGCCTTCAAAGTAAACTCACATATATCCGATCAAAGTGTGACCAGCCGTGCTCACATACAAGTGGACTTCCCAAAAGCAGCCAGTACATCCGGATGCATGCTTTGATTTTCATGTATATTCCTCCCTGCTCCGAGGTGATGACGATCCTCTGTGAGAGTAGCAATGAGCACCCAAAAGTACGTTTATGTGGGTATTATCACTGAACACGTTAAGTCACGTCAGTGAGTAAGCGTCTTGCTTCTGCGCCAACACTTTCAGAACTTTCCCTCAGTGCTTCCGTCTGCGACCTTTGTTTTCCTCCAGCAAAGTAAATAAGAAAAGCGCTTGGGAATATAATTTTTTTCGATTTTTTTTGTGCACACACACACACACACACACACACACACACACACACACACACACACACACACACACACACACACACACACACACACACACACACACACACACACACACACACACACACACACACACACACGCAGATGATGTGAAGTTAATGAGGGGAATTAAATCAGATGAGGATCAGGCAGGACTTCAGAGAGACCTGGACAGACTGGACACCTGGTCCAGCAACTGGCTTCTCGAATTTAACCCTGCCAAATGCAAAGTCATGACCGCAGACGGAGTATATGCTAGGTGGCCAAAGACTGCAAACCTCGCTCAAGGAGAAAAATCTTGGGGTGAGTATAACACCGAGCATGTCCCGGAAGCACACATCAACCAGATAACTGCTGCAGCATATGGGCGCCTGGCAAACCTGAGAACAGCGTTCCGATACCTTAGTAAGGAATCGTTAAAGACACTGTACACCGTGTACGTCAGGCCCATACTGGAGTATGCAGCACCTGTTTGGAACCCACACTTGATCAAGCACGTCAAGAAATTAGAGAAAGTGCAAAGGTTTGCGACAAGGTTAGTTCCAGAGCTAAAGGGAATGCCCTATGAAGAAAGGTTAAGGGAAATCGGCCTGACGCCACTGGAGGACAGGAGGGTCAGGGAAGACATGATAACGACGTATAAAATACTGCGCGGAATAGACAGCGTGGACAAAGACAGGATGTTCCAGGGAGGGGACACAGAAACAAGAGGTCACAATTGGAAGTTGAAGACTCAGATAAGTCAAAGGGATGTTAGGAAGTATTTCTTCAGTCATAGAGCTGTCAGGCAGTTGAATAACCTAGAAAGTGACGTAGTGGAGGCGGGAACCATACATAGTTTTAAGACGAGGTTTGATAAAGCTCATGGAGCAGGGAGAGAGAGGACCTAGTAGCAACCAGTGAAGAGGCGGGGCCAGGAGCTAAGACTCGACCCCTGCAACCACAAATAGGTGAGTACACACACACACACACACACACACACACACACACACACACACACACACACACACACATATATATATATATATATATATATATATATATATATATATATATATATATATATATATATATATATATATAAATATATTTTTTTTTTTTTTATTTTTTTATTAACACACTGGCCGATTCCCACCAAGGCAGGGTGGCCCGAAAAAAAAACTTTCACCATCATTCACTCCATCACTGTCTTGCCAGAAGGGTGTTTTAAACTGCAACATTAACACCCCTCCTTCAGAGTGCAGGCACTGTACTTCCCATCTTCAGGACTCAAGTCCGGCCTGCCGGTTTCCTTGAATCCCTTCATAAATGTTACTTTGCTCACACTCCAACAACACGTCAAGTATTAAAAACCATTTGTCTCCATTCACTCCTATCAAACACGCTCACGCATGCCCGCTAGAAGTCCAAGCCCCTCGCACACAAAACCTCCTTTACCCCCTCTCTCCAACCTTTCCTAGGCCGACCCCTACCCATCCTTCCTTCCACTACAGACTGATACACTCTTTAAGTCATTCTGTTTCGCTCCATTCTCTCTATATGTCCGAACCACCTCAACAACCCTTCCTCAGCCCTCTGGACAACAGTTTTGGCAATCCCGCACCTCCTCCTAACTTCCAAACTACGAATTCTCTGCATTATATTCACATCACACATTGCCCTCAGACATGACATCTCCACTGCCTCCAGCCTTCTCCTCGTTGCAACATTCGTCACCCATGCTTCACACCCATATAAAAGGGTTGGTAAAACTATACTCTAATACATTCCCCTCTTTGCCTCAAAGGACAAAGTTCTTTGTCTCCACAGACTCCTAAGTGCACCGCTCACCCTTTTCCCCTCATCAATTCTATGATTCACCTCATCTTTCATAGACCCATCCGCTGACACGTCCACTCCCAAATATCTGAATACATTCACCTCCTCCATACTCTCTCCCTCCAATCTGATATCCAATCTTTCATCACCTAATCTTTTTGTTATCCTCATAACCTTACTCTTTCCTGTATTCACTTTTAATTTTCTTCTTTTGCATGCCCTACCAAATTCATCCCTACCAAATATATATATACATGCGTATATACATAGATACATGTATACATGAATCCGAACTCGAGATAAGTTGTACTAAACGACTGTCAATGAATAACCAAAAGAATGAACGGTGATTCGAACCTTTGTCCTAACTGGTACAGGACTGGACCTGTTATCAGTCAGAACCCCGGTTCGAGTCCACGTTCATTCTTCTGTTTATATATACATGTATACGTATATACACATATGTTCAAATCCCAGAAACAGCTATCTGGGTATCTTTACCGATGAATAAGATACCTGGGTATCTTTACCGATAATTAAGACATGGGCAACACCTGGGTACCTTTATTGATGAATAAAACACATGGGTATCTTTACTGTCGAAACGTCTCGCCTGTTCAGCAGGCTTCATCAGTTGAATACAAGCAAATATAACACTGGAGAGGAGAGAAGAAGTAACTCTGAGATCAGTCCCTCATCTTTGACAGGAGGGAATCCGTCCCCTCAGCCAACAACAGACGCATGTGGCCAAACACAAGGCTTTATCATCTGCCGTAAGCTGGGAGACTGATCCTCTCCAGTGCTATATTCGCCTGTTTTTCGCCTTAAGAAACTGCTGTGCTGGCGAAACGTTACAACATAGACAACCAGATGCCGCAAATGCGTCTTATTCATCAATAAAGATACATAATTACTGCCTATGTGTCTTTGTCATCAACACGTGAAGAATAAAACCTGAGGACAACTAATGGGAATAATACCAGACCTTGTTGATATTTGATGTCTTCTCAGTAAAGGATCACCGGTCAACAAAGGATCGCATTATTCTGCATTTGTGTATGAACTGTGTCAGATCTCTCAGGAAAGTCCTCTTTACTTGCTCCTCTTCTTTCCCTTCCCCCTTCCTCTTAATCTCATCCCGTTCCTTTTAGCCTTCCCCTTACCTTCTTTAAAACCCCGTCCCTGCCTTTCAACCCTCTCCTCCAAGTCCCTTTCCCATCCATGTAAACCCCTACCCCCATCACCCATCCCTCCTCCCTCTCTTCTTAACCCCCCCCTCATCACCCCTTACTTTCATGCTTTCATGACTCCCTCAGTCTCTCCGACAGTAAATTATATCATTTATTACCAGCAATTAATGTTTTGTAAGCGTCTTACACAGATAATTCCAGTATTTGTACACATGAAGACGGAGTTTGTCTTGAAGTGTGTTCTTGAAGACACCATTCTTGCTTTAAGGACAGGGAAGTCATTTTTAAGTGTCTTTAAATGGTTATTTAACTCGGTTCTAGAAAGGCTCGAAAAAAAGATTCTGACAGAGAATAAAAAAGCGTTTAAAGTCCTAAGAACAAACGTGGCTGGAAAAATGGGAGGGGTTGCAGGTGCAGGCACTCGGGCGAGGCGTTCATTGCAACAGGTAAAAGTATTCTTGAGCAAGCATCACCATGTTAGCGGTAGAATCCGGTCAGTCGTGCATCCAGGTCAGTCGTGCATGCAGGTCAGCCATACCTCCAGGTCAGCCATTCAACCAGGTCAGCGCCTCGCGGCTCATCTGGGCGATAAAGTCCTCTCGGGTCAGCCCACAAAGCATAGAGAAATTGCACAGAGGGAGCGGCGCGTGATTGGACTTTATTCCCAAATGAGTTGCCGAGACGCGGGGGTTCCAATCACCGCTGTTCTAACCTGTGGAATTTCTCTTTGCAGGATGTGGCGCTTGACGGCGACGCTGCTGGTGGTGACCCTGGCCTCGGCTACTCCTCAGGGAGGTTATCTTCCTCCTCCACCAGGAGACTACCTGCCTCCAGTTAACTGTCCTCCTGTGAACAAAGTAGTGTACGACACCCGCGTCCAGACCTCAGTCTACGTGCAGACCCAGAACGTTGTTAATACACAGTACGTCAAAACTACTGTGTACAAAGAGCAAGTGATACCCACCACATTCTTCCAGACGCGTTACATCACTCAGGTGCAGTACCAGACCAGTGTGGTCCAGCAGCCGTCTGTCCTCTACATTGACAGAATAGTGACACAAACTGTCCCAAGCCCTCCCGTCCAGCAGACTATCTACGTGACCTCAACTCGCGTAGTGCCACAAGTTAACTACGTGACACGCACGCAGGTCCAGACGCAAGTCGTCCCTGTGGAGGTCACGCAAACACAGATACAGACGAGGTACCAGCCTGTAGTTAACTACGAAACTAAATACCAGCAGCAGACACAAGTGGTAACCATCCCAGGACGCGACGTGGTAGAGACAAAATACCAAACCCAGTACCAAACCTCCATTGTTAAGCAACAGTTGCCAGCAAACACTCGCTATTACACACAAACAAGGTACGAACAGAAAGTGCAGACGCAGGTGATCCCAGGCCAAAACGTATATAGAACCAGTGTGGTTCAGCGCCAACAAGTCATCCCGTACACCTCCGTCAACACTCGCTACCAAAACGTGTACGTGACTCGCGAGCAGGTGGTCTACAAGACCAATGTCGTAACTCAGACCCAAGTCTACACCCAGGTGGTTCCCCATGAAGTCTTGAAAACACAGGTGGTTCCCAACGTCATCTACACCACCCGCTACGAGACACGTGTTCAACCCTACACGCAAGTGCAAACTGTCGTCCAGACACAGTACATCACACCTGCGCCTGTAATCCATACCCAGAAACAGTACCGGACCTCAGTGGTCCAGGTGCCTGGCCAAGACCGCGTGGTAAACAAAGAGGTACTCCAGACCCAATATCAACAACAAGTGGTGTATCAGACTGTCAACCGGCCCCGGCAGGTGGTCGTCACACAGACCATTACAGGAACCTGTGGCAAGACAGGATACAATTACGATTCTCCGGCTGTACCTTTTAACTTCCGAAAGTAAATAGTAAAAAAAAGTCATTAAGAGATAAATTGTTATAAACCATTAGTTAAAAGTTTATATATATAAGATTAGAAAATGTTGAAAAATACTACAAAAAAACAATATTTTTTAAAAGTTTCTTCGAAACAGATTGAACACGACATGTAAAGAATATTATTAAAGTTTAAGAAAATAAATCCCATGTTGTTTGACACTTCCTGTAGGTATTCTGACTTGGATCTTCAGCAGACAAGTAAGTCCTACTGTTATGTTCTTATGTAATATACATTGCTTCTTTTGTTTTTAACTGTTTGATTTAAGCTCATTGTTTCACGATTCCCTCTTCCCTTACAGAATATAATGCGGGGCTTCCTGGTGCTTCTCCTGGTGAGCTTCTCACGAGGAAGCTCGATTGACAGACATCGTCGGGAGCTTCTTGGTAACCTCAATGCTTTAGAGTCGTCACTGGACGGGTACCTGCCACCAGCACCACCAACACCCAAGCCCTGCCAGCCGTCTACCATCTACAACACAAAGGTACAATACTCCACTGTGGTGATTCCCTCTACCGTCTACAACACCAACGTGCAGTATGTCACGCAGACAGACGTGCGGACAAATCCCGTCTACACGACTATCTTCTCGGAAATCATCCGTACACAAGTGGTTCCTTCTGTCCAGTACAAGACAGTCATCATCACCCAAACCAAGGAAAACTATCGCACGCAGGTTATCACTCTGCCTCCCCAGGTCTACTACGTCACTAAAACGCAACAAGACGTGAGGACGCAAGTTCAGTACCAGACTGTTTATACGACTCGCATCCAGCAAGTACCAACAACAATCGTCAGGAACGTGGTCTCGACATTAGTGGTTCCTCAACAGGTAGTCAGCACCATTTACAAGACCCAGTATGTGACCAGAACTCAGCAGCTACCAGGACAGACTCGCACAATCTACAACACCCAGTACAGTACCATCTACTCCACAGTGGTGATACCCGCTCAGGACGTGGTCAAAACGACTGAGGTCGTCCGCACCAACGTGGTCGTTCAGACCATCACACAGCCAGGTCAGACACAGGTAATATACTCCACAGTGGTGGTTCCCGTCACCACCACCATCTACACCGAAGTGGTGATCCCCAACACCCAGATACAGTACTTGACACGGACCCAAGTACAACAGGTGGTCTCCACGTACGTACGCACGCAACAGGTGCCGCAGTACGTTACCAGGACCGTGACAGTACCACAACAAGTAGTGAGTACCGTGGTATCAACACAGGTGGTGCCCACCACCATCTACAGCAAACTTGTGGTACCAACGGTAGAATACCTGCCGGCCCAGACCCAGTACCAGACCGTCTATGAAACAATTGCAAAAACCCAGCAGCTTCCCGGCCAGACCAGAACCCAGTACCAGACCAGAGTGGTCTACAACACCAACTACGTCACTTCCACCGTGTATAAAGACCAGGTCTACACTGTAACATCTACCACCAGCTACCAGCCAAACTGCAACACCGGCTACAACTACCCTCCACCTGCTAAACCTTTCGACCCATACGGTCGCTAATATTTAAAGAATAATCCTAAAATTCTGAGATTAAATGAAAGGAAATGCAACAAAAAAATATCGATAGTCTCTACACATCCATGTTAATGATTTTGAAATGAGCGAAATGTTGGGAAAATGTGATAAATTTTCCTTATCATTCGAGTGGGTGTTATTAAATGCACATAATTGTTACTTTAAATAAAAATTATGATTTAAATTTCTACATATAATACGTTTCCTATACACTGCAAACGAGAGGCAGTTTATACACTGTGTGAAGGGAGTGACTTCTCCTATCACGTTTGTGGTAATACCAGGTAAAAATACTTAGTCCGGATAATAGAATTTGATCCTCTTTGGAACTAGATAATAGAATTTGATCCTCTTTAGAACTAGATAATAGAATTTGATCCTCTTTAGAACTAGATAATAGAATTTGATCCTCTTTGGAACTAGATAATAGAATTTGATCCTCTTTGGAACTAGATAATAGAATTTGATCTTCTTTGGAACTAGATAATAGAATTTGATTTTCTTTGGAACTAGATAACAGAATTTGATCCTCTTTAGAACTAGATAATAGAATTTGATCCTCTTTAAAACTAGATAATAGAATTTGATCCTCTTTGGAACTAGATAATAGAATTTGATCCCCTTTAGAACTAGATAATAGAATTTGATCCTCTTTGGAACTAGATAATAGAATTTGATCGTCTTTGGAACTACATAATAAAGTTTGATCCTCTTTGGAACTAGATAATAGAATTTGATCCTCTTTAGAACGAGATAATAGAATTTGATCCTCTTTGGAACTAGACAATAGAACTTGATCCTCTCTGGAACTAGATAATAGAATTTGATCCTCTTTGGAACTAGATAGTAGAATTTGATCCTCTCTGGAACTAGACAATAGAATTTGATCCTCTCTGGGCGATCGGAAGAGATATCTCTCATGAACTTACAATGTTATTAGATGTGAGCTCAAATTTACTTGCACAAGATATTCCAGACTCAGGACAATGTGGTCACTGGCACCGAGGAGGGACATTCACATGTAACATTATCTATGCCAGAGTCACTTAGGGTGAATACAAGGTCTAGTCTTGCTCTGAAGGATTAGTGTCAATGACTGGTGGTGAACAGGTTTAGGTTAGGTTAAGGTTCGTCGGGAAAGAGGACAAATGTCTTGTCGTGAGAGTTCGTGACGAGATATTGGAGTAAGAAATACGAAATACACACACTGGATATCTTGGATGCTTATAATTAAGAGAGTCTTGAGGACAATCTTAGTCACGTGATGACCTGCAGCTGGAGCAGGTCAAGTGAAGCCTTAATGACCCTCGTTTAGACGACAAGTTTTGAACATTATTCGCCAACTACGGGTTCACATCTTCAAAAAACTGAAGAAAACAAGTAAAAGGGATCACAGAACAGAGCCGTCATTACCGGACGGATGATCGAGGCTTAATACTCCCCACGCTCAGTAATCCAAACGGTTTTAACGCTTCAAGAAAATAACTAAGATAAAATAGGACATAATAAACGATAACTGATACATATTGAGAAGACAATGACCAAACTGAAAACAATGAACAGGTATATACACCGAGAAGTGTATACCTCACAGTATATACACCGAGAAGTGTATATATCACAGTATATACACCGAGAAGTGTATACCTCACAGTATATACACCGAGAAGTGTATATCTCACAGTATATACACCGAGAAGTGTATACCTCACAGTATATACACCGAGAAGTTTATACCTCACAGTATATACACCGATAAGTGTATATCTCACAGTATATACACCGAGAAGTGTATATCTCACAGTATATACACCGAGAAGTGTATATCTCACAGTATATACACCGAGAAGTGTATACCTCACAGTATATACACCGATAAGTGTATATCTCACAGTATATACACCGATAAGTGTATATCTCACAGTATATACACCGAGAAGTGTATACCTCACAGTATATACACCGAGAAGTGTATACCTCACAGTATATACAAGCTAATAGTATTTTGATCCTTACTAACTGGGACAAAACACATACAACCCGCACACAGGACTATGACACTTATGACGACGTTGCGGTCCAACTTAGACTATCAACTAGTTACAATGACTACTACTACTACTACTACTATAACTACCACTACTATCTTACTGTCTCTTCTGGTTCTAGTCCCGGGCCCGCCGCTCCCCCCCCCTGCTTTCCTTCACTCTTCTGCGTTACCAGTTAAAGATCCAAGTGGTAACGTTGTCATAATGTTACTTGTTCAATGTTCTTTATTTCAAGAACTGAATAATTTTTGACTGGTAGTGAACAGGTTACATGCAGCCTTAATGACCCTCGTGTAGACTGCACGTGCAACACATCAGACTGCATGTGCAACACCTCAGACTATATGTGCAACACATCAGACTGCACGTGCAACACATCAGACTGCATGTGCAACACATCAGACTATATGTGCAACACATCAGACTGCACGTGCAACACATCAGACTGCATGTGCAACACATTAGACTGCATGTGCAACACAGACTGCATGTGCAACACATCAGACTGCATGTGCAACACATCAGACTGCACGTGCAACACCTCAGACTATATGTGCAACACATCAGACTGCATGTGCAACACATCAGACTGCATGTGCAACACATCAGACTGCACGTGCAACACATCAGACTGCACGTGCAACACATCAGACTGCACGTGCAACACTTCAGACTATATGTGCAACACAGACTGCATGTGCAACACATCAGACTGCACGTGCAACACCTCAGACTATATGTGCAACACAGACTGCACGTGCAACACATCAGACTGCATGTGCAACACATCAGACTGCACGTGCAACACCTCAGACTATATGTGCAACACAGACTGCACGTGCAACACCTTAGACTGTATGTGCAACACATCAAACTGCACGTGCAACACCTCAGACTATATGTGCAACACAGACTGCACGTGCAACACATCAGACTGCACGTGCAACACATCAGACTGCACGTGCAACACCTCAGACTGCACGTGCAACACTTCAGACTATATGTGCAACACAGACTGCATGTGCAACACATCAGACTGCACGTGCAACACCTCAGACTATATGTGCAACACAGACTGCACATGCAACACCTTAGACTGTATGTGCAACACATCAGACTGCACGTGCAACACCTCAGACTATATGTGCAACACAGACCACGTGCAACACCTCAGACTGCACGTGAAACACATCAGACTGCACGTGCAACACCTCAGACTGCACGTGCAACACCTCAGACTATATGTGCAACACAGACTGCATGTGCAACACATCAGACTGCACGTGCAACACCTCAGACTATATGTGCAACACAGACTGCACGTGCAACACCTTCGACTGTATATGCAACACATCAGACTGTACGTGCAACACCTCAGACTATATGTGCAACACAGACCACGTGCAACACCTCAGACTGCACGTGCAACACATCAGACTGCACGTGCAACACCTCAGACTGCACGTGCAACACCTCAGACTATATGTGCAACACAGACTGCACGTACAACACCTTCGACTGTATGTGCAACACATCAGACTGCACGTGCAACACCTCAGACTATATGTGCAACACAGACTGCACGTGCAACACCTTAGACTGTATGTGCAACACATCAGACTGCACGTGCAACACCTCAGACTATATGTGCAATACAGACTGCACGTGCAACACATCAGACTGCACGTGCAACACATCAGACTGCACGTGCAACACCTCAGACTGCACGTGCAACACTTCAGACTATATGTGCAACACAGACTGCATGTGCAACACAGACAGTACGTGCAACACCTCAGACTATATGTGCAACACAGACTGCACGTGCAACACCTTAGAATGTATGTGCAACACATCAGACTGCACGTGCAACACCTCAGACTATATGTGCAACACAGACCACGTGCAACACATCAGACTGCACGTGAAACACCTCAGACTGCACGTGAAACACCTCAGACTGCACGTGTAACACCTCAGACTGCACGTGCAACACCTCAGACTATATGTGCAACACAGACTGCACGTGCAACACATCAGACTGCACGTGCAACACCTCAGACTATATGTGCAACACAGACTGCACGTGCAACACCTTAGACTGTATGTGCAACACATCAGACTGCACGTGCAACACCTTAGACTGCATGTGCAACACATCAGACTGTGCGTGCAATTACAACTACTGATGCCAATAACAAAATCCCCCCAACAAACACAGAATACAACCTCGTTCATATTTGCTAATATACAGGGCCTTAAGCCATCCACCAACAACAAAATACCTTTTATCAGTGGACTTCTAGTGGAGTCTAATGCAATGTTTGCAGCCTTCACAGAGACTCACACAAAAGATCACTTTGACAGTGAAATATGGATAAGTGGTTACAACTTTTTTAGATGCGACAGAAAAAACAGGCAACAAGGGGGGGTTGGCCTGTATGTCAAAGAGTCCCTTATCTGCATGGAGTTGCTGAACACCACAAATGAGGTAGTTGAAGTTCTATCAATAAAGATCGAGAACCAAAACCTAGTCATTGTGGTTGTATACAAGCCACCAGATGCAACCTCACAACAGTTCAAGGAACAGCTACTGAAAATCGATTACTGTTTGGAAAACCTTCCAGCTCCATCCCCAAACATCTTACTGCTTGGTGATTTCAACCTAAGGCATACAAAATGGAAGAATGTAGCAAATAATGTTATAGCTGAAACAATCCCCGGAGGTAGCGCAGATGAAAGGTCACACACACATGAGCTACTAAGTCTCTGCGAAAAACACACCTTAAGCCAGCAGATAGTGGAGCCAACAAGACTAGAAAACACACTTGACCTTATCTTCACAAATAATGAGGACCTGATAAGAGACATAAGAATATCAAAAACAACTAATTCCGATCACAATCTAATCGAAGTCCAGACGTACATGCATAGGGGTCCTGAACAGCAGAATGCATGTACCTGTGAAGGTGTCTTCACAAAATACAATTTCAACAACAAGAACATCAACTGGGACCAGGTAAACCATGTCCTAAACGAAACATGTTGGGAAGATGTCTTAAATGACATGGATCCAAACCAGTGCCTTGAAAGGATCAACTTCCTGGTAGCCGAAGCATGTTCTAGGCATATTCCCCTAAGAAAGAAGAAGAGCAGGAGTAAACTGGAGAGAAAAAGACGCTCCCTCTACAGAAGACGACGAAGAGTCACTGAGCTCCTCAGGAGTGCTAGAATATCTGATACACGAAAGGAGGCGCTGACCAGGGAAGTGGAAACTATCGAACTTAAGCTAAATGACTCTTACAGGAACCAGGAGAGGCAGGAGGAGCTTAAAGCTATTAGTGAAATTGAAAGAAATTCAAAATATTTCTTTTCATATGCCAAAAACAAGGCAAATACCACATCTAGTATCGGGCCCTTACTCAGACAGGATGGGACTTACACAGATGACAACAAGGAAATGAGTGAAATATTGAAATCCAAGTACGACTCTGTGTTTAGTGAACCACTAATCGGTCTGAGGATCGACGACCCAAATGATTTCTTCATGAATGAGCCTCAAAACTCCATAAATGTATGCCAGATTTCCGACATTACCCTAACTCCGATAGATTTCGAAAAAGCCATTGACAACATGCCTATGCACTCAGCCCCGGGCCCAGACTCGTGGAACTCTGTTTTCATTAAGAACTGCAAGAAATCCCTCTCGCGTGCCCTAAGTACACTATGGAGGAGGAGCTTGGACATGGGTGAAATTCCACAGTCACTTAAAACAACGGATATAGTCCCACTCCATAAAGGTGGCAGCAAAGCATTAGCTAAGAACTATAGACCAATAGCTCTGACGTCCCACATAAAAATCTTTGAAAGAGTGCTAAGAAGCAGGATTGCAAATCACCTGGATTCCCAAAATCTGCACAATCCAGGGCAACATGGCTTCAGGGCAGGTCGCTCCTGCCTCTCACAACTACTGGATCACTATGACATGGCCTTGGATGCACTGGAAGAAAATCAGAATGCAGATGTAATATACACAGACTTTGCAAAAGCATTTGACAAATGCGATCATGGCGTAATAGCCCATAAAATACGTGCTAAAGGAATAACTGGGAAAGTGGGGAGATGGATCTTCAACTTCCTAACAAATCGAACACAAAGAGTAGTGGTCAACAGAGTTAAATCGGAGGCTGCCATAGTGAAGAGCTCTGTTCCACAAGGCACAGTACTCGCCCCCATCTTATTCCTTATCCTCATATCAGACATAAACAGAGATATACACCACAGCACCGTATCATCCTTTGCGGATGATACTAGGATCTGCATGAGGCTGTCATCTGCTGAGGACGCGGTTAACCTCCAAGAAGATATAAACAAAGTTTTCCAGTGGGCAACGGTAAACAATATGATGTTCAATGAGGACAAATTCCAACTACTCCGTTATGGAAAACTGGAGGAGATAATAACTAGAACAGAGTATACTACTGACTCCGGCCATACAATAGAGCGGAAAAATAATGTAAGGGACCTGGGAGTAGTAATGTCTGAGGATCTCACTTTCAAGGATCACAACAGTGCCACGATCGCACGTGCAAAGAAAATGATAGGATGGATAATGAGAACTTTCAAAACGAGAGATGCCAAGCCCATGATGATCCTTTTCAAATCACTTGTTCTCTCTAGGCTGGAATACTGCTGTACATTAACATCTCCATTCAAAGCAGGTGAAATCGCAGATCTAGAGAGTGTACAGAGATCCTTTACTGCACGTATAAGTTCTGTCAAGCACCTTAACTACTGGGAACGCTTGGAAGCACTTGACTTGTACTCGTTGGAACGCAGGAGGGAGAGATATATCATAATCTACACTTGGAAAATCTTGGAAGGAATGGTCCCAAATCTGCACACAGAAATCACTCCCTACGAAAGTAAAAGACTGGCCAGGCGATGGAAAATGCCCCCAATAAAAAGTAGGGGCGCCATTGGTACACTAAGAGAAAACACCATAAGTGTCCGGGGCCCAAAACTGTTCAACAGCCTCCCATCAAGCATTAGGGGAATTGCCAATAAACCCCTGGCTGCCTTCAAGAGAGAGCTGGACAGATACCTAAAGTCAGTGCCGGATCAGCCGGGCTGTGGCTCGTACGTTGGTCTGCTTGCGGCCAGCAGTAACAGCCTAGTTGATCAGGCCCTGATCCATCGGGAGGCCTGGTCATGGACCGGGCCGCGGGGGCGTTGATCCCCGGAATAACCTCCAGGTAACCTCCAGGTATGTGCAACACATTCGACTAGGCGTGCAACACATCAGACTGCACATGTAACACAGACTGCACGTGTAACAGTCTGCACGTAAAACACATCAGATTGCACATGTAACACATCATACTGCACGTGCAACACAGACTGTACGTGCAACACATCAGACTGTATGTGCAACACAGACTGCACGTGCAACACATACTGCACGTGCAACACTTCAGACATTAGATTAGGAGACGTTTCGCCCACTGAGGGCGTTTTTCCAATCCAGCACATAGAATTGTAGAGCACAGAATATATATTAAATTGGAAAATGTCTTCATGCCTCAGAGTGGTCGAAAAGTCTTTCAATTGAATGTCCCATTCAAAACAAGTGAGGTTAAGTCTCTCAGTCCTCGTCTGAGTCCATCAATCCTCGTTTGAGTCCATCAATCATCGTCTGAGTCCATCAATCCTCATCTGAGTCCATCAATCCTCGTCTGAGTCCATCAATCATCGTCTGAGTCCATCAATCCTCATCTGAGTCCATCAATCCTCGTCTGAGTCCATCAATCCTCGCCTGAGTCCATCAATCCTCGCCTGAGTCCATCAATCCTCGCCTGAGTCCATCAATCCTCGCCTGAGTCCATCATTCCTCGTCTGAGTCCATCAATCCTCGCCTGAGTCCATCAATCCTCGCCTGAGTCCATCAATCCTCATCTGAGTCCACCAATCCCTCACCTTTGTGGACCATCAGCACGTACGAAGCACTTTTCTTCATTACCTTCCTCACACACCCAGGTACCTTTCACTTGCTCTCCTTTCTGGGTCATGGAGAGTAGACGGTGTGTCCCTGAATTTTTAACAGAGCCCTGGTCAGCAAGACTACGCCAGACTTGATCATCAAAACTACAGCAGACCTGATCGTCAGAACCACAACAGCTCTGATCAAGACCACAGCAGACCTGATCAAGTCCAGGTGCTATAAGACAGACCTGATCGTCAGGAACCCAGCAGTCCTGATCGACTTGATCATAAGACACACGTCATAAGTGGACCCTCCACACCAGGTTACTAAGGTGGGTAATTCCAACGAAGTTAAAGAGGCGGGACCAGGAGCTGAGAATCGAAAATAGGCGAGTATAAACGGGAGAGACAACAGACCAAGAGTACAACAGTAAGGTCTTTTCTCGTGAGATTAAGACACATGTGAGGGGTTCAACTCCTTAATGAAATAGAGTCTGATTCTATTTGGGCGCTAAGGAATTCTCAGAAGAGATCTCTTAGGAACTCTGAGAGACCGGGCCGCGGGGACGACGACCCCAGGAAGCAGCATAAAGTTAACTTTACTCTTTTCTATGTTCGCTTTTAATTTCCTATTCACACACACACACACACACACACACACACACACACACACACACACACACACACACACACACACACACACACACACACACACACACACACATACACACACACACACACATACACACACACACACACATACACACACACACACATACACACACACACATACACACACACACACACACACACACGTGTATATATATATATATATATATATATATATATATATATATATATATTATATATATATATATATATATATATATATATATATATATATCTATATATATATATATATATATATATATATATATATATATATATATATATATATATATATATATATATATATATATATATATATATATATGTCGTGCCGAATATGTAAAACTGGTCAATTAGCAAGAACTCGTTTAAAAATAAGTCCTTTCTAAAATTTTCTCTTATACGTTTAAAGATATATTTTTTCATTAATGTTAATGTAAAAAAAATTAATTTTCCACCAAAAGAATCTTAGAAAATTTACCTAACCTTATTATAACAAAAACAATTTATTTTAGCCAAACCCAACTAAATATATTTTAGATTTTTTTACAATAATTTAATAATGAACAAACACAGTGAAATATATATATATATATATTTTTTTTTTTTTATTATCACACCGGCCGATTCCCACCAAGGCAGGGTGGCCCGAAAAAGAAAAACTTTCACCATCATTCACTCCATCACTGTCTTGCCAGAAGGGTGCTTTACACTACAGTTTTTGAACTGCAACATTAACACCCCTCCTTCAGAGTGCAGGCACTGTACTTCCCATCTCCAGGACTCAAGTCCGGCCTGCCGGTTTCCCTGAATCCCTTCATAAATGTTACTTTGCTCACACTCCAACAGCACGTCAAGTATTAAAAACCATTTGTCTCCATTCACTCCTATCAAACACGCTCACGCATGCCTGCTGGAAGTCCAAGCCCCTCGCACACAAAACCTCCTTTACCCCCTCCCTCCAACCCTTCCTAGGCCGACCCCTACCCCGCCTTCCTTCCACTACAGACTGATACACTCTTGAAGTCATTCTGTTTCGCTCCATTCTCTCTACATGTCCGAACCACCTCAACAACCCTTCCTCAGCCCTCTGGACAACAGTTTTGGTAATCCCGCACCTCCTCCTAACTTCCAAACTACGAATTCTCTGCATTATATTCACACCACACATTGCCCTCAGACATGACATCTCCACTGCCTCCAGCCTTCTCCTTGCTGCAACATTCATCACCCACGCTTCACACCCATATAAGAGCGTTGGTAAAACTATACTCTCATACATTCCCCTCTTTGCCTCCAAGGACAAAGTTCTTTGTCTCCACAGACTCCTAAGTGCACCACTCACTCTTTTTCCCTCATCAATTCTATGATTCACCTCATCTTTCATAGACCCATCCGCTGACACGTCCACTCCCAAATATCTGAATACGTTCACCTCCTCCATACTCTCTCCCTCCAATCTGATATTCAATCTTTCATCACCTAATCTTTTTGTTATCCTCATAACCTTACTCTTTCCTGTATTCACCTTTAATTTTCTTCTTTTGCACACCCTACCAAATTCATCCACCAATCTCTGCAACTTCTCTTCAGAATCTCCCAAGAGCACAGTGTCATCAGCAAAGAGCAGCTGTGACAACTCCCACTTTGTGTATGATTCTTTATCTTTTAACTCCACGCCTCTTGCCAAGACCCTCGCATTTACTTCTCTTACAACCCCATCTATAAATATATTAAACAACCACGGTGACATCACACATCCTTGTCTAAGGCCTACTTTTACTGGGAAAAAATTTCCCTCTTTCCTACATACTCTAACTTGAGCCTCACTATCCTCGTAAAAACTCTTCACTGCTTTCAGTAACCTACCTCCTACACCATACACTTGCAACATCTGCCACATTGCCCCCCTATCCACCCTGTCATACGCCTTTTCCAAATCCATAAATGCCACAAAGATCTCTTTAGCCTTATCTAAAAACTGTTCACATATATGTTTCACTGTAAACACCTGGTCCACACACCCCCTACCTTTCCTAAAGCCTCCTTGTTCATCTGCTATCCTATTCTCCGTCTTACTCTTAATTCTTTCAATTATAACTCTACCATACACTTTACCAGGTACACTCAACAGACTTATCCCCCTATAATTTTTGCACTCTCTTTTATCCCCTTTGCCTTTATACAAAGGAACTATGCATGCTCTCTGCCAATCCCTAGGTACCTTACCCTCTTCCATACATTTATTAAATAATTGCACCAACCACTCCAAAACTATATCCCCACCTGCTTTTAACATTTCTATCTTTATCCCATCAATCCCGGCTGCCTTACCCCCTTTCATTTTACCTACTGCCTCACGAACTTCCCCCACACTCACAACTGGCTCTTCCTCACTCCTACAAGATGTTATTCCTCCTTGCCCTAGACACGAAATCACAGCTTCCCGATCTTCATCAACATTTAACAATTCCTCAAAATATTCCTTCCATCTTCCCAATACCTCTAACTCTCCATTTAATAACTCTCCTCTCCTATTTTTAACTGACAAATCCATTTGTTCTCTAGGCTTTCTTAACTTGTTAATCTCACTCCAAAACTTTTTCTTATTTTCAACAAAATTTGTTGATAACATCTCACCCACTCTCTCATTTGCTCTCTTTTTACATTGCTTCACCACTCTCTTAACTTCTCTCTTTTTCTCCATATACTCTTCCCTCCTTGCATCACTTCTACTTTGTAAAAACTTCTCATATGCTAACTTTTTCTCCCTTACTACTCTCTTTACATCATCATTCCACCAATCGCTCCTCTTCCCTCCTGCACCCACTTTCCTGTAACCACAAACTTCTGCTGAACACTCTAACACTACATTTTTAAACCTACCCCATACCTCTTCGACCCCATTGCCTATGCTCTCATTTGCCCATCTATCCTCCAATAGCTGTTTATATCTTACCCTAACTGCCTCCTCTTTTAGTTTATAAACCTTCACCTCTCTCTTCCCTGATGCTTCTATTCTCCTTGTATCCCATCTACCTTTTACTCTCAGTGTAGCTACAACTAGAAAGTGATCTGATATATCTGTGGCCCCTCTATAAACATGTACATCCTGAAGTCTACTCAACAGTCTTTTATCTACCAATACATAATCCAACAAACTACTGTCATTTCGCCCTACATCATATCGTGTATACTTATTTATCCTCTTTTTCTTAAAATATGTATTACCTATAACTAAACCCCTTTCTATACAAAGTTCAATCAAAGGGCTCCCATTATCATTTACACCTGACACCCCAAACTTACCTACCACACCCTCTCTAAAAGTTTCTCCTACTTTAGCATTCAAGTCCCCTACCACAATTACTCTCTCACTTGGTTCAAAGGCTCCTATACATTCACTTAACATCTCCCAAAATCTCTCTCTCTCCTCTGCATTCCTCTCTTCTCCAGGTGCATACACGCTTATTATGACCCACTTCTCGCATCCAACCTTTACTTTAATCCACATAATTCTTGAATTTACACACTCATATTCTCTTTCCTCCTTCCATAACTGATCATTTAACATTACTGCTACCCCTTCCTTTGCTCTAACTCTCTCAGATACTCCAGATTTAATCCCATTTATTTCCCCCCACTGAAACTCTCCTACCCCCTTCAGCTTTGTTTCGCTTAGGGCCAGGACATCCAACTTCTTTTCATTCATAACATCAGCAATCATCTGTTTCTTGTCATCCGCACTACATCCACGCACATTTAAGCAACCCAGTTTTATAAAGTTTTTCTTCTTCTCTTTTTTAGTAATTGTATACAGGAGAAGGGGTTACTAGCCCATTGCTCCCGGCATTTTAGTCGCCTCATACGACACGCATGGCTTACGGAGGAAAGATTCTTTTCCACTTCCCCATGGACAATAGAAGAAATAAAAAAGAACAAGAGCTATTTAGAAAAAGGAGAAAAACCTAGATGTATGTATATATATATATGCATGTGCGTGTCTGTGAAGTGTGACCAAAGTGTAAGTAGGAGTAGCAAGATATCCCTGTTATCTTAGCGTGTTTATGAGACAGAAAAAGAAACCAGCAATCCTACCATCATGCAAAACAGTTACAGGTTTTTGTATATATATATATATATATATATATACTATATATATATATATATATATATACATACTATATATATATATATATTACACACACACACATTATACACACACACACACACACACACACACATATATATATATATATATATATATATATATATATATATATATATATATATATATATATATATATATATATATATATATATACGTGTGTGTGTGTGTGTGTGTGTGTGTGTGTGTGTGTGTGTGTGTGTGTGTGTAATATTCCAAACTGGGACCAGTCGAGATTAGATCCTGCAACATTCTCCCACCTCAAGAGACACTCTCAAATTCCTCCACCAACCTTTGCAACTTCTCTTCAGAATCTCCTCAAACAAGGACAGTGTCATAGAAAGAGCAGCTGCGACAACTCCCACTTCCTATTAAATTCATTATCTTGTACTCCCACACCTCCCCCCAACACCCCGACCTTCACTTCTTTTACAACTCCATCTTTCACACATCCTGCCAAACTTCTCCACCGAGAATTGCAACTTTTCTGCTGCAAGTGGGAGCAGACGCTGCACCAACCTCTGCTGTAACTAATAACCGCATAAATTACTGCAGCCTCACTTGTGACTAATAACCACAGCAACAGCTGCACCAACCTCCGCTGTGACGAACAGCACCGCCAGCTGCACCAACAGCTGTACTGCACCATGACATTCACACTCAGCGTCGAGTCAAATACATATACCATCACCACCATTATAATGTAAATTATAACAATAATTATTTTTGACGCAGGTTAATAGAAATAAATAAAATATATTAAGCGAGGTTATAACCTTCACACTGTCATTAAGGCCTCACTGTCAACCAGTGAGAGAAGAGTCATCACAGTGGCCACGTTTATTAGCGCCACACTCCTACAATAACACGATAAATTCATAAAATTTCCTTCAATAGTTTTGTTCAAAAACAGCGGTATTATTATTATTATTATTATTATTATTATTATTATTATTATTATTATTATTATTATTGTTATTATTATTATTATTATTATTATTATTATTATTATTATTATTATTATTATTATTATTATTATTATTATTAACTTCGATATTATAGTTAGTAATAGTAGTAGCAGTAACAGCAGCAGTAGTGCTCGAGTTGAAGGGAATGACTGATGTAAACTGTGCCTGCGACCCTCAACAGTGACTGTGACCCTCAACAGTGACTGTGACCCCCAACAGTGACTATGACCCTCAACAGTACCGGTGACCCTCAACAGTATCTCTGACCCTCAACAGTGCCTGTGACCCCAACAGTGCATGTGCCCCTCAACAGTACCTGTGACCCTCAGAGCTTGTGACTCCTAACAGTGCCTGTGGCCCTCAACAATGCCTGTGACCCCCCACAATGCCTGTGACCCTCAACAGTGCCTGTGACCCCAACAATGCCTGTGACCCCCAACAGTGCCTGTGACCTCCAACAGTGCCTGAGACTCCTAACAGTGCCTATGACCCCCAACAGTGCATGTGCCCCTCAACAGTACCTGTGACCCTCAGAGCCTGTGACTACTAACAGTGTCTGTGACCCCCAACAGTGCCTGTGACCCCCAACAGTGACTGAGATTCCTAACAGTGCCTATGACCCCAACAGTGCATGTGCCCCTCAACAGTGCCTGTGACCCTCAGAGCCTGTGACTCCTAACAGTGCCTGTGACCCCCAACAGTGCCTGTGACCCCCAACAGTGCCTGTGACTCCTAACAGTGCCAATTTGTAACTGATTCCAATGCCAAAACTACAATTTTGCTCTTGAACTACATCACTCTCTTTTCTCGAATTAAACCTGATCAAGTGCCTCTCTCCAGGCTCCTCCCACGAATGTAATTAATACTAACAGAAGAGAAAACAAGATAAAAAAAAGTATGAGGATAATGACCAGAAGAAGAAGAAGAAGAAGAAGAAGAAGAAGAAGAAGAAGAAGAAGAAGAAGAAGAAGAAGAAGAAGAAGAAGAAGAAGAAGAAGAAGAAGAAGAAGAAGAAAGAGAAAGAAGAGAAAGAAGAGAAAGAAGAGAAAGAAGAAGAAAGAGAATGAAGAAGAAAGAGAGGAGAAGAAGAATGAAGAAAAGAGCACTTTAAGAAGGTCACAGTAAACACAAGACAGGTTTATGGTCAACTCATCTCTCAATAAAGAAGGAGATAAAGATGTATAAACTTGCTTTAGCTTTAAAAACAGACAGGTGTGAGGGAGGAAAGCTGAGACAGTGAGAGTAAAGCTTGAAGAGTAAAGCTTGAAGAGTAAAGCTTGAAGAGTAAAGCTTGAGAAGTAAAGCTTCATACTCAGCAAAAGAATGAGACACTTGTGCAACATTGGGAATCTTTACTGAGGAAACGTTTCGTCAGCCAGTGACTTCTTCAGTCCAATACAGAGAAGAACGATGGAAGATGAGGAGTTTGAGGTGGTCCGTCCCTCAGTCTGGAGTCGATGTCTTTACTCCATCAACCTTGATGGACTGAACGTTCAGGGTAGACAGTAAGTGTGAACACCTGTGAACGTATAGGGTAGACAGTAAGTGTGAACACCTGTGAACGTTCAGGGTAGACAGTAAGTGGCGCGAACACCTGTGAACGTATAGGGTAGACAGTAAGTGTGAACACCTGTGAACGTTCAGGGTAGACAGTAAGTGTGAACACCTGTGAACGTTCAGGGTAGACAGTAAGTGTGAACACCTGTGAACGTTCAGGGTAGACAGTAAGTGGCGCGAACACCTGTGAACGTACAGGGTAGACAGTAAGTGTGAACACCTGTGAACGTTCAGGGTAGACAGTAAGTGTGAACACCTGTGAACGTTCAGGGTAGACAGTAAGTGTGAACACCTGTGAACGTATAGGGTAGACAGTAAGTGTGAACACCTGTGAACGTACAGGGTAGACAGTAAGTGTGAACACCTGTGAACGTTCAGGGTAGACAGTAAGTGTGAACACCTGTGAACGTTCAGGGTAGACAGTAAGTGGCGCGAACACCTGTGAACGTACAGGGTAGACAGTAACTCGTGTGAACACCTGTGAACGTACAGGGTAGATGAACGTGTTCACGCAGGAAAAGTTACATAGTGAACACAACAATAGCAGTACCAGTAGGAACAACTGCAGCAGCAACAACAACAGTAGCAGTAGCCAGCAGCAACAACAATAGCAACAGAGCAGTAGCCACATGCAGTAACAACAACAGTAGCAGTAGCCAGCAACAGCAGCAGCAGCAGCAGTAGAGCAGTAGCCAGCTAGCAGCAACAGCAACAACAGACTTGACTTTCACTTTCATCCAAGCCTCTGGTCACCACATAAACCTAGGGTTGTCACCCACACAATGTCGCCATTCAAACCCGTTTTCTAACTTCCCTAAGAACCTACATTCACTTTCATCCCTCAGAGACTCGTACCATCAGGACGAAGCTATGCATCACAGCTTGCAATCTCACCGCTTGTTGGTAAGTCAGTACACGCTGCTGACTTAAACAGGGAAGGTATGATAGTAAATAGCAATTATTTTTTCGTGGTGTACGAGAGTTGTGTTTGTGATTGTCGGATGCGTCAGTGTTGGGATGTTTATAGGTGATTGTTGCCGCTTGAAACATTGGTTGTAGTGGCACACTTAGCAGGGATTGGTGTTATAACACAGCCTGCTGAGTTTGTTGAGCTTTTCTCATTTATTTGGGGGATGGCCTGCAGACACATGAGAGGGTATAGCTAACTCACGTGATATTTATCTTCACGCAGCACGACTGTCAGCGTATGCTGACATTCAGTGGTAATAGTAGTAGTGGTGCCACCACTACCACTGCCTCCGAAATTATTATTACTACTACTGCTACTACTTCTACTACTACTACTACTACCACTACTACTATTACTATTACTACTACTATTATTACTACTACTACTACCACCGAAGGTGCCACAACTACCAGACAAAGAAACTGGGTTACTGTCACAATTCCTTACGTGAGACGTCTCACTTCCCTGGTGAGATGAACGTCGCTTGACATCACGAGGTTTAAAACGTCGCTTGACATCACGAGGTTTAAAACGTCGCTTGACATCACGAGGTTCAACACACACTGTACATATTGCCCTGCTCACCTCCCTAGTATATTGACCAGTTGAATTCCAGTCAATTTAACACAAGTTAAAATCCCCTAGAACTACTATGTTATGGTGCCTCATAGCCTTCCACAGCAGCCTCCCTTGGAACCCATCCAGGTTCAGAGGGTCGGTATGTAACACCTAAAAATCTACTTTTGGTGTCCCTAGAAGGTCTACCCAGTGTGCGTGTGCTCTTCCAGGCTTCATAAAAGACTTTATGCAGCAGTTGGAGTTTTCCCGGACGTACAGTGCCACCTCACCTTCCTGTTATTTCCATCAACATAGAACAACTAAACCCATGGATGTGGAGTTCTCAATCTTCAATTTAAACCACGTTTCAGTTATTTAAAAAACTTCAGCATTTTCCCTCGTATAAAACTAATTTTGACTCGAAACTTTAGAATGTTTGGGTAATAAATACAGAGAAACACCTACTTCCGTCTCTAGCCTCTGCTCCTCATTATCTCTGCCGTAAAATGGTATTTTATACCGTTTAACTTCACCTCCTAATGACATCGAATTGCTACCACTAACATTACTCAGTAATTCCACTTCATTCCTGCAACAACTATCATCTCCAAAATGAACACTGTCACAAGCCTGACAAATCACACTGTCCGCTTTTATGCCTGGACAGGGTTTCGGGGGTCAACGCCCCCGCTGCCCAGTCTGTGACCAGGCCTCATGGTGGATCAGGGCGTGATCACCCAGGCTGTTACTGTTGACGGCACGGAACCCGACGTACGAACCACAGCCCGGCTGGTCAGGTACTGACTTTAGGTGTCATTCCAGAGCCTTCTTGAAGACAGCCAGGGGTCTATGGTACCAGATTTTCCACTCTCTTCCCACAAACACCTAAACCTCTATTGCAAATACCTGCATTTCCATACCTGTCTAAATTATTTTTAAAGGTAAATAGAAATAAACAAGATTTTAGCTTGGACAATACTGCTTGGTAGATTGTTCCACTCATCGATAACCATTTCCAAATCGGTATTTCCGAACATCCTTTCTAAATCTAAAGTTACCCAATCCAAATAAATTATTCAGAGTTCTTGCTGGGTTAGATATGCTCGGCACACCGTTTACTCATATTTCCTTTATTTATACCCGTCTATCACTTGTATATTTTAATTATAATATCCCCTCATTCTACGTCTTTCAGATATACTTCAATTGTGATCTCCCCTCTTTCTACGTCTTTCAAGTATACTTCACATGCTTACAGCGAACTGATGAGTATGTGAGATGAGTTGTGTCTGAGACCTGCTTACAGCGAACTTATGAAGTTTCGGCCAAGGACCATTCGGTCTGGTATTCTGGGAGAACCGATGCTTTGGCCCATTAGAAATAACCAAAATTCATACGTAACCTAACTTAACTGAACCTGCCCTAACCTAGCTTAAACAAAGTTAACATAACCAAACAACTTACCATAACTAACGTAACCATCATGGTTAGCTGGCCGAAACACCCATTCTGCTCCTAGAGCATATAACAATAGACATGGGAGTATTTCATGGGAGTATACATGGGTGTAATCATGGGAGTACTTGGGATATACAGATATCAGAGAACTTGGAAGTCCACACGGAGGCTATCAGCTAAGAACCATATATTTTTACCTAGATTAAGGATTATCGAGTATTATCTAAGTGTTTGAGTCAAGGAGAACCCTTGACCTGACCTCCCTCTCGACGCTTGACCTGACCTCTCTCTCTCGACATTTGACCTGACCTCGATCCACTACATAGCCCTGGTACAGGTTATTAAATGATGTTATCTGTAAATTTAAAAGGAGGCTGGATCGGTAAGCCGGCGGAAGACCTTGGTCCTAGACCTGAGACTGAAAACTAAAGCGACAGTGGTGTGGCATCAGGAGGCAGTTGGTCAGTCAACTGATGATGCAGTTGTGGATGAGTGGAACAAACTTGCAAGTAGCGGGAAACTTGGATTGATTTCAAAATAGATTGGACAGGCACTACCAATCGAAAACTATTATATATATATATATATATATATATATATATATATATATATATATATATATATATATATATATATATATATATATATATATATATATATACATATATATATATATATATATATATATATATATATATATATATATATATATATATATATATATATATATATATATATATATATATATATATATGCAATAAGATCACAGTAAACAGGTGGATGTGTCTATAAGATTCCTTGTAAAATTTGCGATAAAGTTTATTACGGTCAAACTGGTAAAAATCTCGAACTAAGATTAAAACAACATAAATATAGCATTAGAACTGGACAAGATTCCAATGCTCTATTTATTCATGTAAGAGAGTTTAACCATCCAATTGATTTTCAAAAAGTTGAGAAAGTAGTATCAAGCAAGTCCATGGTCGACAGGAATATAATTGAATCTTGTTTCATAAAAAGCAGTTTTGACAATAATATGAATATTTCCTTTAGTTTATATAAATTAGATCCATTTATAATTAATAGAATTTGGGAAGAATTTAATAATACACTGGACAAATAATAATTTTTAAATTTTCTTGGGTAGAATAGTTTGTGGGTGAGTTGTGCAAAGGACCTATCCAAGTTGGGTCGGCGCGCGTCAGGTGTTTAACCGTTGTGGGATCTGATAGTGAGGTGCTGGCCAGACCCCTTATATAGCTTCCTTGGATGCTTTACTTTCATAGTTCCTTGATAATGTGAGTAGTCACGAAAGCGCTTGGAATTTTTCTATTCTTTCAGAGTGGTTGTTTTGCATATATATATATATATATATATATATTTATATATATATATATATTATATATAATATATTTATATAATTTATATATATATATATATATATATATATATATATATATATATATATATATATATATATATACACACACACACACAAAGGAGATATAAGCAAGCTCTGGTTTACTGATGACAGGGACTGCGAGGTATTGTAAATGAAGCAAATACTTCAGAGAACGTGGATGCTTGTATTATCTGAGGGACTGACTATCTCAATACTACTTCTGGCCAGATGGAATGATCACATTATTTTAACCTTTCCACTGACTGTAGAAGCCAACATTGTAGGTGAAACGTTTCGGGAAAAAAAATGTCACAGCTTTAAGACTTGTTCCATCAATACTTCAGTTTGTAAACACCTGATGCGTGAGCGTAGCACTTGCACTGCATGCTCCAGCAAGCCTCTTGCAATGCTCCTCTGTTCTTATGATCATTTTAAGATGCAAAAATAAGTAAATAGCCCAATGACTATATCTATTTTTTTTCCTCTTCATCTGCTACACGTCCCTCACCTGACGTCATTATATAAGAGCCAATCTTCATGCCTGTGAATGTAAATAAATGGTTGACAGACCCAACAAGATGATAAATTAGACACATGTGCAACACTTGGGTATCTTTACTGAGATACCCAAGTGTTGCACATGTGTCTAATTCATCATCATACCTGTCCTCCAGACTCTGCAAGACTACGGTGCTCTTCACCAACTCCAAAGCAGAGGAACTGATTTTCCTCATCCTTCGTATGTGTTTCTACTGTCTTCCAATTATGTCCTTGAATCTGTACTGATAAAGCCTCTGGATAGCGCAACGTCTACAATAAAGAAACCAAGATGTTACACATCTAATTCATCAATATTTTCTCGTACTATTTTATAAACACATCCTTATTATTTCTTGTTTTTGTTTCCTGTCTTCGTCAGGCAGGTTACAACACCTGATTACGAAGAGGGACTAAATAGGTCATTCCATGCTAAGAGAAGGAAAATCATCCTTACGCAGGTGCTGAACATAAGACAGTCCAGACGGGGTTCACTGGCGTAGTCGTAAAATCCAAAAGTAGAAGGTGGATATCTGTGGTCAACCAGGGACCCAAGGCGGAAATGTCAGCTACCGTCAAGCGCAACTGCTGGACCGCACTGTTGCTACACTGTGGTGCTGGACCGAGGTGCTGGACCGCTGGGTCCAGCACCTCGGTTACGGGTAGAACCGGTCAGCCTCTGGTGTGTCGGTACTGGGCACACCTTGGACTGGTATAGAATGACCTGATTACCTTCCCTTCCCTAGGATCAATCCTGATTCCCTCCTAAACCCCAAAGCTCTGTATTATCTTCACGTAGTTACGTCTTCCTCATGAATAATAATAATAATAATAATAATAATAATAATAATAATAATAATAATAATAATAATAAATAATAATAATAAAGCTGTACATGATCATTAGGAATAACATCATTCGTAAAACAGGGACTAAATACACAAATAACTCGCACATAGGAGAGAGAAACTTATGAAGACGTTTCGGTCCGTCTTGGACCATTTACAATCACACAAACACAAGAGTGAGGAGGACAAGGACGGGAACAAAGTGAGGAAGACAGGGAAGCAGTAACAGTGGAAGTAGAAAGTAGAGTAGTTTAGTGGCACAGGAGAGAAGGGGAGTGAAGGGTGAAGGATGCAAAAGTAGATGAGTGGAGAGGAAGACGTAGTAGAGATAGAAGTGGGGTCAGTCTAAGGACAAGAAAAAGCAGCACTGCGGAAGAGCTACTGGCCTACAAGGGGCAAGACCAAGAAACACAGAAGGAAACGGGGGAGGAAACTGACAGATAGAACACACTTAAGCAGAAGGAAAGCAAACAAAGAAAAAAAGAAAGAAGTAAGAAGAAGAGTTAGGGAAAGGAGGAGAAGAGAGGATCAGGTCAAGCCACAAGTGTTCACAAGCTCGGAGCATTTGACAATGTGATGAGAAAGGAAGGCTTATAGGGGGACAAGCCACGACTAATATTCATACAGTTGTGCATGAGGGCCGAGTCAACAAGATTGCGACTGTGAAAGCTGGGGTATAGCTGGAGAAGATTATCGTAATACACTGTATTACGATTACCATAATGACGTATGGTAATACTGTGTATGCCGTGACGTAAGGTAATACTATGTATGACGTGACGTATGAGAATACTGACAGTGAATGGCGTGACGTATGGTAATACTGACAGTGTATGGTGTGACGTATGGTAATACTGACAGTGTATGGCGTGACGTATGGTAATACTGACAGTGTATGGTGTGACGTATGGTAATACTGACAGTGTATGGCGTGACGTATGGTAATACTGACAGTGTATGGCGTGACGTATGGTAATACTGACAGTGTATGGTGTGACGTATGGTAATACTGACAGTGTATGGCGTGACGTATGGTAATACTGACAGTGTATGGTGTGACGTATGGTAATACTGACAGTGTATGGTGTGACGTATGGTAATACTGACAGTGTATGGTGTGACGTATTATAATACTGACAGTGTATGGCTTGGCGTATGGAAATACTGACAGTGTATGGTGTGACGTATGGTAATACTGTGTATGGTGTGACGTATGGTAATACTGAGTGTATGGTGTGACGTATGGTAATACTGACAGTGTATGGTGTGACGTATGGTAATACTGACAGTGTATGGCGTGACGTATGGTAATACTGAGTGTATGGTGTGACGTATGGTAATACTGACAGTGTATGGCGTGACGTATGATAATACTGACAGTGCATGGTGTGACGTATGGTAATACTGACAGTGTATGGCGTGACGTATGGTAATACTGACAGTGTATGGCGTGACGTATGGTAATACCGAGAGTATATGGTGTGACGTATGGTAATATTGACAGTGTATGGCGTGACGTATAGTAATACTGACAGTGTATGGTGTGACGTATGGTAATACTGACAGTGTATGGCGTGACGTATGGTAATACTGACAGTGTATGGCGTGACGTATAGTAATACTGACAGCGTATGGCGTGACGTATGGTAATAATGATTGTATGGCGTGACGTATGGTAATACTGACAGTGTATAGCATGACGTATGAGAATACTGAGTGTATAGCGTGACGTATGAGAATACTGACAGTGTATAGCGTGACGTATGAGAATACTGACAGTGTATAGCGTGACGTATGGTAATACTCACAGTGTATGGCGTGACGTATGGTAATACTGACAGTGTATGGCGTGACGTATGGTAATACTCAGTGTATGGCGTGACGTATGGTAATACTGACAGTGTATGGCGTGACGTATGGTAATACTGAGTGTATGGCGTGACGTATGGTAATACTGAGTGTATGGCGTGACGTATGGTAATACTGACAGTGTATGGCGTGACGTATGGTAATACTGAGTGTATGGCGTGACGTATGGTAATACTGACAGTGTATGGCGTGACGTATGGTAATACTGACAGTGTATGGCGTGACGTATGGTAATACTTACAGTGTATGGCGTGACGTATGGTAATAATGACAGTGTATGGCGTGACGTATAGTAATACTGGGTGTATGGCGTGACGTATGGTAATACTGACAGTGTATGGTGTGACGTTTTGTAATACTGACAGTGTATAACGTGACGTATGGTAATACTGACAGTGTATGGCGTGACGTAGGAGAATACTGACAATGTATGGCGTGACGTATGGTAATACTGACAGCGTATGGTGTGACGTATGGCAATACTGACAGTGTATGGCGTGACGTATGGTAATACTGACAGTGTATGGTGTGACGTATGGTAATACTGACAGCGTATGGCGTGACGTATGGTAATACTGACAGTGTATGGCGTGACGCATGGTAATACTGACAGTGTATGGTGTGACGTATGGTAATACTGACGGTGTATGGCGTGACGTATGGTAATACTGACAGTGTATGGCGTGACGTATGGTAATACTGACAGTGTATGGTGTGACGTATGGTAATACTGACAGTGTATGGTGTAACGTATGGTAATACTGACAGTGTATGGCGTGACGTATGGTAATACTGACAGTGTATGGTGTGACGTATGGTAATACTGACAGTGTATGGTGTGACGTATGGTAATACTGAGTGTATGACGTGACGTATGGTAATACTGACAGTGTATGACGTGACGTATGATAATACTGACAGTGTATGGCGTGACGTATGGTAATACTGACAGTGTATGGTGTGACGTATGGTAATACAGACAGTGTATGACGTGACGTATGGTAATACTGACAGTGTATGGCGTGACGTATGGTAATACTGACAGTGTATGGCGTGACGTATGGTAATACTGACAGTGTATGATGTGACGTATGGTAATACTGACAGTGTATAGCGTGACGTATGGTAATACTGACAGTATATGGCGTGACGTATGAGAATACTGACAGTGTATGGCGTGACGTATGGTAATATTGAGTGTATGGTGTGACGTATGGTAATACTGACAGTGTATGGCGTGACGTATGGAAATACTGACAGTGTATGGCGTGACGTATGGTAATATTGAGTGTATGGTGTGACGTATGGTAATACTGAGTGTATGGCGTGACGTACGGTAATACTGAGTGTATAGCGTGACGTATGGTAATACTGAGTGTATGGCGTGACGTATGGTAATACTGACAGTGTATGGCGTGACGTATGGTAATACTGACAGTGTATAGCGTGACGTATGGTAATACTGACAGTGTATGGCGTGACGTATGGTAATACTGACAGTGTATGGCGTGACGAATGGTAATTCTGACAGTGTATGGTGTGACGTATGGTAATACTGACAGTGTATGGCGTGACGTATGGTAATACTGACAGTGCATGGCGTGACGTATGGTAATACTGACAGTGTATGGTGTGACGTATGTTAATACTGACAGTGTATGGTGTGACGTATTGTAATACTGACAGTGTATGACGTGACGTATGGTAATACTGACAGTGTATGGTGTGACGTATGGTAATACTGAGTGTATGGTGTGACGTATGGTAATACTGACAGTGTATGGTGTGACGTATGGTAATACTGACAGTGTATGACGTGACGTATGGTAATACTGACAGTGTATGGCGTGACGTATGGTAATACTGACAGTGTATGGTGTGACGTATGGTAATACAGACAGTGTATGACGTGACGTATGGTAATACTGACAGTGTATGGCGTGACGTATGGTAATACTGACAGTGTATGGCGTGACGTATGGTAATACTGACAGTGTATGGCGTGACGTATGGTAATACTGAGTGTATGGCGTGACGTATGGTAATACTGAGTGTATGGCGTGACGTATGGTAATACTGACAGTGTATGGCGTGACGTATGGTAATACTGAGTGTATGGCGTGACGTATGGTAATACTGACAGTGTATGGCGTGACGTATGGTAATACTGACAGTTTATGGCGTGACGTATGGTAATACTTACAGTGTATGGCGTGACGTATGGTAATAATGACAGTGTATGGCGTGACGTATGGTAATACTGGGTGTATGGCGTGACGTATGGTAATACTGACAGTGTATGGTGTGACGTTTTGTAATACTGACAGTGTATAACGTGACGTATGGTAATACTGACAGTGTATGGCGTGACGTAGGAGAATACTGACAATGTATGGCGTGACGTATGGTAATACTGACAGCGTATGGTGTGACGTATGGCAATACTGACAGTGTATGGCGTGACGTATGGTAATACTGACAGTGTATGGTGTGACGTATGGTAATACTGACAGCGTATGGCGTGACGTATGGTAATACTGACAGTGTATGGCGTGACGCATGGTAATACTGACAGTGTATGGTGTGACGTATGGTAATACTGACGGTGTATGGCGTGACGTATGGTAATACTGACAGTGTATGGCGTGACGTATGGTAATACTGACAGTGTATGGTGTGACGTATGGTAATACTGACAGTGTATGGTGTAACGTATGGTAATACTGACAGTGTATGGCGTGACGTATGGTAATACTGACAGTGTATGGTGTGACGTATGGTAATACTGACAGTGTATGGTGTGACGTATGGTAATACTGAGTGTATGACGTGACGTATGGTAATACTGACAGTGTATGACGTGACGTATGATAATACTGACAGTGTATGGCGTGACGTATGGTAATACTGACAGTGTATGGTGTGACGTATGGTAATACAGACAGTGTATGACGTGACGTATGGTAATACTGACAGTGTATGGCGTGACGTATGGTAATACTGACAGTGTATGGCGTGACGTATGGTAATACTGACAGTGTATGATGTGACGTATGGTAATACTGACAGTGTATAGCGTGACGTATGGTAATACTGACAGTATATGGCGTGACGTATGAGAATACTGACAGTGTATGGCGTGACGTATGGTAATATTGAGTGTATGGTGTGACGTATGGTAATACTGACAGTGTATGGCGTGACGTATGGAAATACTGACAGTGTATGGCGTGACGTATGGTAATATTGAGTGTATGGTGTGACGTATGGTAATACTGAGTGTATGGCGTGACGTACGGTAATACTGAGTGTATAGCGTGACGTATGGTAATACTGAGTGTATGGCGTGACGTATGGTAATACTGACAGTGTATGGCGTGACGTATGGTAATACTGACAGTGTATAGCGTGACGTATGGTAATACTGACAGTGTATGGCGTGACGTATGGTAATACTGACAGTGTATGGCGTGACGAATGGTAATTCTGACAGTGTATGGTGTGACGTATGGTAATACTGACAGTGTATGGCGTGACGTATGGTAATACTGACAGTGCATGGCGTGACGTATGGTAATACTGACAGTGTATGGTGTGACGTATGTTAATACTGACAGTGTATGGTGTGACGTATTGTAATACTGACAGTGTATGACGTGACGTATGGTAATACTGACAGTGTATGGTGTGACGTATGGTAATACTGAGTGTATGGTGTGACGTATGGTAATACTGACAGTGTATGGTGTGACGTATGGTAATACTGACAGTGTATGACGTGACGTATGGTAATACTGACAGTGTATGGCGTGACGTATGGTAATACTGACAGTGTATGGTGTGACGTATGGTAATACAGACAGTGTATGACGTGACGTATGGTAATACTGACAGTGTATGGCGTGACGTATGGTAATACTGACAGTGTATGGCGTGACGTATGGTAATACTGACAGTGTATGGCGTGACGTATGGTAATACTGAGTGTATGGCGTGACGTATGGTAATACTGACAGTGTATGGCGTGACGTATGGTAATACTGAGTGTATGGCGTGACGTATGGTAATACTGAGTGTATGGCGTGACGTATGGTAATACTGACAGTGAATGGCGTGACGTATGGTAATACTGACAGTGTATGGCGTGACGTATGGTAATACTGACAGTGTATGGTGTGACGTATGGTAATACTGACAGTGTATGGTGTGACGTATGGTAATACTGACAGTGTATTGTGTGACGTATGGTAATACTGACAGTGTATGGTGTGACGTATGGTAATACTGACAGTATGGTGTGACGTATGGTAATACTGACAGTGTATGACGTGACGTATGGTAATACTGAGTGTATGACGTGACGTATGGTAATACTGACAGTGTATGGCGTGACGTATGGTAATACTGACAGTGTATGGCGTGACGTATGGTAATACTGACAGTGTATGGTGTGACGTATGGTAATACTGACAGTGTATGACGTGACGTATGGTAATACTGAGTGTATGGCGTGACGTATGGTAATACTGACAGTGTATTGCGTGACGTATGGTAATACTGACAGTGTATGGTGTGACGTATGGTAATACTAAGTGTATGGCGTGACGTATGGTAATACTGACAGTGTATGGCGTGACGTATGGTAATACTGATAGTGTACGGTGTGACGTATGGTAATACTGACAGTGTATGGTGTGACGTATGGTAATACTGACAGTGTATGTTGTGACGTATGGTAATAATGAGTGTATGACGTGACGTATGGTAATACTGACAGTGTATGGTGTGACGTATGGCAATACTGACAGTGTATGGTGTAACGTATGGTAATACTGAGTGTATGTTGTGACGTATGGTAATAATGAGTGTATGACGTGACGTATGGTAATACTGACAGTGTATGGTGTGACGTATGGTAATACTGACAGTGTATGGTGTGACGTATGGTAACACTGACATTGTATGACGTGACGTATGGTAATACTGAGTGTATGGTGTGACGTATGGTAATACTGAGTGTATGGTGTGACGTATGTTAATACTGACAGTGTATGGTGTGACGTATGATAATACTGAGTGCATGACGTGACGTATGGTAATACTGACAGTGTATGGCGTGACGTATGGTAATACTGACAGTGTATGGCGTGCCGTATGGTAATACTGACAGTGTATGGCGTGACGTATGGTAATACTGAGTGTATAACGTGACGTATGGTAATACTGACAGTGTATGGCGTGACGTATGGTAATACTGACAGTGTATGGCGTGACGTATGGTAATACTGACAGTGTATGGTTTGACGTATGGTAATACTGACAGTGTATGGTGTGACGTATGGTAATACTGACAGTGTATGGTGTGACGTATGGTAATACTGAGTGTATGTTGTGACGTATGGTAATACTGACAGTGTATGACGTGACGTACGGTAATACTGACAGTGTGTGGTGTGACGTATGGTAATACTGACAGTGTATGGTGTGACGTATGGTAATACTGACAGTGTATGACGTGAAGTATGGTAATACTGACAGCGTATGGTGTGACGTATGGTAATACTGAGTGTATGGTGTGACGTATGGTAATACTGACAGTGTATGGTGTGACGTATGGTAATACTGACAGTGTATGACGTGAAGTATGGTAATACTGACAGTGTATGGCGTGACGTATGGTAATACTGACAGTGTATGGCGTGACGTATGGTAATACTGACAGTGTATGGCGTGACGTATGGTAATACTGACAGTGTATGACGTGACGTATGGTAATACTGACAGTGTATGGCGTGACGTATGGTAATACTGACAGTGTATGGCGTGACGTATGGTAATACTGACAGTGTATGGCGTGACGTATGGTAATACCGACAGTGTATGGTTTGACGTATGGTAATACTGAGTGTATGACGTGACGTATGGTAATACTGACAGTGTATGACGTGACGTATGGTAATACTGACAGATCTAGATAAATAAAGTTCCATGTAAAGTGAAATTTATGGCTGAGACGTTTTGATCAATAAAGATACTTAGGTGTTGCACATGTCTTATTCATCAATAAAGATACTCAGGTGTTGCACATATCTTATTCATCAATAGTTACTCAGGTGTTGCACATGTCTTATTCATCAATAAAGATACTCAGGTGTTGCACATGTCTTATTCATCAATAAAGATACTCAGGTGTTGCACATGTCTTATTCATCAATAAAGATACTCAGGTGTTGCACATGTCTTATTCATCAATAGTTACTCAGGTGTTGCACATGTCTTATTCATCAATAGTTACTCAGGTGTTGCACATGTCTTATTCATCAATAAAGATACTCAGGTGTTGCACATGTCTTATTCATCAATAAAGCTACTCAGGTATTGCACATGTCTTATTCATCAATAAAGATACTTAGGTGTTGCACATGTCTTATTCATCAATAAAGTTACTCAGGTGTTGCACATGTCTTATTCATCAATAAAGATGCTCAAGTGTTGCACATGTCTTATTCATCAATAAAGATACTCAGGTGTTGCACATGTCTTATTCATCAATAAAGATACTCAGGTGTTGCACATGTCTTATTCATCAATAAAGATACTCAGGTGTTGCACAAGTCTTATTCATCAATAAAGATACTCAGGTGTTGCACATGTCTTATTCATCAATAAAGATACTCAGGTGTTGCACATGTCTTATTCATCAATAAAGATACTCAGGTGTTGCACATGTCTTATTCATCAATAAAGATACCCAGGTGTTGCACATGTCTTATTCATCAATAAAGATACCCAGGTGTTACACATGTCTTATTCATCAATAAAGATACCCAGGTGTTACACATGTCTTATTCATCAATAAAGATACTCAGGTGTTACACATGTCTTATTCATCAATAAAGATACCCAGGTGTTACACATGTCTTATTCATCAATAAAGATACTCAGGTGTTGCACATGATCTATAATTTGAAGGTAACGACCTGTTAGTCTAATTTTAATTATAAGAAGGTTCAAGGGGTCAGTAACTTCAGATGAAATTCGAAGCCATCTTGAAAAAATATGTAAAATTTATCACTGAATCTCAGTACGGTTTTACAAATTAGCGTTCCCGGTTTACAAATTAGCGTTCCCGGTTTACAAATTAGCGTTCCCGGTTTACAAATTAGCGTTCCCGGTTTACAAATTAGCGTTCCCGGTTTACAAATTGGCGTTCCCGGTTTACAAATTAGCGTTCCCGGTTTACAAATTAGCGTTCCCGGTTTACAAATTAGCGTTCCCGGTTTACAAATTAGCGTTCCCGGTTTACAAATTAGCGTTCCCGGTTTACAAATTAGCGTTCCGGGTTTACAAATTAGCGTTCCCGGTTTACAAATTAGCGTTCCCGGTTTACAAATTAGCGTTCCCGGTTTACAAATTAGCGTTCCCGGTTTACAAATTAGCGTTCCCGGTTTACAAATTAAGTAACTCCCCCCCTCTCCTTTTTTTACTGAGGTATTTGCAGTTGTAGACAAAGATAATGAATACGATAATGTGTATATGGATTTCATTATGGACACAGATAGCGTGCCACACTGGAGGCTATTAAGTAGCAGTATATGAATAGGAGGAGAAACTGGAGGCTCAACTGGAACGAGGCATGGCTGACCGATAAGCAACAGAGTTTGCATAAATTCAAGAGAAATCAGAGTAGGGATCCGTTACCAGGTGTTCTGCAGGGGTCAGTGCCGGGCCCCTTGTTGTTCACATGCATAAACGACATAGATAAGGGGATAAATAGCGACATAAGCAAGTTGCCGACGACACTAAAATAGGCAACCAGATAAATTCTGATGAGGACACTAGAGAGCTACAGGAAGATCTGAATAGGTTGATGCAGTTTAATGTTGACAAATGTAAGGCTCTAATCCTGGGGAAAGAAAATAACCATGGTACTTATAAACTAAATTATGTAGATCTTAATTATTCTGAATGCGAAAAAGATTTAAGGGTTTTGGTTACCAGTAATCTAAAGCCAATACAACAATGTATATGTGTTCGCAATAAAGCTAATAAGAGTTTTTGACTTTATATCAAGAAGTATAAATAACAGAAGTGTTCAAGTTAAGCTTCAACTTTATATATCCTTTATATATCCTCTCCAATTAATTAAGCTGCATAGTTCTCGTCTCCACATTACAGACTGGACATAAATGCGCTGGAATACATATAAAGTAGATGCTGATTCCCTGTATCAGAATTCTTTATTTCTTACGAAGATGGGCTGAATTTACACTCTCTAGTGGCGCAAAATTAGAAGGGATACGAGTGAATTGTACAGATTATTAATATGAATAAATTCAAATTGGACAAATTTAGATTTAGAAAGGAAATGGGGAGGTACCTGTTTAGCAACAGAGTTGTAGACCAGCGGAACATACTTCCTAGTAGTGTCAATGAAGCTAGAAACATTGGATAGCTTTAAACATACAATAGATTAGACGTGTACATGAATGGGTGTGGGTGGGTGCGAGTTGAACCTGCCTAGCATGGGCCAACAACCCCAATGCCGTTTTTTTGTGTGTGTGTGTGTTTTTTTAAGTATATAAAAGCTGTTGGTATTTATATACCATTTTTTCTATAAATGAAGTATCATGCAACTGGAGTGTTCAGTGTGAACAGTGAACAGTTTGCCAAGACCTTGGAAATGCCGTAGCTCAAAATATATTCACGTTACACAGAGAAGCTTATGACGAAGTTTCGGTTCTTCTTGGACAATTTGCAAGTGACACTTAACACAGGAGAGTGTGATGGTGTTGGTGGGAGCTATGATGGTAGCTACTAGATACTTACGTCAGTGTGATGGTGTTGGTGGGAGCTATGATGGTAGCTACTAGATACTTACGTCAGTGTGATGGTGTTGGTGGGAGCTATGATGGTAGCTACTAGATACTTACGTCAGTGTGATGGTGTTGGTGGGAGCTATGATGGTAGCTACTAGATACTTACGTCAGTGTGATGGTGTTGGTGGGAGCTATGATGGTAGCTACTAGATACTTACGTCAGTGTGATGGTGTTGGTGGGAGCTATGATGGTAGCTACTAGATACTTACGTCAGTGTGATGGTGTTGGTGGGAGCTATGATGGTAGCTACTAGATACTTACGTCAGTGTGATGGTGTTGGTGGGAGCTATGATGGCAGTTACCAGACACTTACGTCAATGTATAGCACTTTCTTGGATTCAGTTTGGCTTCCTCCCATTTTATGCAGTGGTTTTGTGGGTTGTTATATTGGATACAGGTATTAGTCTGGTACAAACTATTACATGCGTATTTTGTGTGATAAATACTTTAAAACCGATAAGTTGAAGATTGAGACACTTATGCAACATATGGGAATCTTTATGGGAAATCTTTTATGGGAAACGTTTCGCCACACAGTGGCTTCATCAGTCAGATACAAAGCAGAAAGGTGCTTTGTATTGGACTGTTGAAGCCACTGTGTGGCGAAACGTTCCTTCAATAAAGATTCCCATATGTTGCATGTCTCAATCTTCAACGTGCGTATTTATATTCTCATACTGTTTATCCCAAGAGATCTTGCTGTTTCATCTACATAAGTCTTATCACATCTTTCCCCACAATGTATGATACAAACTCTTACACCTGTGATTCTCTTGTTAATCTGTTTCCTTATTGCCAGGTCTTTCACAGAGGTTAGGTAAGATTTGTCAGGAAACAGGACAAGTGTTTTCTGACGCGGGTCTTAATGACCCGCAGCTGGAGCTTTTGCTCATCTGACCCAGGCCTTCCGCTGGCTTGCCGGTCCACCCTTTAAAAATTTTTAGTTATGATTATTTCAGAGGCTGAAGAATTGGTTGTAGTATTTTATACTTGCTACCAGTCACTGTCAGGGACACGGTCGATGGTACGTTGCTGACACGTAAAACAGTGTACCAGGTAAGTGTGTTGTCTTATGTCGGCGTTCTTCCTGTTGAGACTAAGTGTTTCAAGCTTTTTTGCAGTTGGCAATAACGCTAAGAGGGGAATGCAGTAGACTAAATGCCTGTGTAAAGTATTCACTTCCTCTTCAAAGAACTGTGGGGCAGATTACCGTCCTACCCTGTGTTTCTTAATGGGATTAAGATCACCTGAGTGCTTAAGTGTTTAGAAAGTTGTTTTGCCAGGACACCAGATAGCTCATTAGAGGCGTTACCAATCCCTGACATGGTAGACCTGAGAGGGACATCGAACTGTGTTTATAGCAAACCATATAGCCTAGCTGCTGTAGCATTCTTGGTGTAGGTACACCATCTTGTTTGGTATAAATCTTGGTAACAGATACTGACAAGTTGTTTACAAAGAAACTTGAGTAAACACTAGGACATATTTACTAGAAAACGTTTCGATCCTGGGACCTTGATCACTTCTACCATACAAAGGTTAAAAAAAGACAATATATATAAGGCGGAGCATGAGATGTGAGTGACATGTGTCGAGTGTTGCTCAAGTCTCTGTCTAAACCAAATATCTTTTTTAGCCCCTCTCGCTCTTTCTCGATATTTTACGAGTCCTGCTGAGAATGCGGTCTATCTCCTTTTCTAATGCCGCTCCGGATGAACATGTGTTGGTGCTGTCGAAGGTCGTGGATCTTGTTGTCGTGCTTTGAACGGTTGAAGATGACTACTCCCATTGTGTCTGATGTGGCTACAATAATGTTGTCAGGTACTCCATTAAAGGTTCAGCAGCTAGGGAAGCTTCACGGGTGTCTTTCCAGCAAAGCCAGAGTTACTATGGAGTGAGATGGTATAAAATAAACATACGTTTGAAAAAATGGCTAAATTCTGTATAATACGATCCTTTACTGAGAAAGTAAACTTTCTTTGTGGTTCAATAAAGCCTAGTGTGTAGGCGGAAAGCTCTTAATAAAGATTCTTATGCGTTTCTTTCGTTGCTGGAATTGTTAGGTAAGACACATATGCAACAGTTAGGTATCTTTATTTTGAAACGTTTCGCCTACACAGTAGGCTTCTTCAGTCGAGTACAGAAGAGTTGGTAGAAGCAGAAGAGACTTGAAGACGATGTAATCAGTCCATCACCCTTAAAGTTTTGAGGTGGTCAGTCCCTCAGTCTGGAGAAGAGCATTGTTCCATAGTCTGAAACAATATGGAGTTGAAGTGACAGGATGGAGCCTTATATAGCACCAGGAGGTGAGACGTAGGTCACTAGTAGAAGTAAGAACGCAGATGTTGGGAGGTCAGGTCCCTCTCAAATCCAGCCGTTCTCACTAGTAGAGGCTGTCGAAGTTGATTGCAGGTCTGTACCAAGATACCCTTGTGTTGCAGTGTCTGATAGATTGAACATTAAAATGGTATAAAATACCGACAGGTTGTTAGGTAAGACACATATGCAACAGTTAGGTTGCATATGGAAATGCATGTGTCTTTCCTAACAACCTGTCGGTATTTTATACCATTTTAATGTTGCTGGAGTTGTTATAGTTCAACAGAGTCATTTGAGGACCTGCCTTGTATAGGCCAGTAGGCCTGCTGCAACGTTCCTCCATTCTTAAGTTACCCCTACGTGCAATACTGGTCATCACTACCCACTGGTTGATCATGCAACACACTACTATAGAACTGGAGAATGTAACCAGCACTTTCACTTCCCTCATCACTTTAAAAATAATTACTGAGAATGCCTAACTCAACACTCTTCCTTAAGAACGGTAATGAGAGACCACGAGTCATCGTGTCTCGTGGTGTTAAGTAGGTGAGCAAGTGGGCCAGGAACTAGAGCTCAATGCCTTGAAGAGGGCCCCGGAGTTGGAGTATAAGTATTACACAGGAGGCTCGATCCTCTGACCCCCGGCTATAGCGTCGGGTCCCAGAACTGCAGCTCAACCAAACGAGGGGATAGTTGAAGCGGAGATAATGTATGGTGGGAGGCTTGCAACAGCTGTCATCCTTGATGGTCACCCTTGATGATCACCCTTGATGGTCATCCTTGATGGTCATCCTTGGTCATCCTTGATGGTCACCCTTGATGGTCATCCTTGATGGTCACCTCTGATGGTCATCCTTGATGGTCATCCTTGATGGTCACGTTTGATGGCCATCCTTGATGGTCATCCTTGATGGTCATCCTTGATGGGCACCTTTGATGGTCATCCTTGATGGTCATCCTTGATGGTCACCTTTGATGGTCATCCTTGATGGTCATCCTTGATGGTCATCCTTGATGGGCACCTTTGATGGTCATCCTTGATGGTCATCCTTGATGGTCACCTTTGATGGTCATCCTTGATGGTCACCCTTGATGGTCATCCTTGATGGTCACCTTTAATGGTCATCCTTGATGGTCATCTTTGATGGTCATCCCTGATGGTCACCTTTGATGGTCATCCTTGATGGTCACTCTTGATGGTCACCCTTGATGATCACCCTTGATAGTCATCCTTGACGGTCACCCTTGATGGTCACCCTTGATGAACACTCTTGATAGTCATCCTTGATGGTCACCCTTGATGGTCATCCTTGATGGTCACCTTTGATGGTCATCCTTGATGGTCATCCTTGATGGTCACCTTCGATGGTCATCCTTGATGGTCACCCTTGATGGTCATCCTTGATGGTCACCTTTGATGGTCATCCTTGATGGCCACCCTTGATGGTCATCCTTGATGGTCACCTTTGATGGTCACCCTTGATGGTCGCCCTTGATGGTCATCTTTGATGGTCACCCTTGATGGTCACCCTTGATGGTCATCCTTGGTCATCCTTGATGGTCATCCTTGATGGTCATCCTTGATGGTCACCCTTGATGGTTATCCCTGATGGTCATCCTTGATGGTCACCCTTGATGGTCATCCTTGATGGTCATCCTTGATGGTCACCCTTGATGGTTATCCCTGATGGTCATCCTTGGTCACCCTTGATGGTCATCCTTGATGGTCACCCTTGATGGTCACCCTTGATGGTCATCCTTGATGGTCATCCTTGGTCACCCTTGATGGTCATCCCTGATGGTCATCATTGATGGTCATCCTTGATGGTCACCCTTGATGGCCATCCTTGATGGTCACCCTTGATGGTCATCCTTGATGGTCACCCTTGATGGTCATCCTTGATGGTCACCCTTGATGGTCATCCTTGGTCACCCTTGATGGTCATCCCTGATGGTCACCCTTGATGGTCATCCTTGATGGTCATCCTTGATGGTCATCCTCGAGCAAGCAGATAGTAAGTTCATTTAGGTACAGGTACACATAAATACCGTTACATAAGTTATCATACACAGCAGCACATGTATAAATAACATAGAGTAACCTCAAAAAGTCAAAGTGACTTATTTCCACTTGGGTCCTTGTATGATGTATGGTGGGAGTGTTGCAGCTTGGAGGACCAGCCTGGTGTATGGTGGGAGTGTTGCAGCTTGGAGGACCAGCCTGGTGTATGGTGGGAGTGTTGCAGCTTGGAGGACCAGCCTGGTGTATGGTGGGAGTGTTGCAGCTTGGAGGACCAGCCTGGTGTATGGTGGGAGTGTTGCAGCTTGGAGGACCAGCCTGGTGTATGGTGGGAGTGTTGCAGCTTGGAGGACCAGCCTGGTGAATAGTGGGAGTGTTGCAGCTTGGAGGACCAGCCTGGTGTATGGTGGGAGTGTTGCAGCTTGGAGGACCAGCCTGGTGTATGGTGGGAGTGTTGCAGCTTGGAGGACCAGCCTGGTGTATGGTGGGAGTGTTGCAGCTGGAGGACCAGCCTGGTGTATGGTGGGAGTGTTGCAGCTTGGAGGACCAGCCTGGTGTATGGTGGGAGTGTTGCAGCTTGGAGGACCAGCCTGGTGTATGGTGGGAGTGTTGCAGCTTGGAGGACCAGCCTGGTGTATGGTGGGAGTGTTGCAGCTTGGAGGACCAGCCTGGTGTATAGTGGGAGTGTTGCAGCTTGGAGGACGAGCCTGGTGTATGGTGGGAGTGTTGCAGCTTGGAGGACCAGCCTGGTGGATGGTGGGAGTGTTGCAGCTTGGAGGACCAGCCTGGTGTATGGTGGGAGTGTTGCAGCTTGGAGGACCAGCCTGGTGGATGGTGGGAGTGTTGCAGCTTGGAGGACCAGCCTGGTGTATGGTGGGAGTGTTGCAGCTTGGAGGACCAGCCTGGTGTATGGTGGGAGTGTTGCAGCTTGGAGGACCAGCCTGGTGGATGGTGGGAGTGTTGCAGCTGGAGGACCAGCCTGGTGGATGGTGGGAGTGTTGCAGCTTGGAGGACCAGCCTGGTGGATGGTGGGAGTGTTGCAGCTTGGAGGACCAGCCTGGTGTATGGTGGGAGTGTTGCAGCTTGGAGGACCAGCCTGGTGTATGGTGGGAGTGTTGCAGCTTAGAGGACCAGCCTGGTGTATGGTGGGAGTGTTGCAGCTTGGAGGACCAGCCTGGTGTATGGTTGGAGTGTTGCAGCTTGGAGGACCAGCCTGGTGGATGGTGGGAGTGTTGCAGCTTGGAGGACCAGCCTGGGGTATGGTGGGAGTGTTGCAGCTTGGAGGACCAGCCTGGTGTATGGTGGGAGTGTTGCAGCTTGGAGGACCAGCCTGGTGTATGGTGGGAGTGTTGCAGCTTGGAGGACCAGCCTGGTGTATGGTGGGAGTGTTGCAGCTGGAGGACCAGCCTGGTGGATGGTGGGAGTGTTGCAGCTTGGTGGACCAGCCTGGTGGATGGTGGGAGTGTTGCAGCTTGGAGGACCAGCCTGGTGTATGGTGGGAGTGTTGCAGCTTGGAGGACCAGCCTGGTGTATGGTGGGAGTGTTGCAGCTTGGAGGACCAGCCTGGTGTATGGTGGGAGTGTTGCAGCTTGGAGGACCAGCCTGGTGTATTGTGGGAGTGTTGCAGCTTGGAGGACCAGCCTGGTGTATGGTGGGAGTGTTGCAGCTTGGAGGACCAGCCTGGTGTATGGTGGGAGTGTTGCAGCTTGGAGGACCAGCCTGGTGTATGGTGGGAGTGTTGCAGCTGGAGGACCAACCTGGTGGATGGTGGGAGTGTTGCAGCTTGGAGGACCAGCCTGGTGGATGGTCGGAGTGTTGCAGCTTGGAGGACCAGCCTGGTGTATGGTGGGAGTGTTGCAGCTTGGAGGACCAGCCTGGTGTATGGTGGGAGTGTTGCAGCTTGGAGGACCAGTCAGGTGTATCGTGGGAGTGTTGCACCTTGGAGGACCAGCCTGGTGTATGGTGGGAGTGTTGCAGCTTGGAGGACCAGCCAGGTGTATGGTGGGAGTGTTGCAGCTTGGAGGACGAGCCTGGTGTATGGTGGGAGTGTTGCAGCTTGGAGGACCAGCCTGGTGTATGGTGGGAGTGTTGCAACTTGGAGAACCAGCCTGGTGTATGGTAGGAGTGTTGCAGCTTGGAGGACCAGCCTGGTGTATGGTGGGAGTGTTGCAGCTTGGAGGACGAGCCTGGTGTATGGTGGGAGTGTTGCAGCTTGGAGGACCAGTCAGGTGTATGGTGGGAGTGTTGCAACTTGGAGGACCAGCCTGGTGTATGGTAGGAGTGTTGCAGCTTGGAGGACCAGCCTGGTGTATGGTGGGAGTGTTGCAGCTTGGAGGACGAGCCTGGTGTATGGTGGGAGTGTTGCAGCTTGGAGGACGAGCCTGGTGTATGGTGGGAGTGTTGCAGCTTGGAGGACCAGCCTGGTGTATGGTGGGAGTGTTGCAGCTTGGAGGACCAGCCTGGTGTATGGTGGGAGTGTTGCAGCTTGGAGGACCAGCCAGGTGTATGGTGGGAGTGTTGCAGCTTGGAGGACCAGCCTGGTGTATGGTGGGAGTGTTGCAGCTTGGAAGACCAGCCTGGTGTATGGTGGGAGTGTTGCAGCTTGGAAGACCAGCCTGGTGTATGGTGGGAGTGTTGCAGCTTGGAAGACCAGCCTGGTGTCCAGTATGGGAAATTTTTGTAACAACGAATGTCACGGTGAAAGTGAATTAACAGGGAGGCGGAAGGAGAGGCCTGAAGCAGTGACTGTGACGCAGGAGACGACACCGAGTGACGCTCCAGACGAACTCATATACACGCTACCTATGAGTAATATCAAGTGAAAAATATGAAGAACCCGCCCTTATTAGAACTAGTAACGACCAAGAACCCCCCTCACTAGAACCAGTAACGATTAAGAACCCGTTCACTAGAACCAGTAACGACCAAGAACCCCCCTCACTAGAACCAGTAACGATTAAGAACCCGTTCACTAGAACCAGTAACGACCAAGAACCCCCCTCACTAGAACCAGTAACGACCAAGAACCCCCCTCACTAGAACCAGTAACGATAAAGAACCCCCTCACTAGAACCAGTAACGACTAAGAACCCCCTCACTAGAACCAGTAACGACCAAGACCCCCTCACTAGAACCAGTAACGACCAAAACCCCCTCACTAGAACCAGTAACGACTAAGACCCTCACTAGAACCAGTAACGACTAAGAACCCCCTCACTAGAACCAGTAACGACCAAGACCCCCTCACTAGAACCAGTAACGACCAAGAACCCCCCTCATTAGAACCAGTAACGACTAAGATCCCCTCACTAGAACCAGTAACGACCAAGAACCCCCCTCACTAGAACCAGTAACGACTAAGAACCCCTCACTAGAACCAGTAACGACCAAAAACCCACCTCACTAGAACCAGTAAAGACCAAGAACCCCCTCATTAGAACCCATAACGACCAAGACCCCCTCGTTAGAACCAATAACGACCAATAACCCCCCTCACAAGAACCAATAACGACCAATAACCCCCTCACTAGAACCAATAATGATCAAGAACCTCTTCACCAGACCCAGTAACGGCGGTAATACTTAAAAAAAACAGGACCCGTCATCACCACAACGATGCAAAATGAGACCAAACAACGGTGAAGAACCCATGACTCCCGGTAACGGTAACACTCCCACGTAATGGTAATTGATGATGAGCAGAGCGAGCCAGCAAGAACCATGAACCCCCCTCACTAGAACCAGTAACGATCAAGAACCCCTTCACTAGAACCAGTAACGACTAAGTACCCCCTCACTAGAACCAGTAACGACCAAGAACCCCCCTCACTAGAACCAGTAACGATCAAGAACCCCTTCACTAGAACCAGTAACGACTAAGAGCCCCCCTCACTAGAACCAGAAACGATCAAGAACCCCTTCACTAGAACCGGTAACGACTAAGAACCCCCTCACTAGAACCAGTAACGACCAAGACCCCCCTCACTAGGACCAGTAACGTCCAAGACTCCCTCACTAGAACCAGTAACGACTAAGACCCTCACTAGAACAAGTAACGACCAAGAACCCCCTCACTAGAACCAGTAACGACCAAGACCCCCTCACTAGAACCAGTAACGACCAAGACCCCCTCACTAGAACCAGTAACGATCAAGAACCCCTTCACTAGAACCAGTAACGACCAAGAACCCCCCTCACTAGAACCAGTAACGACTGAGAACCCCCTCACTCTAAACAGCAACGACCAAGAACCCCCTCATTAGACCCCATAACGACCAAGACCCCTTCGTTAGAACCAATAACGACCAATTACCCCCCCTCACAAGAACCAATAGCGACCAATAACTCCCTCACTAGAACCAGTAACGATCAAGAACCTCTTCACCAGACCCAGTAACGGCGGTAATACTTAAAAAAAACAGGACCCGTCATCACCACAACGATGCAAAATGAGACCAAACAACGGTGAAGAATCCATGACTCCCGGTAACGGTGAGTAACACTCCCACGTAATGGTAATTGATGATGAGCAGAGCGAGCCAGCAGCCCTCCCACCATCCAGGAACCTTTACCTAGGGAGAGCGTCCTTCCCCGTCGCCCCTTCTCCAGCACCACCCTCCGTATAAAAACATAATGTTTGCCGCCACCACGTCAGACTCCCGTCACTCACCTCGCTGAACACTTCTGCCTGTGAATCCTCTTCCACCTACACCAAGTACGTACCTGTGTCACAGCGCTGCTGCGCGTGTCTCAGTACTTCGTAGTGATAACCTGCCAGTGTTTATAGAAACAGAACCATGTTCATAGTGTCCTGTCCTCACTGTTTTATACACATTTATATATTTTTAAGCTTCCAGTGGCGGTAGCAACTTTAGTGCGTCATCTGCAAGAGACAAGTGTCCTCGAAGCACAGTTTTCTTTGAGCAAAGAAAGACCCCTGAATTCTAACCCCAGAAGGCCTTGAAACACCTCTGTATGTGTGTGTGTGTGTGTGTGTGTGTGTGTGTGTGTGTGTGTGTGTGTGTGTGTGTGTGTGTGTGTGTGTGTGTGTGTGTGTCTATAAACAATCACGTGAACGTTTCAACCTACTTGAAGAGATATTTAAGGCGTTGATGCGATTTTAATGGAAGAGATCCCAGGAAGAAAGAGCGAAACATAAATCATGAAATCCATACTTCAAGTGAAGATGCTTCTGAATACATGTGAAAAACACAAGTGATTCTGAATATATACTGCTAAGAAAAATTGGCAGACGGTTCTACCATATGCAGCATCTTGAATGATATCTGACACAACACAGGATAATTACATATTAAAAATCGTGAGAAAATGACGCATTCGCGCGAGCAAACACACACACGTACACACACACAATATATATATATATATATATATATATATATATATATATATATATATATATATATATATATATATAGGGAAGTACCACCTCTATATATATATATATATATATATATATATATATATATATATATATATATATATATATATATATATATATATATATATATATATGGTTGTTTAATATATTTATAGATGGGGTTGTAAGAGAAGTGAATGCGAGGGTCTTGGGAAGAGGCGTGTAGTTAAAATATAAAGAATCACACATAAAGTGGGAGTTGTCACAGTTGCTCTTTGCTGATGACACTGTGCTTTTGGGAGATTCTGAAGAGAAATTGCAGAGGTTGATGGATGAATTTGGTAGGGTATGCAAAAGAAGAAAATTAAAAGTGAATACAGGAAAGAGTAAGGTTATGAGGATAACAAAAAGATTAGGTGATGAAAGATTGGATATCAGATTGGAGGGAGAGAGTATGGAGGAGGTGAATGTATTCAGATATTTGGGAGCGGACGTGTCAGCGGATGGGTCTATGAAAGATGAGGTGAAGCATAGAATTGATGAGGGGGAAAAGGGTGAGCGGTGCACTTAGGAGTCTGTGGATACAAAGAACTTTGTCCTTGGAGGCAAAGAGGGGAATGTATGAGAGTATAGTTTTACCAACGCTCTTATATGGGTGTGAAGCATGGGTGATGAATGTTGCAGCGAGGAGAAGGCTGGAGGCAGTGGAGATGTCATGTCTGAGGGCAATGTGTGGTGTGAATATAATGCAGAGAATTCGTAGTTTGGAAGTTAGGAGGTGTGGGATTACCAAAACTGTTGTCCAGAGGGCTGAGGAAGGGTTGTTGAGGTGGTTCGGACATGTAGAGAGAATGGAGCGAAACAGAATGACTTCAAGAGTGTATCAGTCTGTAGTGGAAGGAAGGCGGGGTAGGGGTCGGCCTAGGAAAGGTTGGAGGGAGGGGGTAAAGGAGGTTTTGTGTGCGAGGGGCTTGGACTTCCAGCGGGCATGCGTGAGCGTGTTTGATAGGAGTGAATGGAGACAAATGGTTTTTAATACTTGACGTGCTGTTGGAGTGTGAGCAAAGTAACATTTATGAAGGGATTCAGGGAAACCGGCAGGCCGGACTTGAGTCCTGGAGATGGGAAATACAGTGCCTGCACTCTGAAGGAGGGGTGTTAATGTTCCAGTTTAAAAACTGTAGTGTAAAACACCCTTCTGGCAAGACAGTGATGGAGTGAATGATGGTGAAAGTTTTTCTTTTTCGGGCCACCCTGCCTTGGTGGGAATCGGCCAGTGTGTTAATAAAAAAATAATATATATATATATATATATATATATATATATATATATATATATATATATTTGTGTGTGTGTGTGTGGTGTGTGTGTGTGGTGTGTGTGAGTGTGTGTGTGTGTGTGTGTGTGTGTGTGTGCTATACTACTGAGGTTTTCGAAAGAAAGGGAATGTTATATGCATCACTGGTGGAACATTTTATGATTGGTGTTTTTAGTGTTAACTCAAAAACCAGGTCAGCGCCTCGCGGCTCATCTGGGCGATAAAGTCCTCTCGGGTCAGCCCACAAAGCATAGAGAAATTGCACAGAGGGAGCGGCGCGTGATTGGACTTTATTCCCAAATGAGTTGCCGAGACGCGGGGGTTCCAATCACCGCTGTTCTAACCTGTGGAATTTCTCTTTGCAGGATGTGGCGCTTGACGGCGACGCTGCTGGTGGCGACAATGCCCTGGACCTCAGCGTCCCCTCAGGGGTATAACTACTCTCCACCCAACAATGCTTATCTACCACCTCCTCCAACCTACCCGAGTTGTCAGGTCGCTCCCATTACCTCGGTGATCTACGACAAACGAGTTCAGACTTCTATCAACGTTCAAACAGTGAACCAGATCAACACACAGTACATCACCACCACCCTGGTCAGACAACAGGTCATACCAACTACCGTCTTCCAGACTCGCGTCCAAACTCAGGTCCAGTACCAGACCAGTGTGATCCAGCGTACAACCACCTTTTTTAATGACAGAATTGTGACTCAAACTATCCCAAGCCCACCTCGTCAAGAAGTTGTTTACGTTACGTCAACTCGCGTTGTGCCACAGGTCAGCTACATCACTAGCACACAGGTGCAAACACAGGTAATACCTGTGGAGGTGACTCGCACACAGGTGCAAACCATCAATCAGCCCGTGACAAACTACCAGACACAAATACAGCAGCAGACCCAAGTGGTGCCAATCCCAGGCCCTGACGTAGTACGGACGCGTGTCCAGACCGTCGTTCAAACCTCCATTGTGAGGCGTCAACAGCCAGCCAATACACGTTATGTGACGTCGACGCGTGTACAACAAGTAGTGCAGACCAGCGTCGTTCGTGGACGAGATGATATCAGGACCAGTTTTGTTCAACGTCAACAGGTCATCCCTTATACTTCTGTCAACACCCGTTATGAAACAGCTTACACAACTCGCGAGCAGGTGGTGATCAGGACCAATTTTGTCACTCAGACATTGATCAGCACGCAGGTAGTTCCTCAGGAGGTCGTAAGTACGCAGGTCGTACCCAACATCATCTACACCACCATCTACGAGACCAGATTTCAGCCCTTCACTCAGGTACAGACCGTGGTCCAGACCCAGTACGTCACTCCCGCTCCTGTGTACCAGACACGTGAAGAAACCAGAACCTCAGTGGTGCAAGTGCCTGGCCAGGACCGTGTGGTGACCCAACAGGTGGCTCAGACCCAGCAACAACAACAGGTGGTCTATCAGACCGTCAACCAGCCCCAGCAGGTCACCGTCACACAGACCATCACAGCCACCTGTGGCAAGACAGGATACAACTACAACCCTCCTCCAACTCCTTTTAATTATGGCAAATAAATACAAAATTCTTCCTCATACATAAACTACAGTGCTGGTGAACCACCAGAAGAATGTGAACAAACTGAACAATTCTTTGTAAACAAGTGCGTCATGAGAACATGTTCAACATTCACATAAACATGAATCAATCATTTTTAATACATGTATATTAAAGCAGAAATGTATTTGTTAAATATAATTTACATAAAAAGACATTTTTTTAATAAAATACATTTTATTAGTTTTCTGAAATGGTTAATGGTAAGTTTTAACTTCTCGTTGTTTGATTATTTTCTACACTGAATTGCTACTCTCTCTCAGTATGTTGACAAATTATCTTTCGCTCGTAGGACGATTTTTTTTAAGACAACATTTAGCTTTATTTTCGTGTATTTATGTATAGTTTTCTGTAACAGAATGAAGGTGGTGGTCCTGTCGTTGCTGGTGGGTTGTGCACTTGCTGTCTCGCTGGATCGACAACGGAGAGAACTTCTAGGTAACAGTCTACAGTCATCCTCAGGTGGTGGGTACCTTCCCCCACCACCTCCACAACCCTGTCAGCCGTCTACCGTCTATCGTACACAGACGCAGTACTCCACCCAGGTCATCCCTACCACCGTCTACAACACTAACGTGCAGTACGTCACTCAGACGTCTTTCCGCACACAGCAGGTCTACACCACTGTCTACTCCGAGATCGTCCGCACACAAGTGGTTCCGTCCGTCCAGTACCAGACAGTGATCGTCACACGCACCCAGGACAACGTCCGCACACAGGTCGTAACTCTGCCTCCTCAGATCAACTACGTCACTCAGACGCAACAAGACGTGAGGACACAAGTTCAGTATCAGACTGTATACTCGACCCGCATCCAGCAAGTACCAACAACAATTATCAGGAATGTGGTGTCGACATTAGTAGTTCCTCAACAGGTAGTCAGCACAATCTACCAGACACAGTATGTGACCAGAACCCAGCAGGTCCCAGGACAGACCCGTACAGTGGACAGTACTCAGTACAGTACCATCTACTCCACCATAGTGGTACCCGCTCAGGACGTAGTTAGTACAACTCAAGTTATCCGCACCAACGTTGTCACTCAGACCATCACTCAGCCAGGTCAGACCCGAGTTATTACTTCCACCCAGGTGGTACCCGTCACTACCACCATCTTCTCCCAGGTGGTTCTCACTAACACCCAGACACAGTACGTGACACGTACCCAAGTACAACAGGTGGTGTCTACCCTAGTCCGTACACAGCAAGTGCCGCAGTATATTACCAGGACAGTAACGGTACCACAGCAAGTAGTGAGTACCCAGGTATCAACACAGGTGGTGCCCACAACCATCTACACTCAACAAGTGGTGCCATCTGTTGTGAACCTTCCGGCCCAGACACAATACGTCACCGTCACCAGGACCTTCGTCAGTACTGTCCAGCTGCCAGGTCAGACTCGTACACAATACCAGACTACGACCATCTACAACACCAACTACGTCACCTCCACTGTCTACAGGCCGCAGTACAACACTGTGACCGCCACCAGCACCTACCAGCCCAACTGTAACACTGGCTACAACTACCCAGCTCCATCTAAGCCATTCAATGCTTATGGCTAAAGTGATGTTATATATGTCTACATTCTATAACTGTTAAGAGGAAGATGTAAAAGGTCCAGGGAAGAGCTGTTATACTCAAACTCTGCTAAACAGAGTATTAAATATTTTGTAAAAAGAAATATTTATTTATCCAAATAAACTTAGCTTAATTAAATATGGTTCAAAGGCATTAGGATTATCTTGCGAGTTATATTAACTCTCTTATCCAGCATATTTCACAATGTAATTCTCTATAAAAGAATGTTAGGCTTCATCTTTCCACTCTCTCTTGTCGTTCTCACGTCTACCAGCTCAAGCTGAGAAATTTCAACACCTTATGCTTGGAATCCATCCTGCGTGGTGGAAATTGACAGGGAAGACACGTAGCTTTGGTTCTCGCTGTTAAACTTTCATACAGAGAAGGGAAGCTGAACGTTGCGGGTGAACCCAAGTTTGATTTCATTTTAAGACGAATAATCTCCATCTTGGGTTATGCCCTGGGTGCGAGGTGCCCTGCCCACACCGACGGGCACCCGGCTCTCTTGTCCTTTGGCAAAGTGGCCTTTAATTCAAGGATTCCTTTCTTTTTGTCTTAAATATTGGGACCGTATTCGGTGTTTTCCAGATGTTTGAGAATTGTCCAGTATCCAGCGACTAGTTGTAGATCTTAGCTAATGGTTCACACAGTCCCGTGGCTTGGCAGGCAACGCTCTCACCTCACATACTGAGTGTTCGATCCCCTGTTTTCTTACACCTGTTGTCCCTGTTCACCTAGCAGTAAGCAGGTACCTGGGTGTTAGTCGACTGGTGTGGGTCGCATCCTGGGAGACAAGATTGAGGGACCCCAACGGAAATAAGACTTTCTAGGGTTATCCTGGGTGGATAAACCTCCAGGTTAAAAATACGAACAAATCATATCTTATCTCATTCATGTGAATATTAAAATCGCCGAGACCCTGGCTGCTATAATTGACAGCAACCTAAAACTTTACAATGGAGACTTTGAACGGTGCTTCGCATCGTCACTTTGTCCAGGATATATCGAAACATCATCGAAACCTTCCTCTCTAAGTTTTATGTTACTTTTAAGCAGTTTCGTAACCTCATAAGTGTAATACTTAACCTCTTGAAGGATCTAATGTGATGGAGCCACCACTCACCCATTGTTGTTGTCTGAAGATCTTTATTGTTGTTGTACCACAAGACTCTCCTTCCACCATCACTGTCACTGTTATTGTAGCACAAGACTGTCCTTCCACCATCACTGTCACTGTTATTGTAGCACAAGACTGTCCTTCCACCATCACTGTCACTGTTATTGTAGCACAAGACTGTCCTTCCACCATCACTGTCACTGTTATTGTAGCACAAGACTGTCCTTCCACCACCACTGTCACTGTTGTTGTAGCACAAGACTGTCCTTCCACCATCACTGTCACTGTTATTGTACCACAAGACTGTCCTTCCACCACCACTGTCACTGTTGTTGTAGCACAAGACTGTCCTTCCACCATCACTGTCACTGTTGTTGTAGCACAAGACTGTCCTTCCACCACCACTGTCACTGTTATTGTAGCACAAGACTGTCCTTCCACCACCACTGTCATTGTTGTTGTAGCACAAGACTGTCCTTCCACCACCACTGTCACTGTTGTTGTAGCACAAGACTGTCCTTCCACCATCACTGTCACTGTTATTGTAGCACAAGACTGTCCTTCCACCACCACTGTCACTGTTGTTGTAGCACAAGACTGTCCTTCCACCATCACTGTCACTGTTATTGTAGCACAAGACTGTCCTTCCACCACCACTGTCACTGTTGTTGTAGCACAAGACTGTCCTTCCACCATCACTGTCACTGTTATTGTAGCACAAGACTGTCCTTCCACCACCACTGTCACTGTTGTTGTAGCACAAGACTGTCCTTCCACCATCACTGTCACTGTTGTTGTACCACAAGACTGTCCTTCCACCATCACTGTCACTGTTATTGTAGCACAAGACTGTCCTTCCACCACCACTGTCACTGTTGTTGTAGCACAAGACTGTCCTTCCACCACCACTGTCACTGTTGTTGTACCACAAGACTGTCCTTCCACCATCACTGTCACTGTAATTGTACCACAAGACTGTCCTTCCACCACCACTGTCACTGTTGTTGTACCACAAGACTGTCCTTCCACCACCACTGTCACTGTTGTTGTACCACAAGACTGTCCTTCCACCACCACTGTCACTGTTGTTGTACCACAAGACTGTCCTTCCACCACCACTGTCACTGTTGTTGTACCACAAGACTGTCCTTCCACCATCACTGTCACTGTTGTTGTACCACAAGACTGTCCTTCCACCACCACTGTCACTGTTGTTGTAGCACAAGACTGTCCTTCCACCACCACTGTCACTGTTGTTGTACCACAAGACTGTCCTTCCACCATCACTGTCACTGTTGTTGTAGCACAAGACTGTCCTTCCACCATCACTGTCACTGTTGTTGTACCACAAGACTGTCCTTCCACCACCACTGTCACTGTTGTTGTAGCACAAGACTGTCCTTCCACCACCACTGTCACTGTTATTGTAGCACAAGACTGTCCTTCCACCATCACTGTCACTGTTGTTGTACCACAAGACTGTCCTTCCACCACCACTGTCACTGTTGTTGTACCACAAGACTGTCCTTCCACCACCACTGTCACTGTTGTTGTACCACAAGACTGTCCTTCCACCACCACTGTCACTGTTGTTGTAGCACAAGACTGTCCTTCCACCACCACTGTCACTGTTGTTGTACCACAAGACTGTCCTTCCACCATCACTGTCACTGTTGTTGTACCACAAGACTGTCCTTCCACCACCGCTGTCACTGTTATTGTAGCACAAGACTGTCCTTCCACCACCACTGTCACTGTTATTGTAGCACAAGACTGTCCTTCCACCACCACTGTCACTGTTATTGTAGCACAAGACTGTCCTTCCACCACCACTGTCACTGTTATTGTAGCACAAGACTGTCCTTCCACCATCACTGTCACTGTTGTTGTAGCACAAGACTGTCCTTCCACCACCACTGTCACTGTTGTTGTACCACAAGACTGTCCTTCCACCACCGCTGTCACTGTTATTGTAGCACAAGACTGTCCTTCCACCACCACTGTCACTGTTATTGTAGCACAAGACTGTCCTTCCACCATCACTGTCACTGTTGTTGTAGCACAAGACTGTCCTTCCACCACCACTGTCACTGTTGTTGTACCACAAGACTGTCCTTCCACCACCGCTGTCACTGTTATTGTAGCACAAGACTGTCCTTCCACCACCACTGTCACTGTTATTGTAGCACAAGACTGTCCTTCCACCACCACTGTCACTGTTGTTGTACCACAAGACTGTCCTTCCACCACCACTGTCACTGTTGTTGTACCACAAGACTGTCCTTCCACCACCACTGTCACTGTTGTTGTACCACAAGACTGTCCTTCCACCATCACTGTCACTGTTATTGTAGCACAAGACTGTCCTTCCACCACCACTGTCACTGTTGTTGTAGCACAAGACTGTCCTTCCACCACCACTGTCACTGTTGTTGTACCACAAGACTGTCCTTCCACCATCACTGTCACTGTTATTGTAGCACAAGACTGTCCTTCCACCACCACTGTCACTGTTGTTGTAGCACAAGACTGTCCTTCCACCACCACTGTCACTGTTGTTGTAGCACAAGACTGTCCTTCCACCACCACTGTCACTGTTATTGTACCACAAGACTGTCCTTCCACCACCACTGTCACTGTTGTTGTAGCACAAGACTGTCCTTCCACCACCACTGTCACTGTTGTTGTACCACAAGACTGTCCTTCCACCACCACTGTCACTGTTGTTGTAGCACAAGACTGTCCTTCCACCACCACTGTCACTGTTGTTGTAGCACAAGACTGTCCTTCCACCACCACTGTCACTGTTGTTGTACCACAAGACTGTCCTTCCACCACCACTGTCACTGTTGTTGTAGCACAAGACTGTCCTTCCACCATCACTGTCACTGTTGTTGTACCACAAGACTGTCCTTCCACCACCACTGTCACTGTTGTTGTACCACAAGACTGTCCTTCCACCACCACTGTCACTGTTATTGTACCACAAGACTGTCCTTCCACCATCACTGTCACTGTTGTTGTACCACAAGACTGTCCTTCCACCATCACTGTCACTGTTGTTGTACCACAAGACTGTCCTTCCACCACCACTGTCACTGTTGTTGTACCACAAGACTGTCCTTCCACCACCACTGTCACTGTTGTTGTACCACAAGACTGTCCTTCCACCACCGCTGTCACTGTTATTGTAGCACAAGACTGTCCTTCCACCACCACTGTCACTGTTATTGTAGCACAAGACTGTCCTTCCACCACCACTGTCACTGTTGTTGTACCACAAGACTGTCCTTCCACCACCACTGTCACTGTTGTTGTACCACAAGACTGTCCTTCCACCACCACTGTCACTGTTGTTGTACCACAAGACTGTCCTTCCACCACCACTGTCACTGTTGTTGTACCACAAGACTGTCCTTCCACCACCACTGTCACTGTTGTTGTACCACAAGACTGTCCTTCCACCACCACTGTCACTGTTATTGTAGCACAAGACTGTCCTTCCACCACCGCTGTCACTGTTATTGTAGCACAAGACTGTCCTTCCACCACCACTGTCACTGTTGTTGTAGCACAAGACTGTCCTTCCACCACCACTGTCACTGTTGTTGTAGCACAAGACTGTCCTTCCACCATCACTGTCACTGTTGTTGTAGCACAAGACTGTCCTTCCACCATCACTGTCACTGTTGTTGTAGCACAAGACTGTCCTTCCACCATCACTGTCACTGTTGTTGTAGCACAAGACTGTCCTTCCACCACCACTGTCACTGTTATTGTAGCACAAGACTGTCCTTCCACCATCACTGTCACTGTTGCTGTACCACAAGACTGTCCTTCCACCACCGCTGTCACTGTTATTGTACCACAAGACTCTCCTTCCACCACCACTGTCACTGTTGTTGTACCACAAGACTGTCCTTCCACTACCACTGTCACTGTTGCTGTACCACAAGACTGTCCTTCCACCACCGCTGTCACTGTTATTGTACCACAAGACTCTCCTTCCACCACCACTGTCACTGTTGTTGTACCACAAGACTGTCCTTCCACCACCACTGTCACTGTTGTTGTACCACAAGACTGTCCTTCCACCACCACTGTCACTGTTGTTGTACCACAAGACTGTCCTTCCACCACCACTGTCACTGTTGTTGTACCACAAGACTGTCCTTCCACCACCGCTGTCACTGTTATTGTACCACAAGACTGTCCTTCCACCACCACTGTCACTGTTGTTGTACCACAAGACTGTCCTTCCACCACCACTGTCACTGTTGTTGTACCACAAGACTGTCCTTCCACCACCGCTGTCACTGTTATTGTACCACAAGACTGTCCTTCCACCACCACTGTCACTGTTATTGTAGCACAAGACTGTCCTTCCACCACCACTGTCACTGTTGTTGTACCACAAGACTGTCCTTCCACCACCACTGTCACTGTTGTTGTACCATAAGACTGTCCTTCCACCACAACTATCACTGTAATTGTACCACAAGACTGTCCTTCCACCACCACTGTCACTGTTGTTGTACCACAAGACTGTCCTTCCACCACCACTGTCACTGTTGTTGTACCACAAGACTGTCCTTCCACCACCACTGTCACTGTTGTTGTACCACAAGACTGTCCTTCCACCACCACTGTCACTGTTGTTGTACCACAAGACTGTCCTTCCACCACCACTGTCACTGTTATTGTACCACAAGACTGTCCTTCCACTACCACTGTCACTGTTGTTGTACCACAAGACTGTCCTTCCACTACCACTGTCACTGTTGTTGTACCACAAGACTGTCCTTCCACCACCACTGTCACTGTTGTTGTACCACAAGACTGTCCTTCCACCACCACTGTCACTGTTGTTGTAGCACAAGACTGTCCTTCCACCACCACTGTCACTGTTGTTGTACCACAAGACTGTCCTTCCACCACCACTGTCACTGTTGTTGTACCACAAGACTGTCCTTCCACTACCACTGTCACTGTTGTTGTACCACAAGACTGTCCTTCCACTACCACTGTCACTGTTGTTGTACCACAAGACTGTCCTTCCACTACCACTGTCACTGTTGTTGTACCACAAGACTGTCCTTCCACTACCACTGTCACTGTTGTTGTACCACAAGACTGTCCTTCCACTACCACTGTCACTGTTGTTGTACCACAAGACTGTCCTTCCACTACCACTGTCACTGTTGTTGTACCACAAGACTGTCCTTCCACCATCACTGTCACTGTTGTTGTACCACAAGACTGTCCTTCCACTACCACTGTCACTGTTGTTGTACCACAAGACTGTCCTTCCACTACCACTGTCACTGTTGTTGTACCACAAGACTGTCCTTCCACCACCACTGTCACTGTTGTTGTACCACAAGACTGTCCTTCCACCATCACTGTCACTGTTGTTGTACCACAAGACTGTCCTTCCACTACCACTGTCACTGTTGTTGTACCACAAGACTGTCCTTCCACCATCACTGTCACTGTTGTTGTACCACAAGACTGTCCTTCCACTACCACTGTCACTGTTGTTGTACCACAAGACTGTCCTTCCACCACCACTGTCACTGTTGTTGTACCACAAGACTGTCCTTCCACTACCACTGTCACTGTTATTGTAGCACAAGACTGTCCTTCCACCACCGCTGTCACTGTTATTGTAGCACAAGACTGTCCTTCCACCACCACTGTCACTGTCGTTGTACCACAAGACTGTCCTTCCACTACCACTGTCACTGTTGTTGTACCACAAGACTGTCCTTCCACCATCACTGTCACTGTAATTGTACCACAAGACTCTCCTTCCACCACCACTGTCACTGTTATTGTAGCACAAGACTGTCCTTCCACCACCACTGTCACTGTAATTGTACCACAAGACTGTCCTTCCACCACCACTGTCACTGTAATTGTACCACAAGACTGTCCTTCCACTACCACTGTCACTGTTGTTGTACCACAAGACTGTCCTTCCACTACCACTGTCACTGTTGTTGTACCACAAGACTGTCCTTCCACTACCACTGTCACTGTTGTTGTACCACAAGACTGTCCTTCCACTACCACTGTCACTGTTGTTGTACCATAAGACTGTCCTTCCACCACCACTGTCACTGTTGTTGTACCACAAGACTGTCCTTCCACCACCACTGTCACTGTTATTGTAGCACAAGACTGTCCTTCCACCACCACTGTCACTGTTGTTGTAGCACAAGACTGTCCTTCCACCACCACTGTCACTGTTGTTGTAGCACAAGACTGTCCTTCCACCATCACTGTCACTGTTGTTGTAGCACAAGACTGTCCTTCCACCACCACTGTCACTGTTGTTGTAGCACAAGACTGTCCTTCCACCACCACTGTCACTGTTGTTGTAGCACAAGACTGTCCTTCCACCACCACTGTCACTGTTGTTGTAGCACAAGACTGTCCTTCCACCACCACTGTCACTGTTGTTGTAGCACAAGACTGTCCTTCCACCACCACTGTCACTGTTGTTGTAGCACAAGACTGTCCTTCCACCACCACTGTCACTGTTGTTGTAGCACAAGACTGTCCTTCCACCACCACTGTCACTGTTGTTGTAGCACAAGACTGTCCTTCCACCACCACTGTCACTGTTGTTGTAGCACAAGACTGTCCTTCCACCACCACTGTCACTGTTGTTGTAGCACAAGACTGTCCTTCCACCACCACTGTCACTGTTGTTGTAGCACAAGACTGTCCTTCCACCACCACTGTCACTGTTGTTGTAGCACAAGACTGTCCTTCCACCACCACTGTCACTGTTGTTGTAGCACAAGACTGTCCTTCCACCACCACTGTCACTGTTGTTGTAGCACAAGACTGTCCTTCCACCACCACTGTCACTGTTGTTGTACCACAAGACTGTCCTTCCACCACCACTGTCACTGTTGTTGTAGCACAAGACTGTCCTTCCACCACCACTGTCACTGTTGTTGTAGCACAAGACTGTCCTTCCACCACCACTGTCACTGTTGTTGTAGCACAAGACTGTCCTTCCACCATCACTGTCACTGTTGTTGTAGCACAAGACTGTCCTTCCACCACCACTGTCACTGTTGTTGTAGCACAAGACTGTCCTTCCACCACCACTGTCACTGTTGTTGTACCACAAGACTGTCCTTCCACCATCACTGTCACTGTTGTTGTAGCACAAGACTGTCCTTCCACCACCACTGTCACTGTTGTTGTACCACAAGACTGTCCTTCCACCACCACTGTCACTGTTGTTGTACCACAAGACTGTCCTTCCACCACCACTGTCACTGTTGTTGTACCACAAGACTGTCCTTCCACCACCACTGTCACTGTTGTTGTAGCACAAGACTGTCCTTCCACCATCACTGTCACTGTTGTTGTACCACAAGACTGTCCTTCCACTACCACTGTCACTGTTGTTGTACCACAAGACTGTCCTTCCACCACCACTGTCACTGTTGTTGTACCACAAGACTGTCCTTCCACCATCACTGTCACTGTTGTTGTACCACAAGACTGTCCTTCCACCACCACTGTCACTGTTGTTGTACCACAAGACTGTCCTTCCACCACCACTGTCACTGTTGTTGTAGCACAAGACTGTCCTTCCACCACCACTGTCACTGTTGCTGTACCACAAGACTGTCCTTCCACCACCACTGTCACTGTTATTGTACCACAAGACTGTCCTTCCACCACCACTGTCACTGTAATTGTACCACAAGACTGTCCTTCCACTACCACTGTCACTGTTGTTGTACCACAAGACTGTCCTTCCACCACCACTGTCACTGTTGTTGTACCACAAGACTGTCCTTCCACCATCACTGTCACTGTTGTTGTACCACAAGACTGTCCTTCCACCATCACTGTCACTGTTATTGTAGCACAAGACTGTCCTTCCACCACCACTGTCACTGACTGTTATTGTGGCACAAGACTGTCCTTCCACCACCACTGTCACTGTTGTTGTACCACAAGACTGTCCTTCCACCACCACTGTCACTGTTGTTGTACCACAAGACTGTCCTTCCACCACCACTGTCACTGTTGTTGTACCACAAGACTGTCCTTCCACCACCACTGTCACTGTTGTTGTACCACAAGACTGTCCTTCCACCACCACTGTCACTGTTGTTGTACCACAACTGTCCTTCCACCACCACTGTCACTGCTGTTGTAGCACAAGACTGTCCTTCCACCACCACTCTCACTGTTATTGTGGCACAAGACTGTCCTTCCATCACCACTGTCACTGTTGCTGTACCACAAGGCTGTCCTTCCACCACCACTGTCACTGTTATTGTAGCACAAGACTGTCCTTCCACCACGACTGTCACTGTTGCTGTACCACAAGACTGTCGTTGCTGTTGACGAGTGGAGTGTGTGAGCAGTGACGCGGGTGATAAGTAGTATACACGCACTGTCATTATTCACACTGTTCAAACACCTTTTTACGTTGGTATTACTAAAAGTTAACCTTAAATATGGTAAACGGACATATGCGTAGAGGTTATTAGGTCAATGTGCTCCTCAGGTGAAATGCTTGGTGCTACGCTTGCCCCGTGACCTTAAAAATAGGTTAGATGTCTTTTACCCGCAGCTTACATTCCTGTTGCTCCTTTCAGAACCCACGGAGGGATATTATCTGATCCCATTGTGTACTGGGAGCGCTTGAAGTTCCTGAACTTGTACTCCCTGGAACGCAGGCAGGAGAGATACATGATTATAGTACCGAACCTGCAGACGAAAATCACTCACAACGAAAGCAAAAGACTCGGCAGACGATGCAACATCCCCCCAATGAAAAGCAGGGGTGCCAGTAGCACGTTAAGAGACAACACAATAAGTGTCATTGGCCCGAGACTGTTCAATTGCCTCCCAGCATACATAAGGGGGATTACCAATAGACCCCTGACTGTCTTCAAGCTGGCACTGGACAAGCACCTAAAGTCGGTACCTGACCAGCTGGGCTGTGGCTCGTACGTTGGATTGCGTGCAGCCAGCAGTAACAGCCTGGTTGATCAGGCTCTGATCCACCAGGAGGCCTGGTCACAGACCGGGCCGCGGGGACGTTGACCCCCGGAACTCTCTCCTGGTAAACTCCAGGTAACTCAGTTGTGGTTGAAGGGGTCGAGTCATAGCTTCCGGCCCCGCCTCTTCCCTGGTCACTACTAGGTCCACTCTCTGTTTCATGAGCTTTATCATACCTCTTCTTAAAGCTATGTATGAACCCTGCCTCCACTACATCATTCTCCGGACTATTCCACTTCCTAGCAATTTTATGACTGGAAAAATACTTCCTAACATCCCTGTGACTCATCTGAGTCTTCAACTTCCAATAGTGACCCCTTGTTACTGTGTCCCATCTCTGAAACAACCTGTCCTTATCCACCTTGTCAGTTCCTCGCAGTATTTTATATGTCGTTATCATGTCCTCCCCTGTTCCTTCTGTCTTCCAGTGTCGTCAGGTCGATTTCCCTTAATCTCTCCTCGTAGGACATGTCCCTTAGCTCCAGGACTAGTCTTGTTACAAACCTCTGAACTTTCTCTTGTCTTGACGGGCTTGACCAGATGTGGGTTCCAAACTGGTGCTGCATACTCCAATATGGACCTGACGTACACGGTATACAGAGTCTTGAATGAATACTTACCGAGGTGTGGGAACGCTATTCTTAGGTTTGCCAGGCGCCCATATACTGCAGCCGTTATTTGGTTGATGTGTGCCTCAGGAAATGTGCTCGTTATTATTCACCCCAAGATCATTTTCCTTGAGTGAGGTTTGCAGTCTCTGGCCCCCTAGCCTGTACTCTGTTTGCAGTCTTCTTTGCCCTTTCCTATCTTCATGACTTTGCACTTGGTGGGTTAAAGTCCAGGAGCCAGTTGCTGGACCAGGCTTGCAGCATGTCCAGATTCCTTTGTAGTCCTACCTGATCCTTATCTGATTGAATTTTCCTCATTAGCTTTACATCGTCTGCAAACAGGACACTTCTAAGTCTATCCCTTCCGTCATGTCATTCACATATACTAGAAACAGCACCGGTCCTAGGACTAACCCCTGTGGAACCTCGCTCGTCACAAGCGCCCACTCTGACACATCACGTACCATGACTCGTTGTTGCCTTCCTGTCAGGTATTCTCTGATCCACTGCTATGCCTTTCCTATTATACATGCTTGATCCTCTAGTTTTTGCACTAGTCTCTTGTGTGGAGCTGTGTCGAAAGCCTTCTTACAGTCCAAGAAAATGCAATCTACCCACCCCGCTCTCTCTCTCTCTCTCTCTCTCTCTCTCTCTCTTGTCTTCCCTCACCTTGCCATAAAACTTCAGTTGGTTTGTGAAACAGTTTCCCCTTCCCTGAAACTGTGCTGGTTGTCATGTATGAGCTCGTTCCTTTCTAAGTGCACCACCACTCTTCTGATAATCTTCTCCAAGACTCTGCATACCTGGAGTACCTGGAGAGAGTTCCGGGAGTCAACGCCCCCGCGGCCCGGTCTGTGACCAGGCCTCCTGGTGGATCAGAGCCTGATCAACCAGGCTGTTACTGCTGGCTGCACGCAAACCAACGTACGAGCCACAGCCCGGCTGGTCAGGAACCGACTTTAGGTGCTTGTCCAGTGCCAGCTTGAAGACTGCCAGGGGTCTGTTGGTAATCCCCCTTATGTATGCTGGGAGGCAGTTGAACAGTCTCGGGCCCCTGACACTTATTGTATGGTCTCTTAACGTGCTAGTGACACCCCTGCTTTTCATTGGGGGGATGTTGCATCGTCTGCCAAGTCTTTTGCTTTCGTAGTGAGTGATTTTCGTGTGCAATCCCTCTAGGATTTTCCAGGTGTATATAATCACGTATCTCTCCCGCCTGCGTTCCAGGGAATACAGTTTTAGGAACCTCAAGCGCTCCCAGTAATTGAGGTGTTTTATCTCCGTTATGCGCGCCGTGAAGGTTCTCTGTACATTTTCTAGGTCAGCAATTTCACCTGCCTTGAAAGGTGCTGTTAGTGTGCAGCAATATTCCAGCCTAGATAGAACAAGTGACCTGAAGAGTGTCATCATGGGCTTGGCCTCCCTAGTTTTGAAGGTTCTCATTATCCATCCTGTCATTTTTCTAGCAGATGCGATTGATATAATGTTATGGTCCTTGAAGGTGAGATCCTCCGACATGATCACTCCCAGGTCTTTGACGTTGGTGTTTCGCTCTATTTTGTGGCCAGAATTTGTTTTGTACTCTGATGAAGATTTAATTTCCTCGTGTTTACCATATCTGAGTAATTGAAATTTCTCATCGTTGAACTTCATATTGTTTTCTGCAGCCCACTGAAAGATTTGATTGTTCTTATGTCCGCCTGGAGCCTTGCAGTGTCTGCAATGGAAGACACTGTCATGCAGATTCGGGTGTCATCTGCAAAGGAAGACACGGTGCTGTGGCTGACATCCTTGTCTATGTCGGATATGAGGATGAGGAACAAGATGGGAGCGAGTACTGTGCCTTGTGGAACAGAGCTTTTCACCGTAGCTGCCTCGGACTTTACTCTGTTGACGACTACTCTCTGTGTTCTGTTAGTGAGGAAATTATAGATACATCGACCGACTTTTCCTGTTATTCCTTTAGCACGCATTTTGTGCGCTATTACGCCATGGTCACACTTGTCGAAGGCTTTTGCAAAGTCTGTATATATTACATCTGCATTCTTTTTGTCTTCTAGTGCATCTAGGGCCTTGTCGTAGTGATCCAATAGTTGAGACAGACAGGAGCGACCTGTTGTAAACCCATGTTGCCCTGGGTTGTGTAACTGATGGGTTTCTAGATGGGTGGTGATCTTGCTTCTTAGGACCCTTTCAAAGATTTTTATGATATGGGATGTTAGTGCTATTGGTCTGTAGTTCTTTGCTGTTGCTTTACTGCCCCCTTTGTGGAGTGGGGCTATGTCTGTTGTTTTTAGTAACTGTGGGACGACCCCCGTGTCCATGCTCCCTCTCCATAGGATGGAAAAGGCTCGTGATAGGGGCTTCTTGCAGTTCTTGATGAACACGGAGTTCCATGAGTCTGGCCCTGGGGCAGAGTGCATGGGCATGTCATTTATCGCCTGTTCGAAGTCATTTGGCGTCAGGGTAACATCGGATAGGCTTGTGTTAACCAAATTCTGTGGCTCTCTCATAAAAAATTCATTTTGATCTTCGACTCTCAGTCTGGTTAGCGGCTTGCTAAAAACTGAGTCATATTGGGACTTGAGTAGCTCACTCATTTCCTTGCTGTCATCTGTGTAAGACCCATCTTGTTTAAGTAGGGGCCCAATACTGGACGTTGTTCTCGACTTTGATTTGGCATAGGAGAAGAAATACTTTGGGTTTCTTTCGATTTCATTTTTGGCTTTTACTTCTTCCCGCGATTCCTGACTCCTATAAGATTCCTTTAGCTTAAGTTCGATGCTTGCTATTTCTCTGACCAGTGTCTCCTTACGCATTTCAGATATATTGACCCCTTTTAGCCGCTCTGTTATTCTTTTCCGTCGCCTGTAAAGGGAGCGCCTGTCTCTTTCTATTTTACATCTACTCCTCCTTTTTCTTAGAGGAATAAGCCTTGTGCATACATCGAGTGCCATACTATACATGTCAGTGACACTGGTCTGTAGTTTAATGCTGCGTGTCTGTCTCCTTTTTTTTTAAATCTGGGACTATTTGCTGTCTTCCACACCTCAGGAAGTCGCCCTGTTTCGATAGATGTGCTGAAGATTGATGTTAATGGCACACACAGCTCCTCTGCTCCCTCTCTAAGGGCCCACGGAGTGATGTTATCCAGTCCCACCGCCTTGGAGGTGTATCTAGTTCACTTAGCAGCCCCTTCACCTCCTCCTCGGTTGTGTGTATTGTGTCCAGCACTTGTTGGTGTACGTGTACTCCACCATTCCGGCTTTCCGGAGTCCTACCTATCTCCACTGATAAATACTTAAATCTCATGTTGAGCTCTTCACATAATTGTCGATCGTTTCTTGTGAACTCCCCTCCTTCTTCAGTCTGATTACCTGGCCCTTGACTGTTGTTTTCCTCCTGATGTGGCTGTACAAAAGCTTCAGGTCAGACTTGGCTTTCGATGCTGTCATCTTCGTACTGCCGCTGTGTGTGTGTGTGTACTCATTTGTGGTTGCAGGGGTTGATTCATAGCTACTGGCTCCGCCTCATCGCTGGTCATTACTAGGCCCACTCTCTCCTTGTTCGTACCTCTTCTTTAAGCTACATATGGATCCTGCCTCCACTACTTCACTCTTCAAACTGTTCCACTTCCTGACAACTTTAAGGCTGAGGAAATACATGCACGCACTCTCCAGAGACGGAAGTAACTAAACTGTATTTAAGAGTCCAGACAAACACATTAACCCAGGAAGACTTGTTTGATCTTACCAGATTAACTGAAATCCCTTTCCTTACTTCACCTTCCTCTCTTATTGTCATCTTTAATGACTTACTTTCATCCCCTTAACCTTCGCAAGGTGGAATGGTAGCCTTCTCTAAATACTTAAAATATTAAAAAAACAACAACTTGAAAACCATATACAAACACACACACACTATTGTAATTAATATCATATATATATACATACACACACACACACACACACAATATATATATACATACATATATATATATATATATATATATATATATATATATATATATATATATATATATATATATATATATATATATATATATATATGTATATATATGTCGTGCCGAATATGTAAAACTGGTCAATTAGCAAGAACTCATTTAAAATTAAGTCATTTCTAAAATTTTCTCTTATACGTTTAAAAATGTATTTTTTTCATTAATGTTGATGTAAAAATTAATAATTTTGCACCAAAAGAATCTTAGGAAATTTACCTAACCTTATTATAACAAGAACAATTTATTTTAGCCTAACCCAACTAAATATATTTTAGATTTGTTTAAAATAATTTAATACTAAACAAACACAGTGAAATATATTTTTTTCGTTAGGTTCAAAATG